>NW_019154093.1:64848464-64976508 GCF_002288905.1 Enhydra lutris kenyoni
ATGGAATATTATGCAGTCATCAAAAGAAATTAATCTTGCTTTTTGCAATGACATGGATGGAACTAGAAGGTATTATGCTGAGTGAAATAAGTCAATCAGAGAAAGACAATTATCATATGATCTCCCTGATACGAAGAATTTGAGAGGAAATGTGGAGGGTTTGGGGGGTAGGGAAGGAAAAAATGAAACAGGATGGGATTGGGAGGGAGACAAACCATATGAGACTCTTAATCTCACAAAACAAACTGAGGGTTGCTGGGGAAAAAAGGGTAGGGAGAGGGTGGCTGGGTTATGGACATTGGGGAGGGTATGTGCTATGGTGAGTGCTGTGAAGTGTGTAAACCTGGCGATTCACAGAGCTATACCCCTGGGGCTAATAATACATTATACGTTAATAAAAAAATAAAAAATTAAAAAAAAAAAGATTTTCGTAAGTATTTCACAGCAAAAAATAAAATAAAATAAAATAAAAAGCATAGGACAGGAAATATCATCAATGATATTGTAATAATGTAAAATCACAGATGGCAACTACATTTAATGGTGAGCAATTTATAATGTATATAATTCTCTAATCACTATGGCTGTACACCTAAAGCTACTATAATATTGTATGTCAACTACATTTCAATAAGAAAATGCATCTCCAAAACAAGAAAGAAAACCATAAATCTATCTTGGCGCTAAAAAAAAGGTGCTACATATTGCATGGAGCACTGGGTGTGGTACATAAACAATGAATCTTGGAACACTGAAAAAAAATAAAATAAAATTTTTAAGAAAGGTGCTAAAAATTGGTAATAATTTTTCTAATGTCTGAAAATATTTTCTTTATATATAAAGGGAGACAGCACAGGAGCAGGGTGGGATGGGAAGAAGATCTCAAGCAGACTCCATTCTGTGGGTGGAGCCCAGTGAGGGGCTTGATCTCAAAACCCTGAGATCATGACTCTGAGATCAACACCTGAGCCCAAATCAAGAGTTGGATGCTTAAACAACTGAGCCCCCCAGGGACCCCTAAGGTATGGAAATCTTCAAGCACATACAATTGTATCAAGATAGAAAACAGGGGACGCCTGGGTGGCTCAGTTGGTTGGACGACTGCCTTCGGCTCAGGTCATGATCCTGGAGTCCCGGGATCGAGTCCCGCATCGGGCTCCCGGCTCCGCAGGGAGTCTGCTTCTCTCTCTGACCTTCTACTCGCTCATGCTCTCTCTCACGGTTTCACAACAAAAAAAAAAAAAAAAAACTAAAAAAAAAAAAAAAAAAGAAAACAGAATGGAGGGGACAGCAATGGCAACTGTGCCCAGGAGAAAGCTGAAGGACAAGTAAGTGTTGTTTTTTCTATCAGAATCCTAATTCACAGATTGAAGGGCACAGGGACAGAGAGAAGAAATGAGCTAAGGCAGGTAGCTCTTCCACCAAAGTGGTCTTGGGATACTTGCCACAAATTGGCTAGGCCAGTTCCAGTTGAACCAGTGCTCTCCTATAGGTAAAGGGCAGAGGGCTATAGATTTACTCCCAGTTAGAGACCCAAGAACTGAGATAACACCTCACTTAGGAAATGGAGAGAAACAGCAAAGATGTAAAAATGAAATAAAGAGGAGATATCTGAATATACTGAATTACTCCGACTGAAGTCCTCTTTAATTTGGCTGTTGAAAAACCTTGCCTCCTTACCTGTTTCCAGCCCCAACAACCCATATTCTTTTCTGCTTCCAAGATCTTATCACTTATCCAAACCCTGAGTAAGCCCTCCCATTAAAGGAAAATGCCCTTTGAGTATATAGACCAAACCAACAAACTATTTTACTACCAAAAAAGAAGGATTTGAAAAAAATATGGAGATAAAAGAAAAATTTAAAGACAAATCAACAGAAAAACTAATCTTGGAAGTAGCAGATGGTGCAAGGTAAAAAAACATATATATTATATATAAACATCTTCAGAAAAATTTGAGGATACAACATACAAAAAAAATGGCATTGATGGAATATAGGCAAATTGAGGGAAAAAAGACAACTTAGGAATTAAAAATATAATTGAAAAATTTAAAATGAACGTAATAGAACTGCTAAATTATAAAAGGACATACTGATGACTAAATTAAAATAGTAGAGTAATAATACAGTGAAGGAACTCTCCCAGAATATTGAGCAACCACTAAAATGGAAAACATGGGGGAGAAAAAAGAGATTCAGGTCACCTTCTATGTAATGGGAATTTCATAAAGAGAATAAAGACAAGAGAAGGAAAGACTTAATCACACAAATTATCAAAGAAAAAGTGCCCAGATTTGGAAACTTGTTTTTTCAGATGGACAGAGTTGGAGAAATTAAAAGACTCATACCAAAACATATTGTTGCAAAAATTGAAAACTCTAAGCAAAAAATTACCTACTATATTAGTAACTCAGATGTCCGTAACAAAATACCACATATCAAGTTGCTTAAACAAAAGGGAGCTGTTTCTTTGTAGTTCAGGAGTCTAGAAATTCAAGATCAAGGTGGCATCAGGGCTGATTTCTGGTGAAGTTTCTCTTCCTGGCTGTGGACACCACCTTCTCTCTGTGTCCTCGAGTGCACAAGAAGGAGAGATCTCTGGTGTCTCTCCCTCTTCTAACAAAGACTACAGTCGAATAGGATTAGGGCTCCAACATTCTGACCTAATTTTACCTTACTTTTCTCCCTAAAGTTCCTATCTCCTAATATAGTCCCATTAAGGATTAGAGGTTCAACATAAAAATGTTAGAGGGACACAAATCTGTTTACAAGACCCACAAGAGAACCGGAACTGTCATTGGTCATAAGCAAGACTACATGGAACAGTGTTTCCCAAGTTCCAATAAAGCAAGTATTTCCAAAGTTCTAAAGGAAAAATAATTTTTAACACAGAATATAAATCAAATGTGAAAAAGAGTCATTGAAAAATTTTAGACAAAAAGTTTATCTCTTAAGCACTCTTTTCGGGAAAAAAAAAATACTCAAGGATGTACTTTACCAAAAGGAGAACTATACTAAAGAAAAAGCAGGATGTGTACTACAAGAAACAGTATAATTAACTAAGAATGTGAGGAAAAGGAATTCCAGAAACCATTCTGAATCCAGCCTAGAAATTAAATTGTAGCAGAAAGTCAGAAAGCCCTCAGAAGAATGACTTAGAGAAAAAAAGTAGATTTGAATAATAAATTACATGTTCAATTAAGAATCTGGAAGTATCTTTATGATAAGACAAAGGTATATGTTTTATTTAATATATGAAATAAATCCTGTCCACTAATATAATATGAAATAAAAAATGCTGGGGAACATGACAGCTGGTAAGTAACTATTATTCAAAAGAATAAACCCAAATACAGATTTTGAAAAAAAATTTTGAATAAATAATGGGGTGTGAGACAAGATAATCCACAGGAAACTGCCTGTTGGAATATCCTTTTGACTAGAAAAAATGGTATAAGGTTATGTTTTCTTCTTTATGAACACAATCACATTATTGGTTCCTCAATGAATAATTATTTATGTGGTAATAATATTGGATGTCTGTTTATTGCTTCTCAACGTTAGAATGAACCTATGAATAAGTGTTAACATTTCAGGTGCAATGGCAGAATAAAATATAAATCTAAGTATTATAAATACCTATTAATCCATATCTTAACAAAGGCTATGTCTGTATCCTTCTGGAAGAAGATGTCAGGAATTTACTGGAATAGATCAGTTTCAGCCCTCATAAACCAACTTCCTAAATACAAAAATTCTGTGTCCCTCTGAGAAAATGGAAAATATTTCAGGAAATCTGATTGGGTGAAAAATTAATAAAATTAGCTCCAATTGCAAGCTACAGTTATACTAAAAATTCACTCAGTCTTTAATCTCCCACATAAAATTTTGCTATGCCTGTTGGGCTGGCAGAAAGAAAGGGCTACTTAAGATGGCGAAAGTTCCTGCCACAAAACTTGAGCTCTGACAGGAGAACAAAGACCCAAGCAGGAATCTGAAAACCCAACCCCCCCGCCCCGGGCTCCCATGGACCAATGGGACCCTGACAAGCGGGAATCTGAGACCCCTGCCCCGGGCTCCAGTGGACCAATGGGACCCTGACGAGCAGGCGAAATATCCAAATAAGGGAAACTTGCCAAAAGACCCCTGAAGTCCCCTCCAGACCCCTTAAAAGCCCCCTTCTCCCTGCCTTGGGCGCGACTTCCACCACTCTGCTTTCCAGAGTCCCAGAACCTCGCCTGAAGGTGCCCACCTCCTCCCTGCGCAACTTTCCTGGCTCCCCTTCTCCTGAGCCCTGAAACTTCGCCGGAGAGTGCCTTTAATAAATCTTGCCTTGCACCCACTTTGCCTGGTGTTGTGTTTATCTCGCCGGAAAAACTTTACAATGCCATGTTTTCCAGCACAGAGAGATGATTCCTCAATCGTTGTTTTTTTTAAAAGATTTTATTTATTTATCAGAGAGAGAGAGAGAGAGCAAGAGAGCGTGTGCACACACAAGCAGGCAGAGTGGCAGGCAGAGGCAGAGAGAGAAGCAGGCTCCCTGCTGAGCAAGTCCCACCATGTGGGACTTGATCCCAGGACCCTGGGATCATGACCTGAGCCGAAGGCAGCGGCTCAACTGAGCCACCCAGGAGTCCCTGTTTCCTCAATCGTTCTTACCATTAATTCTATCCCTGTAGCTTTAAGGTTGTGCCTCCCGATAATTTTCTGTATCTGATTCCTCCTGAGAGTCATTTGCTTTCCAAGATGTTACCTTGTTTCTCTTAGGTTAGGCCACACTTGGCTCTAGGCATTCTTTCTGGTTTATTAATGACTACAATCTCCTTTTTTTGAAATGACACCTTTGGGATCTATTTGATTTGGGTCTTTCTTCTTTTCTCTTTCATTTTTTTTGTAACCTAGTCACTCCCAAACCTCTACCTGGTCACTAAAATCTTAACCCTTTTAGAAAAGAAGGTACTTCCTTATTATTATTAATTTTCCCACTTCCTTCCTTGCTCTAATTTCAAAATTTATTCTTTCTTTCCCCCCTCTAAAGCAACCGAGTTTGCCCTGGAAAATCTAAGCAAACTTGATTCCTTGAGACACTGTCCAAATTACAGCCTGCTTATATTCCTCCTTAGTCTACCAGGGATTATAATAATTGCC
This sequence comes from Enhydra lutris kenyoni, assembly GCF_002288905.1. Taxonomy (NCBI): domain Eukaryota; kingdom Metazoa; phylum Chordata; class Mammalia; order Carnivora; family Mustelidae; genus Enhydra; species Enhydra lutris. Next base: position 64,853,615 of record NW_019154093.1, read on the forward strand.
TTGACTTAATTCTATCCCTGAGTTCAAAATATATCTCTTTGGTCCCCCTTTTCTGATACTGTTAAATCCCTTTGTGTTTGAACCCAAGTGCTACAGACTGAATTCTATCTCTCCAAAATTTACATGTTGAAGCCCTAACCCTCAATGCGACTGTTTTGGAGTAAGGAAGTAATTAAGGTTAAATGAAGTCATAGGGTAAGGCCCTGATCTAATGGCATTAGTGTCCTTATAAGAAGAGACAAAAAAAAGAAAAAAAGAAGAGACATCAGAGAGTTCTCTCTCTCTCTCTCTCTCTCTCTTCTATTAGAGGACACAGAAATAAGGTGACCTGTCAATAATCCAGAAAGAGGGCTATCACCAGAATTGAGTCTGCTATACCTTGATCTTGGACTTCTAAACTCCTGAACTGTGAGGAGTTCATTAATTTCTGCTGTTTAAGCCAGCCAGTCCATGTTATTTTGTTATGGCAGCCCAAACTGACTAAAACATTAAACTCTAGGTCCCTGATATACAAAACATAAGTAGAGCATACGAAATTAAAATCCAACCCACAGCCAGCATGAGCCACCACTGACGAGATTAAGAACCTCAGAAAAAGACCTTAAGGGGTTAGCCCTTCCACAAGAAGCTTCCTTTCTTGACCCTGAATAAAGTTCCAAACAGAATAAAGAAGAACAGAATTTGGGCTCTCAACCCAAGTGTCAACTACCTCTGCTTGGCCCTCCACATTTCAATCAGAATGTCATGCACTAGTGATGAGGGAGCAGGAGGCTGGCTGAGGACAAAGCAAAAGCTGGCACCTTGCACCCCCTCTCCACCTGCTCCCCTCCCTTGGTAATGTGTGTGACATTCCTCAGGTACCCCTGACTGCCGTAAGCGAGAAACAAATAGTTAACTTACAGAAATCACAATCCTACAAGATAGGAGTCTCCTTTGGTTTACAAATGTCCTAGAGATCTACAAACAAAGAAGTTACCTTATCAATAGCACAATTTCCAGAGGCAAATAACTCAGTTCCTCAAGCCCTAAATAAAGTTAAATTTCTTCTAAACCCAAATCTCACTAACAAAGATGCTTGATAGCAGAAATGTGAATGGCTTGCCAAAAGACAACATTGATCAAGCCACCAGGCCTTAGGTATCCCCCCCCCCCCCCCCCCGCACCTTGTAGGCCCTCTTTAGCATATGAAAGCTCCATTGAAACCTCCCTTCCCCTCACCTTCCCCCAACCGCAAGGTACAGAACCGGCCATCTCTCACAACCCCAGGCCCCAGCTCTTCCTGCCCACGGGTCCTGTCCCCGTGCTTTAATAAACCACCATTTTGCACCAAAGATGTCTCAAGAATTCTTTCTTGGTCATCGGCTCCGGACCTCAGCCCACCGAACCTTACCTAGGTTCTAGAACTTCATCACTAGGGCTCTGAGGACCATGTGACTCTTATCTGTCTTTATAAGTTTTGGTCTGAAGTTCTAGATAAGAACCAAATAAAGACAGTAAAATTGATTCCATCCACCCGTGCCAAAAAGACATAAAAACCCTGTGTAATGATAGAATTCCTGATGTTCAAACGCCTGTCTCAGCTGGCCTTGCCAGGGGAGCTGTAGCGTGCTGTGCCCACTGTGTCATTTTTGCTACAGTAGAATGAATGGACTTACTGAGATCCACAGGGCCTTGGCTTATTGAAAACAGCTATTGCCCTACAGATTCCAGTCACCACCGTAGCTCTGAGAGGCTGGATAACTTTATGTGGCCTTTGTCCACCAAATCTTGTGCCAAGTCCAACTAAGAACTACATAATGTGTTTTCAATGTACTAGATAATCAATTCCTCTCTATTCCGAAAATGACTTCTAAAGAAATAATTATAGATTTTTATAATAAAGAAAACTAGTTAACAACTCAAATGTCTGACAAAAATCTAAAGAGTATATGTACTATTATGTTAATAATTATCACCATATAGTGCATTTTTCTGTTTGTCCTAGATTTGCTAAACTTTATGTAGTAAAAACTTATTACTGAACCTGTGCTTTTTGAATAAAGAATATAAGATGCCTAGAAAAGGAATCATTAAAATTTTAATGCATTTTTTTTTTTGGTCACATACCTCTTGCCGCCAAAACGGGAGTTCCAATGGTTCTGACAAAAAGCTTGAAAAGCTCTTTCCTTGGCCTTAGGGAAACAATGGACTGTCTGTGGCTGCCCAGATGTATGGTTATAATTACAATGTCATCTTCTTTTAAAAAGAATGGCTACTTAACCCAGATGAAAGGCCATTCACAAGCATGCCCTAAATAGGAGGACACAACTGTTTTGAAGCTGTTTTGGCAATCAATGCTAAATTGTATTCTGTCATGTTTCAGGCTCAGAAGTATGTGAGAAAAAGATTATGTGGAACCTTTCCGCCCCCTCCTAAAAAAAAAAAAAAAGGAAATGAAGGTTTAACAAAATTTCTAATTTTTAAAATTTATTCAGTCACTTGTCAATTATTTATGTAAGACTGGGGAAGGAAAGATGACAATGGTCTACACATGTCCTCAAGTAACCTTCAACCTAATGAGAAGTACCCACCCATATGCCTATAAACAATTGTACCTCAGGTGCTAGAATGTATTATGAAAATAGATACCAAGTACCACGGGAAGAGAAGTGAGAGTGACAAATTGTAAACGTAGGACGAACTGTGTATGGCTTTTCCTGTCTTTGTTCGTGTCATTGGATGATAATGCGGTGGGCAGAGAGGAGGTTCACTGCACTTCCCGCACAATTCTGGTCAGCATAGAGACTACACTAGGAATAGTGTTCTCCGTGGTTATGCAGCATGGCAGCCGGAGAATAGGAAAACATCATGGCCTTCAGAGGATTACAGAGACCTACAGGTGGTGCCTTTGAATCCACCACTTCCCAGCCCTATCAGCTAGTAACGCTTTTGGTTGCAAAAACCTAAGCTTATGACTTATGAAACAAAAACACCATTATCTTAAATTACAAAAACTGAAGACAGACGTGATTTCTTCTTGAGAAGCCTATTAGCAGTGCTCCGATTCTTTTTTGTGGATAGATGATCTGCTTTTTCGACCTGAGATCTGAAGAAGGTAAGGGAGAGACCACGCAGGTAATTTCGAGACCGTGCTAGGTCAAGAGAACTGGCAAGTGCAGAGTGCTCGGCTTCCGCTCTGCATACAAACTAACCCGGGCTGCTGGATTTCTTCCTTCCAAATGTGCTTTCTACCTTCTCAAACGTGCTTTCTCAGTTCACCTTCCCCGACCCCCATCTACAAAACAGTGACCACTCCTCATGCAGCCCCGCCTGTTCTAGCCTCCCTTTACTTTTAATTCCATCCCCTTCACTACATGACATGTATTTATTTTTGTATTTGTCTATTTTCCTTCCACCAGAATGTAGCTCCTTTGAAGGGCAGGGACTAAGTCTGTTTACTGCTGTATTCCCTATGCCTAGACTGTTCTTGCGCGTGCAAGATGTTCAATAAATATTTGCTCAATGAATGAATGAATGGCGAGCTGGGAGCTAGTGTAAGTGCGGGGGCACCACACTGCAGTCATTGCGTACAAGGCATGCATTCTGGTGCAGTTCTGGGGGACTGAAGTGAGACCTTGCAAACTCCTGCAGTCTGATTCTCTCCCATAATAAGGTAACTGGATCCAGGAAAAACTGCAGTCCTCAGCACGTACTTTTATTGAGGCCTTTTCAAATTCCTCTGCTTCTGCTCACAGTACTTAACTGTGGGGAATTAATTTCCCTGGATGCAGTGAACCTTTGCAAATCTCTCCCTGTTGCATTTTGGGAGTTGTAGTCTGTGAATGAATATAAAAATATCAGGACCGTTATTTTAACAATTAGCATTTTCAAAGAAAAGGAATAGCCCCTCCGTTTCTTGTTTGTAAAACAAACAAACAAATCAAAACTACTGCTATCGCCTGGAACCATGAAGTTGAGAAGAATTTAGTTTCTTTCCACCCTCTTTCAAAGGGGAAGAATTGCTTGATTTCCTGAGACGCAGCGTTTAAGTATTGATTACATTTCTCAATTCATGGAAATTTCACCTTGGTTCTAAAGAAAAATTTCTAACACTTTCAGTGTTGGTATGTTTTCACTATTTCATCATTTATTGTTCAGTACTCACAGGTATGTTTTCTGAAAGATATGCTAAGCCATGTTATAATTTGTTAACCAGATGCTTTTTTTAGCCCTAATGTCAGAAATTACCAAGTAGAGGCTTGTAAACATCTGTTAATGATGCTAAAGAAAAAAAGAATCTGCATCTAATACTTAGATTGAATTAGGTTACATTTACATTTTCTTCCAAGTTTATATCCTGTTGACAATAAATACATCTGAAATTGATTCAAAGAAAACATGTTTTGCAAATATAAAAACATTGTCTTACATTTCATTCTTCCTTAGAGTTCACAAATTATCTGCACAAACACTTGACAAAAATAATTGCTCACATAAATATCAGAATTGTGATTTTTTTTTGGGGGGGGGAGACAATGTGCCCAGCTTAAAAACTACATTACTCAGCCCCCCACAGAGTTAGACCTTTTACTTTACTCTTGGTTGGAGAAGCCATACTGGTCATGGCTGCGATTGCCCTTGTATAACAATATGGGGCCTCTGAGCTCTCCCGGACAAGTGAAAACCATTGACTTCTCCTGTGATTCATAGACTAAGAAACTACAATTTTATGCCCTCCCTGGTACACAAGGTTACCCATGTGCCTCGGTGACATGACAGACTGGTGGTTGCTGGGTAACTTTAGACTCATCTCATGCACGCTTTTCACGCTCCTGGGCTGACAATTAGAATGCTGAAATTTTAATACCACTCTGAGCTTTGCAGGTAACTTCTGCTCCCAGATCACTAAACCATGTTGAGTTTTTATTAACCTACAACCTCATGAATGTCAGTCTAGGTGTGAAGGGTCAGAGCTCAGCCTCTTTATTGAGATTGACCAATAAATAAATTCACTTTGCTCTACTTCTAATTTTTTTCTCTTCCTCTAAATTTTTCTCAACTTCCCTCTCTGAGCTTGGTAGGGGTGCCAAAGGTGGTAGAGAAGACAGGGAAAATGATAAGCTTTTTCTTACTCATTCTAAATTTCTTTTTTATATCTAGACCTGCCTTTTTCGTTCACTGCCATATATTTTATTTGTTCTCTAAATAAGTTAGGGTATAATATATTGGATATTTGGAATAAAAGAAAGGGTCATGGAATTATGTAAATTACTGGAAATGAAAAAAGTGTATTATAATATCAAAATCCCAACTTATTCCAAGTGTGTTGGTCAGAGTTCTTAGGTGTAAGCAACAGAAACCATTTCTAGCTGATTTAAGCAGAAAAGGAACTTATTTAAGAAGCTGAACACCAGGGTTGGGGAAAAGAATTTTGTAGCCAGAATCCCAGGCAAAATCATTCCAACTGAAACAACTTTTGCTGTATAATGAATCATTCCAAAATTTAGTGGCAACCATTTGTTTAGCTTACAATTTTGTGGTTCAACAATTTGAATTGAGTTCTCTCATAGGTCTGTAATCAGATGCCAATGAACTGGGTAGCTGTTTCTGATGTTTGGGCTGGGTATTGGCTGACACAATAGATCTATGTGATTCGCATCAACCAGTAGGCTAGCCCAGGCATATCTACATAGCTGTTCAACAGGGTTCCAGGGAATGAGAAGTCTGCCATTCTTTCCACCTTACAAAAGACAGATACAATTTTCACCTACATTTACTCTTGTGGTATATCAGATCCCACAAAGCAAACTACAATTTAATATGATGAATTTTAAAAACTGACTTCAGTTAATTAGGATTATTTTATCCTCTTAGGGTAGACATATGCTGTTCAAATTCATAACTGTTAATGTAATCACTTTTGGCTATAAAAGCTACAACCAATTTTTGTGTAATAATTCTCATATCCATTTCTCTGTTCATTTGTTTTATTTTTAAAATTTTATTTATTTATTTGAGAGAGAGAGAGAGAGAAAGAGAATGAGAGGGGAGAAGGTCAGAGGGAGAAGACTTCCCATGGAGCTGGGGGCCCCACCTGGGACTTGATCCCTGGACTCTGGGATCACAACCTGAGCCGAAGGCAGTTGCTTAACCAACTGAGCCACCCAGGTGGTCCCTGTTCATTTGTTTTAAATTTTAAAGTACTCTAAGGGGTGGGCACCTGGGTGGCTCCGTTAGTTAAGTGTTGGAGGCCTGGGTCCTGATCTCAGGGCTTTAGGATCAAGCTCCACATGGGAGTCCCTGCTTAAGGCAGAGTCTGCTTGTCCCTCTCCTGCTGCTCCTCCCCCCACTCACACATGTGCATGCACGTGCTCTCTCCAGCGCGCTCTCTCTCGCTCTCAAATAAACAAACAAATAAATAAAATCTTTAAAAAAATAAAACACTCTGAGTGGCATTTGAAATAGGTATGGCACAAATATATAAATTTTTACCTGAAGCTAATGGACAAACCCCAAAATAAATAACTTCTGATTTTATAGAGTCCCTTTTACTCTTATATAAATTTCACTTGATAGTCAAGTGCTTCTAATTGAATGAATAAGGTATAGTTTGGTAGTTTGCTATGTCTTGGTAATATATTTTGATACACTCATAAGAAATTGAGGAAACAAAAAATGACTGTAATAACGAATCATTTCCAAGATAGGCAAAATTCTTTTTGTATAAATTTTAGAATCAAATTGTCAAGGCCTTCTATTTTGGAATTTTTATCAGGACTGCCTTAAATTTATAGGTGGTTTCAGAGAGAATCAACACTTTTGTAATATTGTGTGTCCTGCTCCATAAATATGTATAGCTCTGTATTTATTTAGACCTTTAATTTCTCTCATTAAAGTGTTTTAGCTTTTGCTGTAGAGATCTTGCAAAACTTTAGATTAATTCCTGTAACACTTTGATAACTTTTAATCCCATTGTAAATTAATATAGCTATGTCAGTTTCTTTGGGCAAGTTTTTATATGGTGTATTATTTCTGTTCTTTCCATTTTCAAAATTTCAAAATCTATAAATAGGTCACAATTAAGTTTTAAATCTGATGTATGGTCCTCATGTTTTAACTAAAATAACAGTCAACTTGAAGGCCTGCATTATATATAAGTAATGATGTAGTATATACATTATGAATTATATATACTGTACTTATATCTTCCATTTTCCTATGTTCTTTTTGTTTGTTCCACCTCATATGCTTTTCTTGACCTGATACATTTTCCTTTCCTCTTTTCTCCCTCCTGAAGAAGAACCTTAGAACACTGTAGACCTATTTGACTTTTTCCTGACATTCATGCTATTTTGCTCATATTTCTTTCTACATCCTTATGCTTTCATAAGGGTCTAATCAGCTGTTAAACTGATCTATATAATGTTTCAATTACATAATTTTTAGGTAGGTCCTTTTCAAGTCTGTTTACTTAAATCCCTTGAAAAAAATTAGGTTTGACTTTTATCTCTATAAACAGAATAAGTGTTTTACCCCTGTGTGTGTCTGATAAGTCCAGTATCTGGAGTTCTTCCTGGTCTGTCTATTGCTCCTGCCGATTCTGGCTCACACAAACTTATTTATGCCTTGTAATACTAAATTATTTGATGGTCAATTTTATTTGAAAAAATATCTTTTAGATAAAGTGTGGCACTTTGCATGATATTATCTTCTTCAGAGAGGATTTTACCTCCCACTTTCAATTACCTGTGGCCCCTTGCAGTATAGGCTCGATGTTCAAGGAATCTCTGAGCTGCCTAGGGAGTCCCCAGAGTAATCTGCACATCCTGCTTCCAGAATTCAGCTCTCTGAGGTGTTTGCTCATAACAGGGCTGGGTTATTGCCAGCTTTGGCAGTTGCTGAGCTGCGGCTCCGTTCCCCGCCTTTGGAAATCTGCCCCAAAGCACAGCTTGCCTCTCAGCTGTTTATGGGGTGTTCCCACTCGTTCTAGTCCTCTTCCCTGAAGTGTGAATTGCCTCCTCTCCCTGGGCAAACGCCTCTGGTGTCAATCACTCTAGCTCACCTCTCTGTGGTGTTTACCCTCACTAGTCCAAGATTGGTTATTTTTCACTAACTTGTTGAGTGTTCGACACTATTAGGAAGATATTTTCTGTATTTTGTCTAGCTCTTTTACTTATTTCAGCAAGTGTTAGTCAGATCACCTAAAAAATCACTACTGGAAGCATCTTTTCATTTATATTACTAGTGAATGAAGGTAGACATCAAATCATAATGGCATTTAAAGATTTTTTAAAAAATTTATTTATTTGTCAGAGAGAGAGAGAGCACAAGCAGGCAAAGTGGCAGGCAGAGGCGGAGGGAGAAGCAGACTCCCCGCTGAGCAAGGAGCCCCATGTGGGACACGATCCCAGGACCCTGGGATCACCACCCGAGCCGAAGGCAGCGGCCCAACCAACTGAGCCACCCAGGCATCCCCATAATAGCATTTAGATCCCACTAGACATACATTCTAAAATGATTTCACAGATTTATTTAATATTACCAATATTTACAACATGCCAAAATTATATCATTTTCACTAATTTAAAAATATCTTAAAATTTAAGATACTAACATAAAATGGACAAAGAAAAAGTTTTTTCATATTATTTCAAGAGATGGTTGAAAAAAATTTTGAAAGCTAGTGTCTGTTTTCTAAGTATTTGATTTCACATAACTTCTGTTAGCACAGTGTAAACTTGTTTAGAACAAAAATGTGCTCATTTATCTCTAGACCTTTAGTATTTGGTACAGTACCTTGTATAGAATAGTCCCTCAATAAATATTTCTTGAATTATTACATTTTTATTTTTTCCCAAATTTTAAAATTGTATTATGTCCAGTGTCAATGAGGAACTGATCAGCAATGGAAAACAACATTATTTTCATTAAATCTATTCATTTTCTTTTCTAATCAATATAACAGTTGGTTTCAGTATTCAAATGACATTAAGACCAAGGTTCCATCTGCTTCTTCTGAAATATTGGTTAATTTACTCTAATTTGCATTCCATCTTAAGTAACCTTGAAAGAACTCAGCACAGGTTGAACAAATTAAAGATATTTGTATAATGTGGCTTTTGCCATTTTATGGCATTTTAAAGTTTAAAATTTCTTCTGAATAATATTTACAAAGGCAAATAGATATCTGAATTTTAAATAGAACATTAAAATTTTCTCTAGTGTATTTTATGGCATATTAGGAAATATTTTTAATTTCCATCAAATATTTTGTGAAAAACAAACTACAGACTATTCTGTGTGTGTTATTCCTGTGTATCTGAAGTCATGTCATAAGTTTGCTGTTCTCCATGAATTCACGTCCATAGATGTGACATTAAAGAGTCAAGACTAGATATTGCAGTGGAGTAGAAGGATGTTTACGAACTCTGCTGTGATTGTTGAGAAATGGTGTATGCAGAAAAAGTGAGGGTCTATCCTGGAGACAGTAAGATCAACCCCGTGGGTTGAGAGTAAACACAGAGACTAAAACTGGGAATTAGTGAGAATTAGGATAGATGGGGTGAAGGGGAATCTGAAAGCTGTTTATATCAGGCATCAACACAGTTTTCTATAAAGAAACTGAGAGTAAATATTTTACCTGTTGTGGGCTACATAACCTTTGTCATAGCTACTTGATTCCACCATTCTGCCACTGTAGTGTCAAAGCAGGCGGAGACAGCACAGAAAGGATGTGTGTGGTTGTGTTTCAGTAACACTACATACGAAAGCAGGCTTGGTTTGGCCTGTGAGCTGGTGTCTCCCCAACCCCTGCTGACGAGGATTCTAGGGCCCCAAGAGCTAACTTGTAGCTAGAAGGGTTCAGTCCACTTTCAATGCCAGAAGAATGAATCAAAAGCCTTACTTTTCCTGTGGTATCTGGCTCCATTTGCTGCCAGACCCTTGTCCTTCATAATCCAATGAAAGTTAGCCCACAGCTGCTGAGATTCTCTCAGTGACTTGGAAACGTGCATAGTCTGCAGCATTGCCCGCTTGGAATATTCATGGTTCTCAAACCACAGCACCACGCCAGGGCCAAGGCCTGAGGGGTCTTCCAAACTTAGTTACATACCCTTCCAGAGCTAGCTCTTCCTTAGCAACTCTTGGGTCCTATTATTTTAGATTTGGGTCCTGAAACCAGAAATACTTTTCCTTCTGGTGGGTTCCTCTTGGGGGTCTTTATGTCTCCTCCTGCCAGAAGACTTCTTGTTTAGAGACACAACAGATCACCTTGAAAGTTGACCTTAATTTTTTTTCCCCCTTCATTTTGAAATTGGGATCAGAGTCTGTGTCTTTTTCTTCCAGCACAACCCTAGCTTTTTTATAAAGCTGATTCATCTATCAAAATACCAAAGAAAATAGAAAATTTGTCTCCTGGCAACAGAAGTTGTATGATACCCTTCCCTAAGGACAGTGGGTTCTATTCAATTTACATTTGCCTATGTCAACCCTTTTCAAAGCACAGATCTGCTCCAAGGTGACTTCTTTCTTTGTCTATAGAATGAATGTGCAGTTTGTCTTTACAAAAAGAAAATTTAGCCCTGTCTAAAAGAAGCTCTTATTCAGGTGAGGTCATTTTCTTGGGATGCAAGCAGCTCTTTCTGGAAGAGCTAGATTTTCTAAATTGAATGGAGGCTAAATTATCTAAAACGCAAATTAGACCAACACTGCATATCTTGATTCTTTTAAATTGCTAATACACCACTTATCTTTATTCTGGCATCATCTCACAGGGGCTGGCCCATCACACAATCTGCTCAGTTCACCAATCAAAATTTGTCAACCTTAGTTAACCCCAGTGAGTTCTGTATGTGGACAAGATGTGTATGCCTGCAAATAGTGAAGGTCCAGAACCACTGTTTAAGAGAGGTTCATGGACACGTTTGTCATCATCCCTTCTTGCAGATTGTGGGTGGCAGCAAAAAAATGCAGTGGTAGACCACTTGAGTTGAGGTTTAATTTATAGTCTATTGGGATACATTTCAGGATGATGGCATGGTAGGATTGTGGCTTGAAATCAATTTGATACTGACTATTAGCATCTCGTACTTTGTTCTTTGAGAAAAACTCTTACAATATCATTATCAGTCTTATAGAATGTTCATTACACAGAAGTTTTTGGTTTATAATTGACTGGAACTCAAAGAAAAGTAACTTGAGCAAAAATGGCTTAAAAAGGAGGTGATTATTGACTCATGTAGCTGAATCCCTGAGAAGCTTGTGTTGCTGCTGGTTTTGTGGCAATTGAATTCAGGAACTCAAAATTCTCTTTTATATATTCTTCTCCCTTAACATTGGCTTTATTCTCTTCTATTACTATAAGACTTTTCTCATTTGACAGAGGAAACAGGACCATGGGAAGCTTGGGACTTACACTGGCATAGCCTTGCTACCTAAAAGGGAGGGAAGGGCCCACTTCCCTCTGCCTCTAGTTAGGAAGCCCTTGTGAGGGTACTTTGATACGTTCCTGTTGGTTTTATGCCATCTCTGGGCAAATCTCCATTGCCAGAAGATAGGGTATCATATACGATAGTTCTCACTTCAGTTATGTGACCAATATGGTGAATTCTGAGACAATAAATGTCCCCATTTCTTGAGACCATATATTGGCCTATATTTGGAGAAGAGGTCATATCTCAAAAGAAGGGATGGATGTAAACCAAAGTACCAGATGTTTCCAATGCCTGGAATCTACAAACGACAAACAACTGATGAAATAATAGTTTACCAAATGATAAATCAATGACATATAATTCAATGCAAAGGGTGAACCAGTGAATCTAAGAATTCTAGCATTTAAATAAGCACCATCTACACATTTGCAAAGATCTGTCATTTGTGACTTCATACCTGTGTAAAATCAACTTTGTATTAATTTTGTACTTCAAAATAAAGTCCAGCATTAATATGCCTATTTTTCCAATATCAATGAACAAATCTTTATCAAAGGTATAACTGAAGGGGTAAAAATTATTTTAAGTGTATAATTTTCATGTAGCATATATATTACTGTGAAATTAAATTGTAATTCTACTTGTTTTAAAGTTATGTAATATCTTAATTTTAAGAAATATCTTGTTTTAGCTCTTTTTGTAACTGTTTCCAGAACATACTAAAAGAACAAAAGTGGTGTGAGTGGCAGCAAAGGTAAAGAACCACTGAGTTATATCATCTTACATTTCTTTCCATGTCTCTTAATAATTCCTTTTAAAATCTTTTGAACTGCTGTCCTAATTTTTCTCATAATTTGTTCTAAAACATAAGCATGATGACTGTAGTTAATAATAGTGTATGGAATATTTGAAATATTGCATATTTGAAAGTTGCTAAGAGAGTAGATCTTAAAAGTCCTCATCACAAGAAAAAGAAATTTTAGGTATGTATAGGGACTTATTATGGTGACTATTTTGTAATACATACAAATATTGAATCATTACATTATATACCCGAAACTAATTGAATGGTATATGTCAACTATACCTCAATTTTAAAAAATGGTTATTATCATGACATTCAATTTAAGAGGGAACATGGGGAAATTTCAGTTTAGTATGACAAATTAAATATAATTTCCAGTCCACAGAGGAGTTCAACAGCCAGGCATACCAGGATAGGTGAAAAGATATAGATATAGATATAGATATATAGATATAGATATAGATATGTAAGATATGTACACAAAAGTGTACAGGTGCTCAGAGAAAAAAGAAAAAAGGAGAACTCACATTTGGATTCTAGAAAACATCTGAAGCTGTTAGAGCCTAGAGATAAGGCTGGAAAACGCCATAGGGGTAGTGAGTCTTCAGTAGACATCAGGTGAGTTTGAGATGCGGTATTTAAGAGAGTGCATGGTTAGCCACACACCGGGAAGAGAAGAGAAGAAAATGGAGCACTGCTTTAATGGTGAACATTTTTCTGCAGCTCCAGAGAGAGGTTAAAAATTCTCATGTTGGACTAATTATTATAAAAACTCTATGCAATCAATGGATAATTGCAGAAGGAGCAAGAGAACAGGATTCACTCTGGACTAATTAAAATAGGTTCTTATTTGCGTGTCAGATGCCTCTCACACTTTTTGTGAAAACTGCCAATGTGCTCAAAGTATTGAGAGATATAAGAGAAAGGAGAGAGAGAGAGAGAGAGAGAGTGCTTATCCTAGCAGGATCAAAGATCATGAAACCCTAAATTAATCAAAGTATTTATTCAGAATCTTTATTGTTCCAGGGCTTTACCAACCCTAGGAGACAATAGAAATTATGTAATTTAGTTATTCAATGAGTATTCACTGAACTCTTGAAATGTATGAAATATGATGCTAAGGGTTGTGTGTAGGGTCCATACAGGGAACAATGGGGGATGAGACATGAAGACTGGTGGCAGCCAGCACAAGGACCCTTACATGCCAGGTGAAAGACTGGAGAACCGTGGGGCATTTTTTAGCAAATAAGTGACACGGTCAAAATTGTGTTTTGGGGGAGATATCTTGCTGCAAAATTAAAGAACTGATCATAAAATGAAGTAATGAAGCCAGAGGCTATCATAACATCATAGAGATAATGAAGTCTGGAACAAAATGGTGAGAGCAGAAATGTAATGGGGGGGATGAATAGCAGAGAAATGACATGTGTCATTCCCCCAATTCACCCCTATAGGTGGGAATACAAGATTACAATACACTAAATAAAACAAAATAATCAAGGTCATAATCAAGTGCTACATTGTGCAGTGCAAAATGTCTACTGCTGTTCAGACGGAGGTCACTGAAAGCGTGGAGTAGCATGAATAAAACTCAGAAATGTCAGGTGTGCGTGTGTTCCAGGATAGGGGAACAGCCTGTGAGCAGGCTCAGAGGCAGAATGAGCATGATCCAAGTATGGCTCAAACAAGCTCATCACAGGAGAGGACACGGTCTAAGGAGAGGACAGTGAGGCTGTTTAACAGAGACGAAGAGTTGTCCAGTGGAGCCCTTACTTAGAGGGGTATTGTGTGGCAAAATGAGCTCAGAGGACAAGCAAACTTTTGTAGGAAACCAGGCATTAATCGATGCCAGTGGAAATAGAGGAGACGCAAATATGAAAGAACCAAATTGCACTGGACATTCAAAAGGATTTGGAGACTAAAGATAAGGGATGAAAGGCATGAATAAAGCCAAGATGATGGTGAGCAAAATCTTTAGACTGAGTGGTTGGGTCCATTTTATACTTTAACTAGTTGTGGCTCGTTACTTACCAGTTAAGATAGTAGAGAACCATTTGCCCAGTTACCCTGAAAGAAAAGGAAGCATCAGTTTATATTCATGTATTTCTTAACCTTTTCACATATTAAATAGTGTATTAATACAGCACAATAAGTAAAGTAAAAGAAAATTAAGGGCAGCTATATAAAACTTGGTGGGAAAAATTAATTGTATTTTTACAGTATATGGAGATTTTATTTATTTATTTGACAGACAGAGATCACAAGTAGGCAGAGAGACAGGCAGAGAGAGGGGCGGGGGGAGGCAGGCTCCCTGCTGAGCAGAGAGCCCAATGTGGGGCTCTATCCCAGGACCCTGAGATCATGACTTGAGCCAAAGCAGAGGCTTTATCCCATTGAGCCACCCAGGCGCCCTATTTTTACAGTATATAAGCGTGAAGACAGATCAAATTTTAGGGGAATATATTAAATATAAGGCTTCCAAATAAAATCTATTCTATTTTTTAATGAGAAACTCATAAATATGATTTTGTACAGAGAATGGCTATATAAAATTAAAAATTTTTATCTAACTTTGTGATAGCTACAGTTGAAAAAACTTTGCATGAATAGCTAATAAAAATCTAAAATCATTGCTTTACAATCATTGAAAATAGAACAATTGAAATGACACTGAAAAAATCCAAAAACTCTACTTTCATTGACCAAAGTCATGTTTAAATTCCTTGTGATAATTGGATGTTTTCAAATCCAATTAAGATTTTTATATCAAATATCCCAAAACAAAAATCTTGATCTTATTTCCAAAACGTGCCTGTGTTTTTAGGGCATTTGTACCCCCATTAAGAGATATTGGTCTCCCATGGACAAAATTAACGCATAGAAGACAGAGGTATTAGTCACTGCTTTTATCTGTACACAGGAGGAAGCTGCTGGGTCTCTCCACTCTCTCACCACTCCCAACACACCTGGGGTTGTGCCCGGTGCCCCTTGGGCAGTAACATGTTCTGCAGCTGATTGGCTGGGGGGGCGGGTATGTCCAGTGGGTTTCCAGGTGGTGGGGCCTCTTCCTGGCTCTGTCAGTGCACTGGGGTAGATACCAGTTCCTGATGCTTTTTCTCTGTTCCTTTGGCTCTCAGCCCTTTGTGCTTGTTGTCATACAATGCTCTACCCTAACCAGAATGTTTGCAAATAGAAGCAACCTGCAGTGAAGGTTTCTCTTGCACAAACCCTGCCACACCCCTGAAGAGGTAAATATTTTGTGGGGCAGTTGTAACCCATTCTCAACACATTAGTATATCAATGCACACCCACAGCAAAAAAACTTAGCAATGCAACTTTGTGTTTGGTTCCTTCTCTTATGGGATTTCTTAGGATAGCTACAACTCTCAGAACAAAGGTATGTTCCTGGGGAATGGGACTCACTAGAACTGTGTAAGGCCCATTTGATTCCTCACGAGGAATCACAGGAGGCCATGGTGGGCAAAAAGTCGCTGATAGCAGGAAAATGTAGAACTCAATTAAAAAAAGTATCTCCTGGGGCGCCTGGGTGGCTCAGTGGGTTAAGCCGCTGCCTTCGGCTCAGGTCATGATCCCAGGTCCTGGGTTCGAGCCCCACATCGGGCTTTCTGCTCAGCAGGGAGCCTGCTTCCTCCTCTCTCTCTGCCTGCCTCTCTGCCTACTTGTGATTTCTCTCTGTCAAATAAATAAATAAAATCTTTAAAAAAAAAAAAAAAAAAAAGTATCTCCTGCCAGAGAATACTGTTAGGTGACATATTTTTTTAAAAAGGTCTTAAGTTGATCCTTTAGTGAATAGGTGTCTTTGTATTCATTGGGGTTTTTGCTTGCGGCCACCAAGAAGTGGACTCCCGCTAAATTTACGAGAGAAAAGGAGAGGGGAAGAGGAAGAGAGAAAGAGAGACAGAGAGAAGGATTTATTTGAAGAGCTATGCGGATTTGCAAAGGGACAAAAGAAAGGAGAAAACGAGACTTCTGAGAGGAAAGGAACACCTCAGTTCTGAGAATTGAAAGACCAAGAGTAATTGCTGTTCTCTCTGCACCTGCCATGATTCAACCCTCAGAGTTTTTCAACTCTGTAACACTCCCTTCAAAATTCAACTTCCTAGGGAATTGATTCCCTTTGTTTTTACATCGCTCCCCATCCCCACTTCCCCAGTTGGCCTGGAGAGGACCAAACACCTTCAGTATAGCTCTGACTGCAGGAATATACAGTTCATCATGAAAATTCAAGACACCATCACAAGAAAGGACAATGGGTCTTAGACAAACAAAAACAACAGATAATCATTTTTACCATTCAAACTCCATTTTTAGGTGAAGAAACCGAGTCCCTGAGGTAAAATAGTCTCCTTAGTCCATGACGAGGTCAGAATTAGAACATCACTCTCCCATCTGCCAGAACTTTCCTCATTTGACTACTTTTTCTCCTTCACACATTCAGTCCTTCTAAACCTCTCTCTTAGGAAAATGAAATAAAATCTTAAATCGCCTCCCCATACTACTGAGAAGTGGACTGATGTTTGAGAAATACATTACTAAATTAAATACACTTTTTTTTCAACCTTAAAGATAAATGCCAAATATCCCAAGGAAGCATAGTTGCCAAAAAGCCGAGAAAGAGTTCGTATTTGGCTGTGAGTACCCAAAACCAACACATAGGAAAACGACCTCTTTCTTATCTCAGGAATCTGACAGTTTTAATGATCATGTCAAATGCATTTTCAGGCATATTTTTTCCAGGTTATTTGTGCTATGAAGTACTCTGTCTTGAGAAATGTCAGAGTGCTCTGTTTTCAGTGGGTGCCATTTTTCATTTGAACACACTGGAACAAGATTTCCACTGAAAAATATTCAAGTTCTACGAGGCACATTAAATTGTTTTTAATTCCACCATTATTATAAGAAGTTGAAACCAGCAAACCTGAAGCAACATTCAACATATAAGTTCTGCCCTTGGTACAAACACGGACGTGCATGGTGAGTGTGGGATGGAGCATTTTTGAGTTCAGGAATGTCCTCTAGTAGCCTCAAGGCTGAAAGTGGCTCAGAGGTCAACCCTTCCCAAAGCCTTCCTTGACCACCACACTTAAGAAGTTTCTCCACAGTAATTACAACTGCATCCTAATTGTCTCCTTAGTAGTGTACATCTTAGGAGGTAATTATATGCTTGTTAAGAGAGGCAGTGTGTGTAGTAGCCCTTAAGATCATAGAGTTTGGAGGGGCCCCTGGGTGGCTTAGTTGGTTGGACATCTGACTCTTGATCTAAGCTCAGGTCTTGATATCAGGGTTGCGAGTTCATGCCCTGCATTGGGCTCCACATAGGCATGGAGCCTGGAAAAAAAAAAAAAATCAGCATATCAGTATATCAGCATATCACAGAGCTTGGAGTAATGTACTAGGTTCAAAATCTCAGGTAATTGTAGTTGTTGCCCTTGTGCACAATAACTAACCTTTCTGAGTCTCAGGTCCTGTAACCCAAAAATGTGAGCCAGTGTATGCAGTTCTTAAAGTTGTTGTAAGATTTAAAGGAGGTTATCTGGTGCAAAACATTTCTAACAGCAACTCATCTATAGTGAGTATCATCTAAGTGCTTTCTATTGTTATTGATTAATTTATTGTCCTGCACATCTTTCCTTCCACCTGCATTAGACTCTGATTTCTGTGAGGGCAGGAACCATATCTATTATTTTATCCAATGGGTATCCAGTAAGAAAAGTGCCTTCCAAGTAGTGGGGGAGGGGTTAATCAAGATTTGTAGGTTGAATGGATGGACCAATCTGATAACGTCCCAAGTGTTTTCACATATATTGTCACATTTGAGCTCCCAAGGGGTCAGATGGGGCCAATATGTCAGTGATTTAATGTATTAAGAACCTAATATGTTGGGACACCCAGGTGGCTCAGTCAGTTAGTTAGGTGTCTGCTTTCAGCTTAGGTTATAAGGTCATAATACCATTGTCCCAGGATCCAGCCTGCTGGAGGCTCCCTGCTCAGCAGGGAGTCTGCTTCTCCCTCTCCCTCTGCCCCACCCTGCACCACTCTTGCTCGCTCCTTTGCTCTATCAAGTAAATAAATAAAATCTTTTTTTTTTTTTTTTTTTTTTAAAGAAGAAACTGAAATGTGGAATGACTTGCTTGAAAGCAGATTTCAAATATAAATCCTGGGCTCAAGCTCTGGTCTCTGATTCCAAATCTCATTCTCTTCTGGTTCAGTCTTTTATTTCTTAATGTTTTCCACCTCTGAATTGCATCTACAAGATGATTTTTTGAAAGACGGAAATAATTTGCCCTGTTCATTGCATTGTTTTGAACATCAAAAGTTAGAGTAGGTAAAATACATCACACTGTTACTCCAATATAAAATTATTATTGTGTTTAGTATTGGGGTGATTGCAAAAGGTAGTTGCATTGTTTTGTGAAATGGTTTTAGAAGGGAAAGAAAATATTCTAAAAGAGGTGGGAGAGAAGAAAAGAGAATCTGGTCAAGGGAGGGATAAAGGATTTACAGTAAGAACTGGGCTTTGAATTCTGAAGCATTTCCTGATCCCAGACCATGTGGTCAGGTTACGCTGGTCAGCCCATCTAGAGAGAAAAGGAATGTACCTTTCTAATGTTTCAATAATTTCTTGAATTACTGAGGTGTGGTTAGCATGCGTCTCTGGCATTTTATCACAGGTTTTCAGCTCTTGGCTAATAACATTAGGGAACTGCAGTTTTAGCCTTCTGTTTTTACCTCCCCTTCATATAGAAAAGCTGAGTTTCCTGGATGATAAATTCAGAAATTTTCTAACTTATTTTTTACCACTACCAAGAATTGCAAATTCTGTTGAGGTACTAAGAGAGTTGGAAAAAGGAAATCCCTACAGAAGAACTTTGGTAGTGATGAAAAGTATAATTGCTGATTAATAGCATGATGGTTGATAAATTAACAATCTTTGAACATTTAGTATGTGGAAGAAACTATTTTACATGGTTTTGTATGCATTGTTTTTGTTCTTTCTACCCATACCCCTACCCACCTCTATCATTTAATTTAATTAATTGATTCATTTCTTCAACAAATATTTACTGAATGCCTATTTGCCAACAAGCGCAATTCCAGTTACTAGATAAGACTTACTGACCTTTTAGAGCTTATATTCTAATGGGACATAAAGTCAATAAAAGTCAATGAAAAATTGACCAATAAATACTTGATAAACTATCAGATAGTGACAAGGTCTGTATAGAAAAACAAAATAATATGTAAGAATAAAGAGTAACAGAGGCCTGAGGTGATTAATGCTATCTAGGTGGAGTCACTGGTCCTGAAGAGTTTAAATTTGGGCAAAGGTATGAATTAAGTAAGAGGTTAAGCCATGCAATGTTGACAGAAGAGCATTCTGGGACAAAGAAACAGTGCATGCAAAATCCCTGAGGCTAGGGAGGTTAGATTTTCTTCTGAGTGTGATGGAGAGCTCTTAGAGGGTTTGGGCAGAGGAGTGACACAATTGGATTTACTTTTCAGAAGATCATTCTGGCTCCTCCCGCATAGGAAATGGTTTATAGGTTACAGGACTAACATGAGTGGAAGCTGGCAGAACAGTCAGGAGGTAATTGTGTCAGTGCAAGGAAGAGACAAGGTGGTAGCTGTGGAGGGTGAGGAATGGGGCAAGTAGTCAGCTTTGGAAGATAACATGGTTTTCTTCTGATTACTTCCACTCTTTGGGTAAAATGAGTTGATGTCATTAGCTGAGAATGACAAGATTTGAAGAAAAAGAAAGTGTGAGTTGGTCCCCAGAGAGTGAGAAAGTGAACGGACTATGGAAAAAAAAAATGTCGGGTATCGGGGCCTGTTTGAAGTTTGTGGTCATCACTCTAATGTGAGACAACACCACATGGTTGTGTGTTTTCCTCTACCCACCTTCAGTTTTTCTGGCAAGGGCAGAGAATCTCATTCAATTTGGGCTGGGATTTTGCTTTCTAGGTGTGGTGCATAGGGAGGTAGAACATGAAGGTTTGTACAGTTGTGAGCTTTTGGTAAGAATTCTTAGAACCCGAGAAAATAAGGACATAAGATGCTACTGCCCATGAAATGTGGACATTGGTGGATCAGTTTGTCTCCATGCTAGATCTACTGGAGTGTGCTGTGGACTGAATTTCTGTGCCCCTCAAAATTCTTAGGCTGAAATCCTAACCCCCAATGCAATGGTATTTGGAGGCTGGGCATTTGAGTGCTCATTGTTTAGATGAGGTCATGAGCGAACTGGAATTGAGGTGGGAATGTCCGCCTTGGTTGGAGGTCAGACGCTTGAAATGGAGACCTTGAAGATACTAGGGCACGTGATCATGGGAGTGGGTTATCTTTATCAGCCTAATACAGTATATACAGTGTTTTATATTTGCTGGGTGTTTTTCTCCTCTGTATCACTTGACCTTGCTAGGTTGTCAGAATAATCACACAGTTGAGAGCAGCCAAGTTCACTGCCAAAAGGTGGAGGACTTATTCTAGATTATTAATGTCTGAAGAGGTGCCTCCTATCACAGTTAAGACTGTGATGTTGGCTCTGTTCTGGAGGTGTGATGATGCGGTTAGAACAGCCCTGGCCTTTGGGCTCAATGAGGATGCCCACACACCAGCCTCCCTTGGTGCAGGGAACCCTCACCATTCCCAGACAGGTGATGGTGTTTATCAGCAGGAAGGTGTTGTAGGGGGCCAGGGAGTACCCTAGGCAGAGAATCCTCCCTCAAAAGGGGCGTTCTTTCCTGGATAGCAGCCAGCAATCTGTAAGTTCCCACCAGGCCTACTTTTCAGTATGGGATCCAAGTTTTAAATTTCACGCAGGTAGAGGTCAGTGTTCATTCTGTGGGTCAGTGCGCAGGAGCCGGGCTTCCGCTCTCCAGCAATTCTTAAGTAAGCGCCTCCAGCGGCTCAGGAGGCTTTCCAGAGGGGGACGTGGGTGTCTTAGCTTCTCAGCCTCACTGCTGCAATATCCAGGGGTGCGTCTCCCCCTTTTCGATTCTTGACGTCAAGCTCCAACAGCGCGGAGCCTGGCAAGGGCGGTGGAGAGCAGAGGGAGGGTGGCAGGGAGGGGAAGCCATTGCAGCAACAGCTTGCAGGAGGGAGCTGGACATCTCCCGGTGGAACAAAACCGGGAGCTGGGGCCTGAGTAGCGGGAGGAAGGGGCCCTGCCCGTTCAGGGAGCCGCCGGGTTGCTGCAAAGAGGGGCGGGGAAAGGCGGGGGCGCTGCATGCAACGCGCTGGCTCCAGCGGTGTCCGCGGGGAATGTGACATCAGCGGCGCCGGGCGCTTGCGGCTGGAGAAGGCAGCTCGCCTCGGCTGCGCGGTGCACACCTCGCCCGGGGGAGGACGCGGACTCGGGCAGACGGCAGGGATGTCGGCGAAGGAGAGGCCAAAGGGCAAAGTGATCAAGGACAGCGTGACCCTCTTGCCCTGCTTTTATTTCGTGGAGGTGAGTTGGTTCAGCTCTTTGGCATAATGCAGATCTTGAGGGCAGCTCGGGAGCGAATTCGGGTCCTGGACGGTGTTGGAGGCGCGGAGACTGTGCGGGGGTGCGCGCCGCTGCCCTAGATGCCCGACCCTCCCCCTTCCCCTAGGTTTCTCCGGAGCTCCCCCGAGTGTGCCTGTGAGTGTCTGCCGGCCAGGGGTGACTATCACTGGTGGTGTCGCTGCTGGGTGGCCTGCAGGGAAGAGATACCTGTGTGAGTGAGTGTGGGGCTAGTTCTCTGGCCCTCTGGTTCTGCCGGTGTGCAAAGCGTCCGTGGCCCACAGGGGCCATGATGCCAATATTTCGGGATTTGTGTTTTCAGTCTACGAGTCCGTATCTAGAACTCTGTGAGCTTTTGGTAAGAATTCAAATGCACACAGCCATGCTCAGAATGTATGAGGTCTGGAGACGTTTATAGAGCATTAGAATTACTGACTGCTTTATTAAACAACAACAACAACAACAACAACAACAACAACAAACAACATTCCCTTATTACAATTATTATGGTGCTCACGTCTGCTTCTAAAATTGGGTCTGCTTCTCTAGGCATCAATCTATTGGCCATTTTCCATGACTAACAAAAATTATACATGTGTATACGTATGTATATATGTATGTATAATATTTTTAAAATATGTGACACCATCTGCTTTTGCATGATTTCTACATGTACATTTATTTTATGCTGAGCAGTACTATAGATAAGCAATTAACATGCAGATGTAGTCATAATGAACCTCTAACTTACCAAAATGCAGTATTTAAGAAAGGAACAATTTGTGGAAGGGTTAAAAAGGTTGACAGGTACAGTGATTCCATGCACCGTGGTCCATTGCATAAGGAAGACATTTTTTAGGCAAGAGGTTTATTAAGTCATAGGTAGAAAAGAGATACATTGGATAGGTTTGGAGAAATTAGATGGTTGTAGTCATAAAATTATGTTCTGTAATTAAAACCTGGATTGCAACAGAGAGTATTAGAGTGTTGCTGAAATTATAAATATCTTTCATTGGTTGTCTTTTCAGGCAAATATGGAGGTTTAGTACTTCCAAGTACAGATAGTAGATTCTGTATTTGATGATGGTGAGGCTTATCTATATTGAACGATAGCCACTGCCTTGAAACTTGGGGGAAGGGACGTTGTCAGATTGTTCTTGTAGAGGACAGAATATTTGCAAATTTCTCTTAGGTGTCCCAAATTCTAAAAATGGTTTCAGTTTTAAGAAAGATGTATGTGACTTGCATGAGTCTCAGAAAAATGATGGGTGACTCCTTCATCCATGACCCATAGGAAAGAGAAAAAAAAGAAAAAAAAAAGAGGTATCCTGTTTATTTAAAGTAATTAATTGATTAATTTGTTTTTATCTTTTCTCTTTCACAAGGGATTTTGAGGTCATGGTTTAGACAATTTTGTTGAAAGATCATAGTTTCCTTCAGAAAAATGTGGGCAGCAGAAGATTCCATGATGAAAAGGGAAAATATATAGAAAGAAAATGGGATACCTGACTTTAAGCTAAATCATGTCAGGCCACTTGTCGCATTGCTAAAGCCACTGTGATTTTATACTAAAGCACTTTCATCCATATCTGGACCCTTTATGTGTTCTAGGAGGAATCAGTTCATTTCTGGGTTCCACCTCCAGGATGGAGCACACCTGAGGTCAGCTAGAAGCTGACCACGTATGGATTGCAGCTGTATGGCTTCAAAGCAAATACTTTTATGAAAGAGGATGCAAACCAGAGAATTAAGGATATGTCTTTAAAGAGTCTATGTGTGCACTTTTGAAGAACCTTTCACAGGGGTACATACATATCCCTTAATCTAAAATTTTATAAGTAAAAATGCCTCATAATGCTTTTGAAATGTATCTCTAGGAACAAACATCTCACAAATGTCACTTCTTTTCCATGAGTGGAAATCACCCCAAATCATTACATTCCCTTTGATCCGTTCAGATAACCCTCTATAAATTCCTTAGCAGAGCAAGCTATAGTATAGCTTGAATACTTGAAGACTATGCATGGAGTTTGAATGAGCATTAATGACATTATATCCTGGGGGTAACACAAAGTGAGAGCCACAAAAATCGGATTGCAGATTATCTCCCTGAAACTTCAATGCATGATGAACAACTAAAGAGCCTCTAGAAAATTGGAGAAGACATTAGTACACCAATTATTTAAGGGGTTGACAGGATGTACTACCAAGCTTCTTTGGAGTGAATCATTTTGAAGCCAGTGAAAATGAGCTTTGTATTTCCTTTGGAGGATGAATAAATAGCAGGAATTAAGATGTCAGTAAAATGCCCTAGAATAATGACACTTTGTCTTACAACATAGTTTCCCAAGACCTTAGTAATTAAAACAGAAAGGTGAAACATGAATGAATCTTCCATCCCATATCAGCCCAAAGCCCATATCTCAAGCCTTTCTATGTTACTTTAGGCAGTAACTTAAGCCCCCGCCTCCTCCCCAATTTCCAGAGGTGGTTTAGGTTCCATAGCATTCCTGAAATGGACCAATTTTGATGGACAGAATGGAGAGAGTAACCAACAGAGTGCTATTTACAGTTCGTACAGTAATAATGGCAACCAATTATGAAGCACCTAATAGCTACTAAGAATAAAGCAAACTAAATGCTTTACCTGCACCATCTCATTTAGTTTTCAAAGGTTCTTGTTAAGAGAGACACTATTACTATCTATGTTTCAGAGAAGAAGAAACAGAAGCTCATGGAAACTGAACAGCTTGCCCAGGGTTTACAAAGCCAGGTCAGAGGTAGAGCTGGGTATGGATTCAGAGCGTGTACTCCTGGCACCCACTGTCTCTCTCGACACACTGAAAGAATATTCACAGAGCAAAGTTACTGCCTATGGCCTCCCACTGGTAAACACAAATATGTAGTTTTAAGTAAGGATACATCAACAAAGATGACAGTTTGCCTGATAACAGACCATCCTCCTCAGCTGAGTTCCTCCTTCACAGGATGCCTCTAGATGCAAAGGGTTGGTGGACAGGGTCCACTCCCCATATGGACTCAATAGTTAGCGGCTAGGGTCCCTTCAACAACTCCCCATGACCTGGTATGGAGAAAGAGTGGAGACGCTGGCAGTCCAGGTGCAGAATGTCAGAGGGTGGAGACTGCATCCTTGTGGGCACTGGGCTAAGTGGTTCAGCCACTAATAGCGGGTGATCTTGTCCCAGTTCACCACCAAACTCAAAGTTAAGCAAAC
This sequence comes from Enhydra lutris kenyoni, assembly GCF_002288905.1. Lineage (NCBI taxonomy): Eukaryota > Metazoa > Chordata > Mammalia > Carnivora > Mustelidae > Enhydra > Enhydra lutris. The sequence continues at coordinate 64,878,571 of NW_019154093.1, forward strand.
ATTAAATTAATGGCTAGAATTCATTTCTCTCTCTCTTTTTTTTTAAAGATTTTATTTATTTACCTGATAGAGATCACAAGTAGGCAGAGAGGCAGGCAGAGAGAGAGGAGGAAGCAGGCTCCTCGCTGAGCAGAGAGCCCAATGTGGGGCTCGATCCCAGGACCCTGAGATGATGACCTGAGCCAAAAGCCAGAGGCTTAACCCCCTGAGCCACCAAGGTGCCCCTAGAATTCATTTCTCTTACACCTTTGGTTTATGCTGCCAGTTGTCTGCTGATGAAGGGGCTTATGACTGACAGTAATGAAATATATTAATAGTACATGGTGATTGAAAAAACACATGATGATTTCCAGCATGTACCTCTATGATCTAGTTTGTTAATTCGGTTTTGCCTTGTTCAACTCAAAAGGAACTCTCTGACAAGCACATCCAAGGCCTTATCAGTTTGGACAGAAAAGCAGGTTAAAAAGGAATGTTCCACTGAAGAAAAGGTTTCTTTTGCCTTTAAAGTTCCAAAGCACTCTCCAGCTGATGGTTGTATCACTTTCGGTGGCAATTGCACTGGCAGCACACCTACACTTAGTGAAAGGTCTTGCAGGCTTAATCACCCAAAATTATGTGAGATAAGGTTGATTATCTGTGTGCCTAGTGCATTTCCTTTATACAAGGCATCATAATGGTTGTACCTGTGCTCAGACTCACCATTTTGTTCTCATTAGTCATCCTGTCCAAAGATAGGAGTTCACATCAATTCGGTAGGTAATATAAACAAATGACAAATACTCTTTAAGCCAAAAAGGCATAAATTCTTAATAAATAAATAGGAAAGAGCTTCTTTTCATTTAAGTGTTCTGTGTTATGACCTATATTTTTATTACTAATCTAATGTTCTTTTTATGGAGGTTGAAAGCTGTGTTTGACCAATATGCAAGGATATTTTTATAGGATTACAGAGACAGATGGTTGGAAGTTCTTGTTTTTCTACACACACACAACACACACACACACACACACACACACACACACACACACCCCTGCACATACAGGCAGGCACAAACCCAGGTCCAGTGAGAATATCATCTCTCGCCATTAAGCATCAAATAGCAGCATCTGAAGAATTCCAGATTCAGAATATTTTAAACACAACAAACTTGAAATCATACAGAAGGTGTTCACTAGTTTGAATGTTGTACTTAACAATGGCTATGTCTTGAGATTTTGTTAATGCAGGTTAATTACTCTAGGCTTGGTAACCAGACAGTGTGTTCCTTGTTTCTTGGTTGCCGTCCGACCTGGAGAACTTCCAAAAGCCTTTGTTTGAGCACAGATATCCTAGTTCGGTCAGTCTGAGCACCATGCGCAGACATTCTGGTGTCCTGATAAAACATTAATTTGAATTTTGTTTTCTTCCCCCTGGAAAGCGTTCCCAGATTCTTAATCATAGCAAACCTGAAGTCACACAATTTCTGTTCTAGCTCGTGATCTGTGTGAAAATTATATAACTCATTTGATCTTCTCTCTGGGAAATATAGCTAGCTTATTTCTTTCTCCATAAACTTTGGCATCAGTAAGAAGTACAAAATCACATTTCTGCATTGCGTGTACCAAAATAGTAGCTGGAGGCTTTTCCCTTTTCTGGGCGGCATGGTGAAGTAGTCTGCTCAAAGTAGTCCCACAAACCTGCCAACAGAGATGAGCTGACAAATTTTTCCTCCTCTTTTAGAGTCACAGTGCGCAAAGTCCTCTGGTGAATGAATAACAAGAAGGAAATAGAGAATAGATTCCCAAGTTTTAGAGAGACTAAATGAGGACATTTCCACAAATACCAAATATTGATAGGTATGCAGTACCTGCTTCGGGGAAATTCTGTGCTGTTTTAGGCACCATCACTATCCTACTGTCCATGGCCACGTCACTCGTAATGTTCTGTGGCCTACTTTTCTCTAATAGAAAGAAAAAGGAAAAAAAGTGTTTGGCTTCTACCAATCTCAGAGGAGACTAACGACAACAATGGCAAAAATAATAATAAGTAGAAGAATCCATTTCAGTCCTCCTATATGTGACAGACCCTGTCCCTACATTATCTTTAATGCTGAGAACTACCCTAGAACTAGCATTACTATTGTGTTGAGGCAGTACCAAGAAAGGATTATCATCCTTATGTTTTACATCGGCAAACTGGAGCTCAGAGAGCTAACTGTTTGTGGGGACACACGGCAATGCAGTGAAGCAGCCGGCATCTGAGGGCTGGTGCCTCTCACTGTTGCATTGCTGTCACACTACTCCCCCTCACTCACGCTCTACTCAATGGAACAAAGCGGTGGGTTGGGGACACTGGCCGCTACCATGCCCGGGCTAGCTTCATGGTGTCTGAAGGCAGGTCCTTGAAAGATACCTGGTCAGGGCTCCCTCTGAGTTGTGGGGTAAAATTTTTCTCTTTTATTCAGCTACTGAACATGGGGCTCCCTTAGTGTTGTCTCCTACTCACAGGAAGGGATTTAATCCTGACCTAAAGGTGTACATGACACGGTATCTGTTTGCCTCAGAAGGCGCTTCCTTTGGAGGAGCCCAGGGCACCCATGAGTCTCCTGTGGGGACCAGAGGAGCAGCAGGGACGGAGTGAGGAGTTGGAACTGAAATAAAGCTTAGAAAAGGAAAATCTGCAGGTCTGGGGAAGAAGGAATCCCAAAGAGATAATAGAAACAGAGGCCAGGCCATGGGGGAATTAGGAGAAGATGCGTGAGAAAATAGAAGGTAGATGTGAAGTGCTTGTGAGGGGATGGGGATCCCGTGTGTGAACAAACCATGGAGATCCTTTAGGCATCCGGGTCATCTAAACCGGCTTGTTAAATGCATAGCATTGAAGGCACAATTGTCAGTTTTTATGTCGGGAATGTATTACAGATACAATGAACAGCAGATTTCCTGCCAGAGTATGTATACACACCAGGCTATTTTCAGGCAACCTCTCTTTAACAAGTAAATAAATAAATAAAATAAAATAAAATAAAATAAAATTTTAAAAAGTGAAGAGATGTTGTATTTCAGAATTAAGTCTAATAAAATCCTGCACTCCAAGAACATCTGGCTTGGTTCCTCTATCACAGATGAGAAAATTGTGCCTTGAAAAGGTTAATTGAGTTACCTAAAGACACACTCTAGTGAATATCAGATCGGGAATAGAACCTGAGTCTCCCATCTCCTGTTCCAGTGTTCAGTCCTAATTACTACTATTTCTAGAATTGCTCATATTAGAAAATGTCCCCCTGGATTATAACACTAAAAATACAGGTCATTCTAATTCTACATGTGAACAAATTGTGCTAGTTGTTTGAAAGTTGTATCTCGAGACCTAGGGTACATGTTTCATGACATGGCATTGCATTAGTCAACATATTAAAGCAATTGTGAATGGATCTTCTGCTTTCCCAAATTGTTGGGCTCTTTGAAAAACATGGCTATAGCTAAAGACTGGAGTTTGGAAGTGGTATTTTTCTTCCTCATTGCCTAATTCCCCACGTATAATTTCACAAACATTGAAGGAATAAGAATATAATTTACATCATTAGTAAAAAAAAAACCCTGAATTTTCTATTATAATGTATTGTAGTTTTTCACATACATTGTCTTTTTTGATCCTTTTTAAATACAACTGGGCAGTAGCAGTAGATACTAACTCTGTTCTACAAATGCAGTAACTGAGACTCAAGGAGGTCCAAGAATATGCCTAAAACCCAAATAGTCCTATACGCTTATGTTGAAGTTTGTAAAAAAAAAAAAAAAAAAAGGTTTGTATTTGGACAGTGAAATGTCTATTTATGAGCATCTTAGCTTCTGTGGTTTCTTCTAGAATTAATTAGCTGAGAAATGTACTTCCAATAATTCCTCATGGTCAAGTGGATTTTGGAATATGGAAGCTAAGGACAGAAATGTTCTTTTTAACACAGTTAATGTGGAGGTGTTTTTCCTGTCAGTAATTAGACACAGAATCAATTGCCCTGTAGTTCCATTATTCTTTGGTTGTTTTCAAGTCACAAACATTTATGTTAACGCAACATAAGGGAGGATAATTGCTTCCTTGTTTGCTGTCACAAGATGGCTTCTGTATATTTTTCCAGAACTGGCCTTAGGCCACTGAGGTATAAATTAAAGAGAGGGAAAAATTGGGGAATTAAAATCAGTGTATTTAGAGGAAAAGGTAAATGACGTATCAGTTTGTTTAACAGGCTGTTGTTTGGGAGTGGGAACATGGAACTATGTGTGAATGTGGTGTTTACAATTTAATGTCCTCACCAAAATCCTGGGCTATTTAATGCCTTGGTGGTAAAACAGCCATTTTATAAAGTCCTAATCATGCTTCAGAAACCGAGCCCACATGGGCGGAACCCCCAAGAGACCAATCTTACATGAAGTAGTCTCCAAAAAAAGAGTACTAAAATGAAGTACCAGGGTGTAATTTATAATACTTATAATTAAGTATTATAAATAAATACTTATTGATTGCTTATTATGTGCCTTTTAAATTAGTGGAAATAATATAGAACCATTGCTGCTGGCATATTTCCTAGTTCATAGGAGAGTTTTAGTAAATTTTCACTGGATGGATGGAATAAAACAGAACTAATATGAACATAAATTTGTCCTTAACTTTCTTTTTTTCAGCTAATGGAAATGTTTTTGTTTATAAAGTAAATGCTGATGAATATCCCATCAAATATGTTGCTCTGTCTCGTGAATTATTGAACAATGGAAGATTAAATCAATCTCCATGGTCTCTATGAGTCCTCAGTTCTTAAGTATACTTATACTCATTTTATGATGTAAGGCATACCTATGGAGTTTTTGAGATTTGAGACTTCAAGGAGTGGTATTATTTAAAGAAGGAACTCATCATTTTAATTTTCATAGATAACTTTTTAAGTTACATAAGGCACACATTCTAGCAAACTCTGGGCAAGTAACTTACTTCCTCCAAGTCTCAGTATCCACATTTGTAAAATGGTGGAAATACTGTGGGCACATTCATTTTTGTGACTCCTTGACTGTATACAAATTATACAATATGGCTAGCAATTTCTGACGGAAACTCAGTGCTTAGTAAATGAGTTTTCTCTTTCCCATTTGCCAACACCCTCCAACCCCTCATCTCGTCTAAAGTAAACTTTTCATGTGGCTTCAGACTTTACTAGATTCCCTGGAAAGGAGTTTATTTTCCTGATTTTTTTTTTTTTTTTGTATCACACATTTTGGTATGTTTTATAATGTGCATACAGTGATAAAGTAATCTGTTTCAAAATAAAAATACATATAAATAAAAGCTTGTTGGATTGCATGCTCATTTTTTATTGATACAGGCACACACATACACATGCACAAAACACACATTCACAAAATGGAAACCACTTGCTTTTAGTATCCTTACTTAACCTTGTCAGTGGGAGAAAATTCGCATTCACTGAACATTTTCTATATGCTAGTGCAACACTCTACAGCGGGTTTTTGTTCCAAGGATGTTGGTAGGTCCATACTCTGTGAGACCGTGCCATTCAAATCTTTCTAGAATTCAGTGGTACTGTATATGAACTCAGCGGCAGCTATCCAGTGCAAAATACATATATTCTCATGTTTCATTTCAGCCATCTATGAGATAAAATATATGTATATTCTATAAGAAAAGATGAATCAAAGGATAATCTAATCTTCGGGAGTAAGTAACCTCACTTGGGCTATTGGGGTGAAATTCATTGAAATTTTTTTTGAAACAGTTGGATACATACCAAAGTTTTTTCCTTCCTGTGTGATGATCTGGAAATGCTTGTATTGTAGCAACTGAGATTTGAGTGATTGAAACACAGCTTCCAATTATAAAGATTTGGGTTTAGATCATGAGTCTTCTCCAGGGGAAGACATCAAAATACAGGCAACTCTCTATTGTAAACTGTATACTGAAAGAAATTAACTTTTGAAACTTTTCTACATTTGGTTCTTATTGGGTTTCTAGCTTCCAGTTGAATTTAATAGATGTATGAAGAAATTTATTCAATGATGCTAGATTCTTTGATATTTAAGTCTCATGCATATATAGTTATTTCATGGATAATATTGGTTCTGGTGATCTTTTAGATAGTTAGACCAGGAGATAGTTAAGATAATTATTGTTTTTTTTTAATTTTTTTAATTTTTTTTAAACTCTAACCTCTAGAGCAATAGAAATAGCAGAGAGAAGGTAGTAGGGTCTCAATAAATTTGTGTTGCATTAATGTCACATTAGTCAAGAAATCTGTCAGTTACTGGAGATAGGGAGATAAAGACTGTACTGGGCCTCAGCTTTGGTCTTAGCCTTGGCCTCAGTCTTCTCTGGCTGATTCCAAAGGCTAGTTGTCTTTCTAGTCCAGTTTCTGAACAAGGGAAGAGATCACTAAGACTTTATCACCCGGATATGTGTTCTAACATGTCCAAGAAGGGCCAAGTGCAATACCTTCCAGAAGATGCCTGTTCTCTGGGGCTGTAAAAGAATTTTACACACTGTCCATTCCAAAGCTCCCAGCTGCCTGACTCCACAGGCTCTGCCCCTTCCTCCATCGTCACCCTTGCACTTTAAGATTGCAGAAGTCAACACACAGAGGAGGAGAGATGGGTAATAAGAGATGACCCCAAGAAACACAAATACCTTTGTGAGCTGTGTTTCAGTCTCTCATCCTCTCCTGTGTTCTGTCTTCATTTTCCAGGCCACATTAAAAACCATAATGAGGACAACAACTTCTAATCTAGACAGAGGCATTTAAGCATAACAGAGGGGCAGACACTGAGCTTGGGCAGTGGGGCAGGGACCTCCCCTTCTTCAATGGCAAGATAGAGCTGCTTAGCTACACAGACCGGATGATTGGGTTGCCAAAATCAGAGGCTGCTGAAATCTTGGCATATGAGCAAGGGTTAACCAAATCTGTAATGGATGGCTACTTCTTGAAATGGGTGGGGAGGTTGCTTAAAAATGTCATCAGCTACAACAATGCTTAATGGTCCCTCCAGCTCAGAGACATTTCCATCCTACTGCGCCACCTTCTGAAGATATGTGCATGGTACCAGGTGAAATTCTAGAAGGTCTGCCAGATGGCGCATGCACACACATATACACACGCACATGCACACGCAAACATATGATTTCATTTATCTTTGACTTTTGGTTCAAACTACTGACTTTCCCAGTTTTTTGTGTTGGTCAAGTAATTCAGTAGTAATTAGATTTATTTGTTTAAAACTTGAGTAATAAAATGTGCCTCTTTGCCAGATGTACTTGTATGTCACATCACATTGTATTTTGTGTGTATATTTACTCATCTGACTTTTTGATGCATGTCAAAATGAAACACATGATACAATTATATTTAATTTAATCACAGCTTTAAGATGTTAGAAAATAGAAGTTATTAATGTCCAGTCCCACATTAATATTTTACCTTCAATATTCCGCTTATATTCATTGATATCTTTCACAGATACTTTCAAGTAAATAAAATCCTTAGCAGTCTTGGAAAATCTTTAATCTTGAAGGTGGGCTCATAATATGCATTTTAGTATGCATCTAAGTATGTAGGAGACAAGCTTGAAGGAGAGAGTGGCTCACGAGACATTGTTAAATTCTTATCTAAAGTAATGGATTAGGGACGCCTGGGTGGCTCAGTTGGTTAAGCAGCTGCCTTCCGCTCAGGTCATTATCCCAGCGTCCTGGGATCGAGTCCCGCATCGGACTCCTTGCTTGGCAGGGAGCCTGCTTCTCCCTCTGCCTCTGCCTGCCACTCTGTCTGCCTGTGCTTGCTCTCTCTCTCTCTCTGACAAATAAATAAACAAAATCTTTAAAAAAAAAAATAAAATAATGGATTAGAAATCCCTTTGCTAGATAATTGATAGGTCAAGTAAAATATATCAGCTACAAGTATACACTTAATAAATGTTAAGATTTAAATCAATTATTACATAGTAAAAAATATAAACTTTAATAGTACTTACATAAAATAGTTTAAATGATAAATTTAATGCCTGAATTTAGTAAACAACTCAAAAATTTTTCAAATGACTAATGTATAGAATTCAATAATTTCTGTGTTTATAACACAAAATTAGGTATCACTTTAGATCTCAAAATCAGAATTTTGGTTTTGTTATTCCACGTCTCAAAATGGCAGTAATTTTTAGTTAGATTTCATTTCCCTGACATTGCATGACAATATTTATTTATTTTTTTTTACTCCTGTGTTGTTTCATATTAGGAAATATGTATTGGACCCCAAATGTATTATGTATTTCCTTTGTAAGACCATTCAGGGGAAAATATGTATGCTTTTTCTTCATGAATTAAATAATCCAAGTGATAGTGAAAATGTCATTTAATCCAAGTATATTAAAATTATAATTTTTTAAGAGATATCAAAAATACATGCATAATACCAATCACAGCAGAAATTATAGGGAGGCATCCAGGGTACATAAAGCTAAAATGTACTTTATATTTGCTTATTTTTTCTATTTCTCGTTGTCTTTGTGAAGGCAAAGGTCAGAGGTGGAAATTTTAGCAAAATGCAGGAAGTATAATGATCACAAACATGAACACAGATGCTGGGTTTCTTGGAGTTTATAATCTAGCTAACCAGCTGTATAATCTTGCACAAATCATTTCATCTGTCTTGGCTCAGTTCTCCCATCTGCGGGGATAATAATGGTACCTAATAATAGTAAGAGGTTTTATGAAGATTAAAAGAGTTCAGAAACGTAAACTACTTTAAGTGGCCCCTGGAAGTAGCATTAAATTGCTACTTGTACCCATTATTTTTTGAAGTCAGGTATATGTTGTAAGGGAAACGAAATTACAACTCTAGAAAGATTTAAAAGCAATTACTTTTAACAATTGAGGTATGGGTCCCCAGCCTCAGGTCTTAGTGTCTAATTTGGTTTAAAGAACAAAATGCTTTCCAAGACAATGTACATACTTCATTGTCTACTTATGTAAGAGGAGCAAATCTTCAAAACCTGAGGTTAAAACTGTGATTACAAAGCTTACTACCCCAAGCCTAATGCTGGATCAATATTCAAGTGATAAAACAGACATGTATTTTTATTTTAAACTTTACTATTTGAAGGACTTAGTTTGAGTTTCTTGTCTTTTTCAGTGCTTAAAAAAATCATTATTAGAATTGTAGAAATTTACAATAGGAGCATGTTCTGTGAGAGAAGTAGGCAAGGATCTTTTAACATGGGTATTTTTGTTTTATCATATTAGCCACACGACAAGAATTGTGTAAAACACTTAACATCTCTGTCTGAGCCAGCCATGTACGTATTTATTCTACATTGAGGCTACTGAGTATGTCCTTTGCTATACTAGGCCGGGGGGAAGAGATGTGAATAAGACCATTTCTGTGTTCTAAAGGGTAATATTGAATAAAAGAGAAAAGTAGAGAACAACTGCCATCCCATATGGCAATTGCTGTGACAGAGGCATTCATGAGGCCATCCCTGTGCAGCTAGAGAAAGTGATCCAAAGAAATCACTGAGGACAGGAAAGCATCTGGAGATTTAAGGGTGCCCCAATCCCTGGTATTTTATACCAGAAGTTATTTACGAGAAAAAAAAAAAAAGTGGAGATAAGAGCAGAAAACATCCAAGATATAATTAAGGGTTCTTAAGATATTACCAAAAAATAATAATAATAGTAAAATTACATTGGAGAAACTGCACAGGGAAGAGCATTAAGACCTTGGAATATGAGATTGTTGAGAGCGTGATTTGAAAGTGTCTAGGGCTTCTCACTCTTGCTGCCGCTGTTGAAACCCCTCAAACACACATGGCCATTTCTCGCCTCTGTCCTTATGTGGCATTTCCACGGAAGCCTGGGGCTCTTCTTTCCTGGAAAACACCGGACTAATGCCGGATGGCGACATGTGCCAGAGCGGCGGCAGGGTGGCGTGGGGCTTGTGCTTCTGGGAACTGAACAGATAAGGTTCCTTACTTGGCCTTGGCACTGAGGAGCCAGGCACACTGTTTAACGTATCTGGGGCAGGATCTTCTCTCAAAATTTATCTTACAATTCCCAAAGAGGTCATGAGTATTAAATTAGATAACTCATGGGGAAATGCCTACATAAAAACCCAATAAAAGTAGTTTTCTTTTTAGATATGAATTACTGCTCAATAAATATTACTTAAAGTAACTGAAAGTGAACTGAGCTGCAGAAAAAAAAAGGCAGGTAGTAGATTTGAGCACAAGAAGCTGTTTTCATGGGGTACTTTGGTGGTTCAGTGGATTAAGTATCTGCCTTTGGCTCAGGTCATGATCCCAGGGTCCTGGGATCAAGTCCCACATGGGGTTCCTTTCTCAGTGGGGAACCTGCTTTTCCCTCTGCCAGCCACTCCCCCTGCTTGTACTCTCTCTCGGTCTGTCAAATAAACAAATAATTTAAAAAAAAAAGAATCCATTTTCATGTTTGGGGGCTAAAGAAGTTTATAGAGAAACTGTTTAAGAGTTAAGAAGTAGGTGACTTTTTTCAAACATCACATATTCCCTGCAACACCCTTTCCCCCTTCAGCAATCGCAGCTTTTGTAGCAATGTTGAAGGGGAAGTAGGTTGAGAGCCATGAGCAAAGACGTTGACGGCCTGTTTTCTGGACTTGGGCATCTGCATAGGAATCTGGGTACTCCCACTCACCAGCTTTGTGACCCCTGGACAATTCACATAACCAACATCTGCCTCAGTTTTCTCATCTGTAAATTGGGAATACCAATGGAAACTTTATAAGGTGTGGACTGAACGCAGCAATCTGTAGCAGACCGAGGCAAAGTATCTGGCACCCACATTCCCAAAGCATATGCTACGGATTGTTAAGAAATCATTCAAGTTTTCCATTTAATTAATAGTAATGTCTTGGTTTCTTTTGATGAAATTTGGTAAACATTTACTGAATGCCTGAAACATTCAGAGCACTGTGTGAGATACACAGGTCTCAAGTAAGTTAATCTTTTTAAGTAGTTTTAAGTAGTTAAATCTTAAGACTAGGGCTCATAATATACAAAAAACTATAGTCCAAGGCAGACAAATAGGTCCTATAATAGAATACATATGGAGGACAGGAGTCAGAGTCTTCTGTGCTGAATAAAGAGCATGGAGAAAGTTTCAGGGAGAAAAAAATCATGTCAACTTGACCTTTATGAGGACAATTTTTATGGGACATGAATGTGAAAATGTAATGTAAAACAGAGCCTAGAACATGCCTTTTGAGACATAAGTGTAATGGGAACATAGCGGGACAGTGGAAAGTAGGTATGGAGCAAAATTAAACAAGAAAGTAGATTAGGCGAGAATATAAAAGATCATTAAGTGTCATTCTAAAAAAAATGGCACTTTATTTCTTTGTTAGTGAGACACTCTTAAAAGGCATGATCAGATATGAACTCTAGAAAAATCAGCCTAGGGCGCCTGCATGGCTCAGTTGGTTAAGCAACTGCCTTCGGCTTAGATCATGGTCCAGGATTCCAGGGATCGAGTCCTGCATCAGGCTCCCTGCTCAGCGGGGAGTCTGCTTCTCTCTCTGACCCTCTCCCTTTTCATGCTCTCCCTTTCTCATTCTCTCTCTCTCAAATAAATAAATAAAACCTTTAAGAAAGAAAGAAAGAAAAAGAGAAAGGCAGAAAGAAAGAAAAATCAGTCTAGAAATATCTTAGAGGATGAAATGACTCATGTGGAGGACACAGGTAGCAGACCTAATACATTATAGAGTAGTGACCACGTAAAAGAAATGAGTGAGATGTCTCCAAAATCATGCCGGCACATGGAGAATTCTAGAAGTAGATAACAATGTAAGCAGCCCCTCATTTCACTGAGAATGGATGAGGCCCAGAAAGGTGAAGCGACTTGCCCCGAATTCTAGAAGCTGGTGGAATAAATGAGGGGAGAAACTGACTTCTCCTGTCTCCGAAGCTGGCATTGGTTTTGTTCTATCACACTGCCTTGTTTGAATTTGTATCTATGCATGCCATTTAAACCACAGCCAGTTTATTTGTGAAAACTCATTTACATACCTAGACCTAGAATGGTGTTATAGACTCAATCCTGACCGTTTCCTTCCCTTAACTATCCTATACGTGTCAGTGTGTTTTCTTATATTTTTGAGATTCATTGTAGTTTATCTAAATATGCTGCAATTAAGATAGTGATATAAACTATAAAGCCGTATACTATACTATAATATATATTATTAATTATCATTGCCAATATTTTAAGGAAACATTTATCTGGATTAACTACAAGGCAAAAATTACCAGAAATGTCATTAAATATTGCACTGTAGGAAGGAGAAAATTCTATCATCACTGTGTTGACCTATGACAACCTCCTTTGTGGCATAAGCTTAAGTAAAATTACTTTGATCTGCTAATATTTCTCCTACTTTGAACTTGATTTCAGTATATTATACTAATGTTTTAAATTTCACTTTTTATATGATTTGGGGATACTTTATCAGAATTGGTTCCCAGCCTCCCATTTAAACTTTTTATTCACAAAAAATAAATCAAATAAAATTAAATTTATTATTCACATTTAAAAATGTTCCTTTTCTTGCAGATTACCTCTTGTGTATGAGTGGTTTGAATCTACACAGTTACATTCTTTGACTTCTTGTGTCATTATTCATATTAAAAGCAAAGTAATTTCGTTCTGAAATTTCTTGTGCAAAAAAATTCTGAAATTTCTTGAGCATGGTGTTGTTTAAATCCGAGGGTTGCTGGAGGGGAGGGGGATAGGAGAGATAAGGTAGCTGGGTGATGGACATTGGGGAGGGTATGTGCTAAGGTATGAAAAAAAAATTTTTTTTTTAAATAATAAAATTAAAAAAAAAAATCATCCTGTATCAGTCACATGCAGCTTTTCACCAGCAGCCTCGGTCCAGAATGGCATCTTACTCTTTTCTACAGCTACATTTTGATACCTAAGAGGCATCTCAGCTTTCATACTTCCAGAACACAGCCTTAGATTTCTCCTACTCAAGCTTCTCTCTGCCTTCCTCCTTCCGATAAATGATGCCACTGACCCGATTGCTCAAGCCTAGGGTTCTTGATATCAGGGACCTTGATTCTTTTTCCTTCCAGGGCTAGACTGCCAATAAGCCCTGTCATTTCTGCCTCCAGAATCAGATCCAGATCTGGCAACTTCTCTACCTGTGTCCATGTCTTGCCTGCCTTAGGTCAGGGGCCACGCCTCCACTAGTATGGAAGCTCCGTGGGGGCGGGGCGTTTTCTGTCGTGGACTGCCGTCTTCCTCACTCACGACCAGGGTCAGGCACACACAACCTAGTTGATGAGTATTTGCTAAGTTTTGATGAGCCTTCTACATTTTAACCCTGCTTCTACTTTGGACCTACCACATCCATCCTCAACCCAACAGAGTGATGTCTGTAAGACCTATTTCAAGTCATATTAAACCTCTGCTTAAATTCTCCAAAGCGCTTCCAAACCTACTTTGCCTAAAATATTAACTCTGGCCACGGCCTTCAGTTCTCTGCCAAGCTTGGCCCCAAATCCACCTCTCTGACTTCTCTTCTGTCGCTGCTCCCTTTTGAGTCTGCTTTTCACCTGGGTTTTAGACGAGTTCTTTCTTGTCCTGTGAAATCTCTGCTTAAATGATATCTACTGAGGTAGGCCTTCCCAGATCTAGAAGAGCAATCCAGGCACTCAATTACCACAGCCTTCCCTTTTATCTTCCTTAGAGTACATGTTCGTTCTCAGATTGTAATTTTTAAGTTGTTATCTGCCTTCCTCAGCGAGAATGAGAACAAGGACTTTGGCTTGTTCCCAGGACACTGAACAAGGCCCACCGCTAGCAGGTTCTCAGTAAATACTTGTTGAATAAATAAAAAACAAAGGAGCATTAATATTACATATGTTAATTGGCTCTTTGCCGCTCTGATACCACCAGTTTAAGAGGATTTTGTAAGACTCTACATTCATGATGGCCATGAAAGAGGAAAAGAATGGAACTGAATTGTATTACTCTGGGCCAAGAGCAAAGAAAACTCTCTCAAATGAGAAAGAAAGCTTGTTCTCATTATCAACATGCTAAAAGCAAGTACGTTATCTGACCTAGATAAAATGTCATGATAGATTCCATAAAATGTTTTGCTAAAATTGATACATACCGTCGATTTGATTTTTTAAAAAGGCCTCCCTCAAAAAATCAATATTATCCAGCAAATGTAATCTTTTGAAACACATTTCTTTTGTTTGCCTTATCTTCTAAAACTGTTGTAATTTTCTCTTAAAAATTGCTTCTATTATTTTTACTCACAAGTTCCTTAGCAGATGGTAATTATAAGAATCAATCTCTTTCTTTTTTTTTTTTTGAAAACTATTTTCCTAATCTTCAGGTAATTTCCCTCCTCTGTATTGCTACATAAAAACAGCTAGTTCACACTTTTTTCTTGGCTACAACATAAGTGGAGAATAAAATTCTTAACTCTTGCCTATATAGATCTTTTAAAATCTCTTTTAAAATCTCATTTTAAATGCATTCAAAAGATATCTGTGCAATTTTATCATGTATATATATCAATTCTAAATGTGTGCCCAAATTAGTGCATACCATCTGTTAAAGTTCTTCCATTGAAAAAGAAATTTTGTGGATGAATATTTCAAAAGATGAAGGATACCTCTGAAGATAAGTGTGTTAGAAGGAAGCATTGTAATCTAATTAATTGTTGTCTGGTAGTAAAATACAATATAGTGCAACAATGTATAAAATTACTTTTTTCTCAAATATTATAAATATTTTGTTCAAATCATTCTTTTTTAAAAGATATTTATTTGTCAGAGAGAGAGAGAGAGAGAGAAAGAGAGAGAGGGAGAGATGGCACAAGCAGGGGAAGTGGCAGGCAGAGGGAGAAGCAGGCTCCCGGCTGAGCAAGGAGCCCAATGCAGGACTTGACTTCAGGACCCTGGGATCATGACCCAAGCTGAAAGCAGATGCTTACCCGACTGAGCCACCTGGGCGTACCCAAATCACTATTTCTTAAAAATAAATTAGAATACAAGGAATAAAAGATATTTTAAAAATCCAGAGAAACAAACACCAAAAAGAAGAAAAATATGACCATTATTTTGAAACAGATGAGGGTCTTGAAATATGTTTCTATAGAACTGTAAAAGCTATTAATACATGGGTAGAAAAACTGTGTCACTAGGAAAAATCTTGAAAGAAAGCTGATGTCTGAAATGACCAAAGTGCATAACATTACTGAGGGAAATTAATTTTTACTCAAAAACTAATTTATTATATCCATATATATGCATATATATTTAGAAGTCACTCTGATGTGTAATATTCATGGAAGTGTAGAAATGAGTAAGATTAGGCCCCCACTTTAAGGAGATTTTCATTTAACCTAGCAGATAACTGATAATAAAGAAGAGCATATAAAAATTTCTTGAAAAGAGGGGCCTGAGGGTGGCTCAGTTGGTTAAGCGTCTGCCTTCAGCTCAGGTCATGATGTGAGAGCCCTGCATCATTGGGCTCCCTGCTCAGCAGGGAGTCAGCTTCTCCCTCTCCCTCCACCCCTCCCCCCTGGCTGGGCTTGCGTGCTCTCTCTCTCTCTCTCTCCCTCTCTCGCTTGTGTGTGCTCTGTCACATAAAAAATAAATAAATAAATAATAAATTCCTAAAAAGAAGTGCTAGGGAATTAAGAGTGAGGAAATTACTTTCAAAATAGATTACCATATAAAGAATTACAAAAAGGGGACATTTGACAAGTATAATATTATTAATAGTTATAACAACAGCAACAATAATAATAATACTAACATTTATAAGCTATTCTTCATTCTAGGTATTGTTAAAAATCACTTGCACTAGTTCATTTAATCCTTTCAGCTGCCTGTGATGATGGGTACTACTGTCAATGTACCTATTTCATAGAGAAGAAGACTGAGTTTTAAGGAAAACACTTCCAAGGTCACATTGGTGGTAGTGAGTGGGAGAGCTGATATTAGAACCTCCCTTGAAAACTATATGACCCGACTGGTTTGACTACATTACGTTGAATTCAGAGTGTCCCTCCCTATTTACATATATACGTACACACACACAGATACACACAGACACACGCACAATATAGGAATAGAACTTTCATTTCACAGCTATATCTTCGCTGGTACAGTTAAGCAGATTCTAAAATAATCATCCACAAAATTCAATGGCAAATAATGTCTTTACTAGGGAAGACAATAGAACTTTAAGCTAAATAGCCCCCCCTTTAATTGATGCTAGTTGTGTTTCATTGTCCTAAAACTCTAATCCCAGTTTTGAAAATAAACAAACAAAAAGCATAGAGTGTGGTTAAGAAATAAGATTTTGGAGCTACAATTCATGGGCTCAAAACCTACCTCTGCCACTTACTAGAGAAGACTGGGCTTATCCACCTACAAAACAAGGATAATAATAGCACCTACATTATATCATAATAAAAAGTCTTAAGTTAAATGAGTTAAAAATTAATTAATAAAATTATTTAATCTTTCTAAAACAGAAACTTCACAGCGCATAGTAAGGGCTATATGCATTACTTGTTAAATTAAAACTAAAAATATACTTAAGTGGATTTAAATGAAAAATCTCAATCACACACATGCAGCATGAGGTGGTGTTTTATTGGTTGAGAATGAAAACTCCTAGTTGTGTATTACAGGAGAAGGGAGTGGTGGGGAGAAATGATCAGATATTTGAAGTGAACAAACGATCATGGGTTCTAATGAGAGAAATGTGTTGTTGTTTTTTTTTAAAGATTTTTTTATTTTATTTATTTGACAGAGAGATCACAAGTAGGCAGAGAGGCAGGCCGAGAGAGAGGAGGAAGCAGGCTCCCGGCTGAGGAGAGAGCCCGATGCGGGGCTCGATCCCAGGACACTGGGATCATGACCTGAGCCCAAGGCAGAGGCTTTAACCCACTGTGCCACCCAGGTGCCCCAATGTGAGTGTTTTGATGTGCTTTTCTATTGAAAAGCATCAATCTGAAAAACAAGACAATGCCAGATTAATCTCTATAAATAATTAGTTTTTCTAATAAACTTAATTCTCACCTCATTATAAAAAGACTCGGGAATAGAAGGCATAATTTTGTTTTGTAAATTTATTTTTTTAACTGAACATCCAGATATGATGAATGGTCACTAATGTCTTCATCAAAAATCTGCTCTGTTTAGTCAAGTAAATATTGTGTCCTCTACAAATAACACAGCCTTAGGCTAAGCAACTCCTAATATATGTGCGATTTAAACTGAATTTTCAGATTCTGAAAGGTCTACCATCAATATACTTGTAGTATTTTCTCTTGAGCTGAGAGCAGGTGTCTCATAATCTTGCTGGCCAAGCCCATGTCTTGTTCAACCATATTATAGCTCGCATCCACATAGTACCTGAGATATTGTAGGTTGAGTGAATAAATAACTAAATCCATAATACAAAGTCTTGAAGGTAAATGTGTAAAATAGACTTAACCAGACAAACTAAAGGACATCCAGTGAAATTACAATTTCACACAGACAGCAAATAATTATTAGTTTAAGTATCCCCCAAATATTGCATGGGACATACTTATACTAAAAATTGCTCATTGCCTACCTGAAATTATAATCTCACTGGGTGACCTGTATTTTCATTACTAAATCTGGTCACTCTAGTCTGATTATTAACTTATTCAATTAGTCATTTATCAAGAAGTATTTATTGCAGTATTAAGTTATTAAATGATGTACTATGTGCCCACCACATGCTGGGAACAATTCTGTGCCCTGACTCAGCAATAAATAAACATCACTGGCAGACTCTCACTTCATGGAGCATGTATTTCTGTGGGAGATGGGGAGAGAGTGATGAAAAATAAACAGGTGAAGTATTAAATTGACAAGGTAATTTTGGTTGATGATCAATGCCATGAAGAGTATCAAGCAAGATGATAAGGGCAGAGAGGGAAGGATGAATCAAGGGCTATTTTGTGTGTGTGTGTGTGTGTGTGTGTGTGTGTGTGTGTGTGTGTGTATAAAAAAGCCTTTGTTGATAAATAGGTTATAATGAAATAAATAGAATGAGGGTTTGTTGGGGAATAACAACTCAGGCAGGATCTCCATGTCTCCACGGCAGCTCTAGCTTTCAGCCTTTGCCTTCCTACTGGTCAGTTTGGACAAGGAGGCCTTGGTGGGCATGCCCAGCCTCCTCAAGCTGTTGGGGGCCTCGGTCTTCCTGACCAGGGGTTCAAGTACCGTCCTGGACTCACCACCCCTAGGAGGAGCAGCAGCCTTGGCCTTGGGCCTCTCCTTGGCCGCATGGACAACGACCTCTTTAGGGATGTGGTTTTCCTTTGTTTTGGCTGGAAAAGCAGCACAATTCTTGCCCTTGAGGACCTCAGCTTTTGTTTTCCTGTGGGCCTCACCATCTTCACTATTCCTTCTGCCTTTGACCTTTGACTTCCTCCTGGGCCCAGTGCCACTGGGAAGAGCCTGTGTGGCCTTGTCTGGCCTTGTCTGTCTATTGGGGGTCCTGGTGATAGAAATCATCATTAAATGATGAAAAGAAACCAGTTTATACCAAGAGCCAGAGGAAGAGCACAAATAGAAGGAACAGCAAATGCAAAGACACTAGGTAGAAATGTATACGACTGTTCAGGAAAAGTGTGGAAACCAATTAGATTATAGTGGGCAGGAGCTTGGGGAGTTGTATAAACATCATACAGAAAGATGTAAAAAACTGAAACAAGAGCCAGTTCATGCAGAAATTTGTATTCCATGATGTGACATTTGGATATTTTTTCAGGTAGAATGGAAAGCACTTAGAGTGGTTATGATCGGGAGGGATATAATAAAAAAAAATATTTTCCAAAGACCCCTTGGTTTGCTGGGTGGAAAATGGATAGGTGGGGTGGGGAGAGAAGAGTGAAAGTACACCACCAGTTAGGAGGTGATCTGAGAGCAAAGGTGAGGGACATGACATGGGCTCATAGGAGGCTGGTGACAGGTAGGTGAATTAGATGTTCTGAAAGTAGAAGCCATAGCATTTATGAAAGGTGTTAAGTCTGAGATCAGAGGAGAGTGGTGAGAGAAGGGGAAGTAGCCACTTGTTTCCACTTAAAGATGCACTGATCCTATGTATGACCTGTGCACAATAATAAATTGCTCTTCCATATCCTTCCTTCTCAGTTGCCTATATTGGCATCATCGGTGGTTAGCCTGTATTTCCTTGAACTCACGGATGTCTTCAAACCCGTGCACTCTGGATTTAGCTGCTATGACCGGAGTCTTAGCATGCCCTATATTGAACCAACCCAGGAGGCAATTCCGTTCCTCATGTTGCTGAGCTTGGCTTTTGCTGGACCTGCAATTACGGTAAGAATTGCCCCCAAATTATATTTGTCATTCTCCCAAAACTAAGAATGACCACATTTGTGTAATAAATGGGTTAAAAACAAACAAAAAGTGAACTCGAAATCTTGGAACAGAAAGATCATGTCTTTAGGATATTTTGAAAATGTCCTGTGACTTAATAGTTGAAAATTACTAACTTTAAAAGTTAAGATTGTATAATTGCAAAATTAATGGGTCTCTAATGTTCAGTTTTATAAGTCATTCTAAAAAAATGTTTGTAACTGCGTAATTTCCCTTGAATAGCTAATATGACATTTCTGATAAATTTCCTAATTAATGTGTTGATTTGGTATCTGAAGTCTGGAAAGCTGGAGGGGAAAAACAAATAATTATATAGCCAAGAACTTTCTTCTCAAAAGGCATGTTGATATCACAGTTTCATTTTTTTACTGGATTAACACTTTTTATTGATTATGAGCACTGAGTACCAACAATTATAAAGTAAAAAGGGCACAACTCACATTCCTGGCATTTTGGTTCACACATGCGCACACAAACTAAACATAAAATACTTTAGCTGCAAAACAGGCATTTGCATTTTTACATATATAATATAAAGAAATGTCCTAACCTACTGGAATTGAATGTAAAACATAATTCTTTTTAGTTTGTTAATTTACACATTATGAGTAAACACATTTTTCATTAATCCATTAATAAATAAGACTGGACAAGCCTTTTTACCATCTTTTCTGCCCCCAGAATCCCACATAAACGTCAAGAAACATGTTTCAAGGCTAACATCATTTATTTCTGCCATTAGGAACTGTTACTTTGCTTTTATCATGCTCATGAATGTCAGAGGAAGTGGTTATTAAATGAAAAGCTGTACTTAAATGGAGTTTTTACAAGATTCCCTAATGAATTGGCCAATTCTGGTTCAGCACATCAGCAATTTTAGAAAAACCTATATATAAATCTTCCAAAGTCTATACTTTTATGTAGCTATGAATTTGTTTTTTCAAAATTTCTCCTACATTAAATTATAACATATGTTTACACTCAAAATAAATTATACAAAACATTCTCAGAAGGTAAAATCAGAACTTAATATTCCACAGAACTTAATCATACTTAAAAGGTCTCAAATACTTTGTAAATTACTGAGTTATTGGAACTCCAGTTAACTCTAGTGTGATCGGCACTATTAATGATGTGCTTGGGAATAGCTGCGATTCAAACTAATAAAACATACCTAAAAGGCAGTATTGCTCAGAATAATGGCACTTTCCTGTCATTTCTCTAACGACTTACTAAAAAATCTATATCATCAGTCATTTGACAAGAGCAAAAAGAATATAAGCTTTAAACTATTACACCAGAAAGCATTTCTCCTAGTTGGGGTATAGCCCTCAAACTTACTGTTGAAATAAAACAAAATTCTGTACAAATGTTCATGACTGTATTGATATTTAACACGAGACTATGTTTGATATTTATTCATTTAAATGATTTTTTATATATCCAGAAGCCTTTCCTCTTAGGGTATTTTATGAAGTTGTTAGGAAGACAAGTCTAGCTGTGACACCTGCTGCTGTGGACCCTGTTTATCTCACACTGATCCCTTTGCTGACACTGTTACATGTCCTGGGGACAACAACCTTGGCCTTATCTCTGTGTTCCTGTATCTGTGACTCCCCCATTTCCTTAATAAATTCTTAAGATGCAATCTAGAGATGTTTTCTGGAGCTTCCAGGCCAAAGCTTTCTTTCTGGAGCCTTGAGAAATGACAGGGCGAATCTGCCATGTCTGTTTCTCACCAAGCTGGACATGGGGAGCCCAGTGTCAATACCTCCCACAAAGGACCCACTGAATCTCAGGATCTCCACGGGCCCTCCATAGTGGCTGCGTGCCTCTTTATGGAACAAGAGGCAAACTAGGGAAATATTTATATTCTGGGATCCCTAAATCCCCCCATATCACTTAGAACTCCATGATACTCCAAGGAGTCCATGGTTCTTTCCTTCCACACTGGGTTCGTAGCTCTGGATAACCAACTCAGTGGTAAAACAAATCTTGACTTTGCTCACATCAAATACTGCTTTCACACCTTTCTCTCAAACACATATTATGCATCTTCTAGATCTCTTTCCAATTTCATTTTCTCCTCTATCTTTAAGGATTTCTCCCAAAACATTTATTTTCTCAACATTGGTCTTATGGGGTCTATAGTCCTTTGTTCCACACCCATAATTCTGTCTCTAATCTTACTACATAGTTACAATTCTGATCTCCTTCCCCTCTTGGTGAAAAGGTGAAAAATAACAAGTAGACTCTAATGGCCAACTTTCAAGGATGCTGTTTTCTTTTTATGTATATGTAGCATTTACCTGTTAGAAAATGGGTTGGTGAGGGAGGAGGGGAAGCAAGAGGAATCCTTCATGTGGAAATGGTTTTTAAAGCCCAGTTCTGATGGGCATTAAGGAGGCCACTTGATGTAATTGAGCACTGGGTGTTACATA
Organism: Enhydra lutris kenyoni; assembly: GCF_002288905.1. Lineage (NCBI taxonomy): Eukaryota > Metazoa > Chordata > Mammalia > Carnivora > Mustelidae > Enhydra > Enhydra lutris. Next base: position 64,900,485 of record NW_019154093.1, read on the forward strand.
CAACTGATGAATCATTAAATTCTGCACCTGAAACTAATGCTACACTGTATGTTAACAACATTATGTTTAAATTAAAAATTAAAAAAATAAATAAAGGCCACATCTGTGAAGAGAGGCATGGTTTTCACCCACTCCTCTGGAGAGGAGACCAAGTGAAAAACAAAAGACCTCATGTCAGCAATATTCTTCAAAAGAATCTTTACAAGAACAAAAGAAGATCAACTGATTTTTGATAGAGGCATTTAAATATAAATCATGTAGTGTTTGCTTTTCAGATTTTTTAAAGTGCTTTGAGAGACGTTTTAAAAATAACCTGTCTTCTTGATACTGTACCAGAAACTGTAAAAATTCCTTTCATGTCTGTGAAATACATTTTCTTATGTCTCTGAAACTGCCCTTGAATTGGAAAATTTCATCCTTAATACTAACTTTTCATTTACTTTAAAGTAATAATGAAATAAGCATTTTGTTCAGTCCTTTGGAGATTGTATCTCAGGGAAAACAACAGAGGATATCATAAATGTTCATGTAATCTATATGAATAGAAAAAAATGTATACTTTCTCTTCGCTGGAAGTTAACTTTTATTACATTTTATTAAAGGATAAATATATCTAACTTTATAGGAGAATTCTATTGGAATTTGATTATAGATCCTAGATGGGAACCTTATACAATATTAAATGTATTAGGGAAATACATTTTGGAAATGTATTTTGGAAAAAAGACTTTCACTACAGATTTAAACACTATAATAAATACTATTTTGTCATTCTCTTTTGCTGTTTCCACAATGAAGACTTTTTAAAAATTTTTATGTATTTATTTGAAAGAGAGGGTGAGAGAGAGAGCTAGAGAGAGCATGAGAGGAGGGGCGGGGCAGATGGAGAGGGAGGAGCAGACTCCCACTGATCAGGGAGCCCTACGCAGGGCTCCATTCTGGGACTCAGGATCATGACCTGAGCCAAAGGCAGACGCTTAATGGACTGAGCCACCCAGATGCCCCAATAAAGACTTTTTCATTGTGAGTTCTTGCTGTGGTAGATATTCTTAGGGCAGTGCCCATATGATTAATAGAAAGAAATATATTTCTCACTGTGTCTCCCCTGAAGCAGAGCCATTTCAGAATCTCTTCCAAAAACCTGCCCATGATATTCAACAAGAAAAAAAAAAATTCTTTTTTGGCCTGTGTACAGATTAAACAGAATATTGTGAAAAGATACTTGTCAGAAATTGTTTTCTGTTTACAAATGACAAAAGCAGCAAATAATTTTATTGTCAGAGCCTAAACTCTGAAACCACATTTTAGCACAACCAGCATGCCATTCAGAATGAGGAAACTAGCAGGTGCATTTAGAAATACATCAGGAAGCATCTCCCTTCCCCCCGAGGAAAATTCCATCTTTGGACAAAATTGAACCACTTTGAAAATTCATGTAATGACATATAGATCAAGGTTAAATGAATAGAAGTGTGAGGAGAAAATTGATGTGTTTCTTAGAGAGGACAGCTGGGAGATGTCAAAATAATGACAAGAAACCTCTATCCATAATGAAGCCAAATAGTATTAAAGCACTCTCTTGACATATGAGTTTTGAACATATTAAACAACTAAAATAAAACGCCTGAAATCTCAAGGTCATTTGAGATAATGACTACTGTGTTGTATGCTAAGACACTTTTCTCTAATGGCACTACACAAATAAATTCTTATATAATTTAACATTCATGGACAAAATGTGAATCATTACACATATAATTGAAAAAAGAAAAAAATTATCCACAGAGCTATTTTTGAGGAAGTGAAGATAAAATCAGTATCTTTTAACCTTGCAAGAGTGCATTTCAGGAATGAGTGGTTAATTCTCTTGAAATGATGAATTTTAGATAACCACCATCTTATTCTATGTGTGTGGTGTTTTGTGTCACATCTATCTATGCAGAATACAGGACCTATTGTGTTTCTGTGTCTAACTTAAAGTAATAGTGTAGGATGATATTTCTCAAGAAGTATAAATAATTAACTCACTGTTAAATGATTTGAAAAAAAAAAACCCTCCTTTTGATGATTTCTATACAATTGATCTTCAAGATGTTTATCATATATGCCACATGATTTTCACACATTTATGGTTATTGATAGAGTTCCATTAAAAAATTATTTTTTATACAAATTGAGATTCTTTTTTTAAATTTTTTTTTAAGATTTTATTTATTTATTTGACAGACAGAGATTACAAGTAGGCAGAGAGGCAGGCAGAGAGAGAGGAGGAAGCAGGCTCCCTGCTGAGCAGAGAGCCTGATGTGGGGCTGGATCCCAGGACTCTGAGATCATGACCTGAGCCGAAGGCAGAGGCTTTAACCCACTGAGCCACCCAGGCGCCCCTAAATTAAGAATCTTTATAACTGTACACATACCGTGATACCTACAGAATTAAATATAACAGATTGAACACTCCAAACAGAAGGTTATAGGCTTACTGTCATTGGTTTAAAAAAAAAAAACTATAATTTTAAATACTTCATAAAATAAATGTTAAGCTAGTAATGAGAACTGGGAAGTTTCCCTTGGGAAATCTATTTGAGCCCCTTATCATGACTATGACCTTTAAAGTGACATCATCCCTTATATCTAAGACTGCCGGTATCTCCTGTAATTCAACTTTTCTCAGCTCCACACATTTCTACAAATCAATGTCGCATTTCATATCAATCTCTTAAGCATGGTGACCTTAAATATTTGAATTTTTTACATAAATAAGACTCATAATTTCAAATCTTGCTTCTCTTTTGTAGCACAACTAAGGGCCTGAATGCCCAATCAGCCAACAAGCATCCCACAGTGAAGGTAACAAATGCAAATCCCACAATGCCAGCCATTGTGCTAGACAGTGAGAATAAAGGGTGAATAAGAAATGGACCTTCCCAGGGCACCTGGGTGGCTCAATTGCTTAAGTGACTGCCTTGGCTCAGGTCATGATCCTGGAGTCCTGGGATGGAGTCCCACATCAGGCTCCCTGCTTAACGGGGAGCCTGCTTCTCCCTCTGCCCCTCCCCCTTCTCATGCTCTCTCTCTCTCTCTCTCTCTCTCTCTCCCTCTCTCTCTCTCATTCTAAATACATAAATAAATAAATAAAATCTTTAAAAAAAAGAAAGAAAAGGCCCTTCCCTCAGGGAGTTATAGTCTAGTGAGAGACAAACAAATGAACAACTGAAGTGCACTTTCACTGAGTTATACTAAAAAGGAAGGATAAGGTGCTAAGGAAACCACAAAGAAGAAGATATAATTCAGTTTAGGGTGATGTTGGGTGTCTCAAGGAAAACTTCTTGAAGGAAATGATGACCAAATGCATTGGGTCCCTTCCCTTATGTCCAATGTCCTAGAATCCTACAGCAAATATACTTTTTTTTATCTTAACATCTTTAATATGTTAATCTTTCTGATACTACATTACAGCTCCCTGTCCATTGTAAACACATTCTCTTTCTTCTTTTCCTTTTTTTTTTTTTTTTTCCCTGAGAGAAAGAGAAAGAAAGCATGGGGTGGGGAGGAGCAGAGGGAGAGAGAGAGATTTCTTTTAAATTATATATTTAATTTTTTAAAAAACATATAATGTATTATTAGCCCCAGGGGTGCAGGTCTGTGAATCGACAGGTTTATACACTTCACAGCACTCACCATAGCACATACCTTCCCCAGTGTCCATAACCCCACTACCCTCTCTGTCCCCGCCCCCACAACCCTCAGTTTGTTTTGTGAGATTAAGAGTCTCTTCTCCTTTGCCTCCCTCCCGATCCCATCTTGTTTCATTTATTCTTTTCCTACCCCCCAAACCTCCCACGTTGCATCTCCACTTCCAGAGAGAGAGAATCTTAAGAGAGAATCTCCATGTCTAGCACAGAGCCCCACATGGAGCGCAGTGCGCAATCCTGAAATCACAACCTGCGCCAAAACAAGAGTCAGACATTCAACGGAAAGAGTCCCCCAGGCACCCCTGTAAACACATTTTCTAATCTTATGCCTAAGAAATTGTACCCTGCTTACCTAAATTCTCTTGTAATTTCCATTCTCCAACAAAATAGCTACCAGCCACACGGGACTATTTCTGTTAAGTCTAAATTAATTTAAAATTTAAATACTGAACTAAATGTGGTGAAATAAAATAAAAAATTCAGCTCCTCAGGTGTAGTAGCTAAACTTCAAGGCTCAATAGCCACACGTGGGTAGTGATGACCCTATTGGAAAGGACAGGAAATATTTTTCATCATCACAGAAATTTTTGTTGGACAGCTTGGCTGTGGATTGCACCTTTCTAACCTCATGCATGCTTTCCATGGATTGAACCTTCTGCTCAATTCTGAATTGGCTTATTGAAATGATAGGCTAGTAAAATTTTCTAATCCTAGCTCTGGTGTTAACTTTATTCTTCCCCAACACCCACCACTGGGTGGGCTGCCCCCACCCAGCCATCTTGTTTTTGTGCTATAAGAGATGAAATGCCAAGACTCTAAGAATTAGGGCAGAATCAGTAACTGTGCAATTAAGCAATAAGGCATCATCCCTGGATACTGCTGAGCAAAGGGTCAAAGACTGAGTGCTGCAACCGCAAGAAAATGCCAGGACCATTATCACACCCTTGACCAGTCCATAGGCACGCAGAAGATCCAACGAGCACTCTCCACAGTGCCCTGATTGCTGCTTCCCACTGCTCGCTCAAACACTCAGGAGAAATTGCTCACATCTCTAACACTTTAAAGAAAAATATATCTTGGGGCACCTGAGAGGCTCAGTGGATTAAGCCTCTGCCTTTGGCTCCGGTCATGATCTCAGGGTGCTGGAATCAAGCCCCACATTGGGCTCTCTGCTCAGCGGGGGGCCTGGTTCCGCCTCTCTCTGCCTGCCTCTCTGCCTACTTGTGATCATTCTCTGTCTCCGTCAAATAAACAAGTAAAATCTTAAAAAATATATATATATCTTTACCTTGTTGGATCGATGATGTGTTAAGAGGTAACTTAGAATTCATTTGTTACCCATCAAGTCCATTCTGAACATCACCCTGTCTTTGCAGATTATGGTAGGGGAAGGAATTCTCTACTGTTGCCTGTCCAAAAGAAGAAATGGGGTTGGACTGGAGCCCAACATAAATGCCGGAGGCTGCAATTTCAACTCCTTCCTTAGAAGAGCCGTCAGATTCGTTGGTGGGTGTGGGGAACCACAAAGAAAGGAATTTTTTTTTTCCAAATAGAAATGTTATATTTAATTACAGATATTAAGTTTTTAAAGCTATAATTTAGATGTATAATTTCAGGTACAGGATGAGTTTTACATTATACAAAAAAACTGCTAAAACACCAAGATTGGGGCTTTGTATCTGTAATATGTTATTTACAGTTATAGTCCTTATTTTGAGAGCTAACACGCCATGCATTTTAGTATATTTTTGTCTTAGCTGTGGTGGAAGCAAAAGTTTACTTTAAAATGGTTTCTCGGGATTTGTGTTTGTTTTTTAAAATGGAGAATAAATGTTGGCAGGCTATTGTGAATGGATAACTCTTCAGAAATTAGTTTAGCCACATCAGTGATTCCATTTCAATTCTGGAGTGTTCTCATCCGGAAGCTACTGCACATGGAAATGTCACCATACAGAACTGAATCATGGCTATTTTTCCTTGGTTATATCCTCTAACTTTACCCCCTATTTTTTTTTTTTTAATCTAAACCCACATCTCTTCTGATTAGCCTGGGACCATCTTAATGTTTGAGTCACAGACCTTTTTGTTTTTTTTAACCAAGTTGAGAAGTCAAAACACAGCATACCACACCAATATGAATGCTTCACATTCATTCCCAGTAAGTCAGTAAAAAATTACTTTACCTGTAACCTCTCAGCTCAAGAGAATAGGTAATTTTATCTAATATCTAGACAATAATTAAATATAACCTTCTCTCCCACTAGAGGAAAAGCCTGGTTTAATGCCCAGACTCTGATCCACTGATTAAGGTACTTGGAGATGGTGAGCCACAAATAAGCCCTTTAGCAGGCCACTATTGAGGCAAGGAAATATATCCTCAGGACATATAGCTGATCTCAGAGAAAAATTTCACTAATGTAACAAATGCTTTGGACAAAAGGGCATATATCCTCTGTGAAAAGCCTCGTGCCTGTGAGGATGGTCCATCCTTCCCTAGAGAACAAGGTCCCAGAACCTCATCCTCTGAGAGTCTGGAGATGCTCCTTCTCCAAAGGCAAAAATGGATGGGTTTTCCCACTGAAGCCTACTCCTCTCCAGGACCAGCACGCTGCTAGGAATTAGAACGTAGAAATCATCTATCTTGAATTCCAGATGATCAGGTGGAGAAGGAATTGGGAGAGTCGTTGCTAGGTAAGGATAAGCAGAAAAGGAAAGTGGAAAACAGGGTAATGGGCAGGCCAACTACCACTGTCTGGAGGAGTTTATTGATGAATTACTCAGCTGCCTCTTGTATTGATTTCTATGAGCACATCATGAATCAGAATCCAGACTGTCAAGTCAGAGTGAATCCAGGGTGTCAAGACAACGTAGAGGAAGCCGGGTTCAGATCATATGTATGTGAGCAGAGCTAGATTCCCATGCAAGGGACTTGGAGCAGGAATGGAGTTCAAGGGAACAAGCCTGAATCAGAGTTTGTGAGTTTATGGTTTGAGACTGGGGCCAGGAGACAAAAGAAAGAATTTGGACGGGGAGATACAAGAACATCATCTCTGAATTACAAATATGCAGGAAGTCTCCCACAGCCCTGTACCCAAGATATGATTATTATTTCCATGACAGGGCCCGCCTACCCTCTTCTCTGTTTTAATTAGCATTCCCGGTATGACTGCAGCTTGTGGGGAGTTGGAACCAGTTCTGTAGGGCTTGGCAACTGTGGCTGGAGTTAGGGAGTCCTGGGGAGAGAGAGAGCCCCGGAAGCTCAAACGTGCTAAGCAATTTTAAATTATTTTGAATTTTTGCCTCATTCCCCATATTTCATCCTCCTCAAATCACACAGTGGTCACCTTCACATGCCCCAGGTATCTGACAAGTGGCCTATAGTAATAATATTAAGAATGGTCCTTTTAAACCAAACTAACCAAAAATACTCCAAATGACTACCCTGGAGGTACTCATTGCCCTTATTTTGGCATTATCTGGTTTAAAGGTACAGGAATTTTCTATCCTTATTTTCTCTAAATAAACTCAGAGAAAATGATCATGACAGCTTTGCAGGCCACCACATTAATGTGTAGTAAACATGGTTAATGATGGTACAATGTTGGTATTAAGCACTAACTTAATAAGGATTTCTTTCCCTTTGCGTATAGGTGTTCATGTGTTTGGACTGTGCTCTACAGCTCTCATTACGGATATCATACAGCTCTCCACAGGGTATCAGGCACCATATTTTCTGACTGTGTGCAAGCCAAACTATACCTCTCTGAATGTGTCTTGCAAAGAAAATTCCTACATTGTAGAAGATATTTGCTCAGGATCTGACCTTACAGTTATCAACAGTGGCAGGTCAGAAATGGAGATTTTTAAACTTCCCATGTCAGTGTTTTCATGGTTCTTGAATAGCGAATGTGGGATTGTTTTATGCATACATTTTTCAGTCATAAGGATTTTGGTTTTATTTTTCTTTTCTTTATCTTCAATCCAGTGATTTCTTTAGTGGTTACACCATAGAAACTCTGGTGGCTCATTCCAAATCCTCCTGTCTCAAAAATTTCAGCCTCACATTCTTGCCGCTAATCTTCATATCACCAAATCCTATTCATGTTTTGCGAGGTACCCTAGACTCTTCATGGTTTTAGGTTAACACAATTGATTTATCTTAGGATGTTTATAGATAATCAATATGTGTCTTGTACTGACTTAAGTGGAAGCTTAAATATTTATATTTATGTCTCCATTGTATGTTGTAGTTTTTTAAAATCATGTGAATCTTCCTTTTGGTAGAGTTTTATATGCATCTACTTTGTATAAACCCAGAAGATTAGTATAGCTTCTAATCTTGCATTTTAGAAAATAAGACAGAAAAACTCAAGAAAATACCAGTGCATTAAGTCTTTCTCAATCAATAAAGTAAAAATTAAACTTTTTGGCAAGAGATAATGTTTTGGAAATCCAAAAGAAATAAGTTACAGAAGGATGAAGGGCAATAAGGGATGCTATAAGAACTGCATTTGTTGTTCAGTGAGTTCTCAAGATCAATTTGAGTCGAAAATAAGTTAGTAAGTACCCTTGAAGAAGCAGAACCTGATATTATGTAATTATACACATTCAAGTTCTCATAGTCCATTCAATAATTTTGAAGCTACATTTAAGACCAATGTCCTCTACTCTTTCTCAGTCTTTCTACATATCTTATCTGCGTTAAGTGGTAATCCTTTTTATGGGTACCAAATAATTAGGAGGACATTAATATAACTGAATTTTATTTTTTTAAATTTTTTTATCTATTAAGAGAAATCTCTATTTTTCTTCCTTCACCTGTTCTTTTTGGTGTTTCTCCCATATCCTGTGTTCCACCTCTCTCTCAGCTTGCTTCTTCGATTATTTAACTAAATAAGATGCTCTATGATTCTCAAGATGATAATTACATTAAAGTAGAGAAACACTCTGTTAAAATTGGACTTCTTGTGTTTTCTAGAGTGTAAAAATTACATTTAGACCCATTGCTGTGAGAAAATAATTTTGTCTTTTAAAATTTTGTGTAAATGCACCCATATATTTAGGAGCATAACAGAAGTTTCAAAGCTTTAAAATCCTAGGTTTTATGGACCTTTACTTTAAACTGACATACTTTGAATACCAAAGAACAATTATAATGTTTTCCAACCCACTTCTACTTTCAACCATCATTCCAGTGGTGTAACAAATTGATTCCTCCAAAGCTAACACTTTCTATTAGAAAGCGCATTATGCTATTCTTTAATTCTAATAGTGATTAGCAGTGTTTATCACTCCGATCTTTCTCCAGAAATCTAAAGAGAAATTAAAGTTATCACTTACTGCCTCAAGGCTTTTAAATAGAACATTTTAACCACCCAGCGTTCTTATGATTGTTAGCAGTGAATCTGAAATAGAAGGCATAATTTGACTGTCTTCCTTTGGCAGAAAATCATTCCCTTCTCAACATGCGACCCTCGCTGCCTTCGCAGCTGTGTACGTTTCGGTAAGTCTCTGACTCTTTTTCATCAGTCTGTGTCCTAGAGAATATCAGAGAAATGAGTGTTGTCTCCAAGTGACTAATTAGATTATGTAGCCGTGTAATAACAGAACAGTAAACTTGAGCACAGCAGTCCTTCAACACAATTGCATCGAAAACAGAAATTGGATGATACTGTATACAATACTACATTAAATGAAATTTTCTACACAGTCCTAATACTTATTCAGCCTGGTATCCCTTCAATGCAATATATCTCATGGCAAGGTATTGTGTGATAAATTCTCGAACTGAAAGAACTGTGTTTAAGCACACGCATATACACATACACACATGCTTTACTTTCAGTATTTATGGAATAGTGAGTTCAAAGTCAGCGTAAAGTTGATAAATGATATACAGTGAATCCACCTAGTGTCTGATTAATACAATAGTCCCTCAGGTCCTATGTGAGAAAAGTGGACTGGAATTATGTGACAAGCAACATGGAAACTAAACATCTTGCTAATTATACTGCTTCAACTTCTCTTTCAAACTTTCATGTAATTAAATGAGATCTGCTTTTTATTTGATGAATTTTGCTATGTATTTCTTCTTTTTCAGGAATAGAACATAGCCATAGCAGGGGGAAAGGAGCAGTAAAATTGATGTCAAATGTATGAGTTAGACTTTGAGTCTAACTTTTTATTCGATTATAATTTAATTGTAAAATGACCTTTCTAACATACTTACCAGATTGCTTTAATTTTTCAGATGTACTTCAATTCCACATTAACGGATTCCTCTAAGCTTCTCAAACCTCTCTTGGTCTTCACCTTTATCATCTGTGGGATCATCTGTGGGCTCACCCGAATAACTCAGTATAAGAACCACCCAGTTGATGTCTATTGTGGCTTTTTAATAGGAGGAGGAATTGCTCTCTACTTGGTAAATGATTTACTATTCTCATTTGATAAACCACAGTTTAAATGGAAAACATGCATCGAACACTTTTGCACTGTAATAATTTACTTGCTGTAGTTTATGTTCATGAGAAAATCTGAGTGCTTCTCCATCCTAAGCCACACATATATCCCACTTTTAGTAAAATAGTATTTTACACCCTTACCATGGACCATCCACTGCAACTTTAGGATTATTGCATTTTATACACACACACACACACACACACACATACGCACGCACACACCAGAAAGAGTCAGGGACTATTTTTCCTACTATACTTTTACAGATGAGGAAAGTGAATATTTGTAAAAGTAAGGTTCATGACAGTGAAGGTTTGGTGGAAGTTTGTAGAACGTGCCCAACATCACAAATGTAGCACCTGGATGTATTAGCACCAACTATGACTGAATTCTTTAGCAGTACTCTATTTTCAAGCTCAATCTTCCTTCAGAGGAAATATTCTCAGCAGAAAGAAACTGAGATTGTCCATTTCATACATTCATTCATGAATTCATTCATTCCCTCATTCAGTATCTGATCTGTGCCAGGTACTATACTGAGCATCAGTACTGTGAGAAATAAGATCCAGCCTTAAGGAGTTTTCAGTATAAAGAGTAATAAGAATATAGATAGTTGCAGGATATTAAATGGTATATTAAGGTGTGAACAAAATGCTTTGTGAATAGCACACTGAAGAAGGAAGTTAAGGAAGCTTTCACAGAAGTGATATAGTTTTTAAGAAATAAGAAATTTTTTTCTTAGGGTAAGGAAAGGAGGAAGGACACTTAAGCAAAGAAACTGCCCATGCGCAAAGACGGACATCTAAAAGAGCAGGTGTAAGTGGAAGGTGAGGGAATAGGAGGAATGAGAGATAACAGCTGAGTTTCCAGCTTGGAAGATGGAATAGATGGTGACTTCATTAGCAGACCAGAACACGATGGAGAAAGTAGGTTGGTGGAGAAGGGTTCGATGAGCTCAAGTTAAGGATCGATAGGCAGTTGAAGAGTTGCTTCTGGAGCTCAAAAGGACAATCAGGAGTGAAGAAATAGATTTGGAAGTCATGGATATTATTGATGGAAGTACCATTATAGTTACAGAGGAGTCAGGAGTTACCTGAAATTGCCAGGTCATAAGAATGAAATATCCACATGCCAGCAGCATGCAGAGAAACAGGCAGTCACCAAGGAAACTGAAAGAAACTCACAGAGAAATGAAAATCACCTATCACAGCAGTTCAATCATGGGATACTGATGCCCTGGTTCATGGAAGGTGTTACAAGACAATGATGACAAAAAGTTGTAAAAGCACCGAAGCAAGTGATGATTTATTTTTCACTTTTATAAACTAGCATGGTCAGGATTGTCACTTTAAATCTCATGCTTATGCACGTGCTTTCTTTGGCGGAGGAGAAAGTGCTCAAAGTAAAGTTAGCAGATCAGGAACTGGGCATAAGCTTGGGTTTCCCATGGGAGCGTTGATTGGCAATGCTTACAGAGTAATCAAGGAAGACTGAGAGCTGTGTCCTTCAAGTTCGTCCATTGCCCTTGTGTGAGTGTGATTTCACGGTGTCCAGCAATTAGCCTGGGCTCCGTAGTCTGAAGGATTTGGGCTTGAATCTCAAGTATTTTATATTTGGTCAAATTACATAATCTCTCAGCAACCAGTTTCTTCACTTATTAGGTGAGAATAGTAACTGGCTATTGCATATAATAAATGTTTACTGACCACGGTGCCAACACTGCATGTCGAACAATATGGCAGAGGTTCTTACAGTCTGGTGGACAGTTTCCCCAAACTTACTCCTTTAAATACAATTATTAATGGAGCATTAGGTAGGGACTGCTCATCCTGAGAACTCTGGCAGTGAGAGCAAAGATAGGTACTATTTAGAAGAAAAGCTTCTGGAGAGGCAGAAGCTGGACTTTTTTCATTTCTGTTTGCACCCAGTGCCCTGAAATTGGAAATTCATCCATTGTAAGCCAATGCTATTGTAAATTGTTAAGCACTCTATAAAATGTTAAATCCATGGGATTCTTGTGGGTTGATTTGAAAAGTGGCTACCAAATAGGTATCTGCTGCTTTCTCTTACCTCTAAACTAAAGCATCTCAGAAGCTGAAAATCTAACAGGAATTTGGTCTTCTATGTGTAAGAATTGTAAAAATTCTGAATCTAAACTTTGTCTCATCCAAATTTTTATCCCCCAAACCCAAAATAATGGAAAACTGGTAGGTTGAGGATGAAGATACAATTACATAAAATTTAGTTCAGATTTAGTGTACTAGCATTGAATTGATCAACTATTACTTCCAAACTTAAAGGAAAGAACATGGATGCTCCCAACTAGCACTAATGTCTGCCCTTTCTTTTGAGAATACTCTGTGTAATGCTGACCACCCAGAGCTATGCTCGATCTGAGTTGTAACAGTATTTGTCTCTGACCTCACAGCAAAACCTAACAGCATGCTTTATGAATGATTCCTTGTTTTATATTTTTCACGCCTCCCCCACTTTCCATTAGGAGGTGTGATTGAAAATGGAAGGTAAAATAAATCAGTTAAGCTATTCAAGGTGTCACTCAACAAGAGGTTCCTAAATCCAGAAAAATGAATTGCTTTGAAAAGCAGAAGAACGTCCTTATTTCTCTCATTGTCTGTCTCTTTTTCTCAAAACATACAGAGGATAAGATTCACAAAAACATCCAGGGGGATGGAGAAAGGAGAGAAAATCCAACTACTATAAAATAACAGTCCCCTTAGTTCTGAACAGTTAGTTCTGTGATTTTATGATATAACTTACAGAAGATTTCCTGAGTAATTGTAGTTTGGGTTTTTTGTTATTTGTATTAGTCAATGATGGATAGAGAGCACATACCTTCTTTATATGCTTCAGTGGATCCTCTGAGACAAATTCTTAGTAACCATGTCTTCTAGTGCATGATGTTCATTGTTTCTCTTCAACACTAGGGCCTGTATGCTGTGGGGAATTTTCTGCCTAGCGATGAGAGTATGTTTCAGCACAGAGATGCCCTCAGATCTCTGACAGACCTCAACCAGGACCCCAGCCGAGTTTTATCCGCTAAAAATGGTAGCAGCAGTGATGGAATTGCTCACACAGAAGGTATCCTCAACCGAAACCACAGAGATGCTAGCTCATTGACAAATCTCAAAAGAGCAAATGCTGATGTGGAAATCATCACTCCACGGAGCCCCATGGGGAAGGAGAACATGGTTACCTTTAGCAATACCCTGCCTAGAGCCAACACTCCATCCGTAGAAGACCCTGTCAGAAGAAATGCCTCCATTCATGCCTCTATGGATTCTGCTCGATCAAAGCAGCTTCTCACCCAGTGGAAGAATAAGAATGAAAGTCGGAAGTTGTCCTTGCAAGTTATAGAGACTGAGCCTGGACAGTCACCACCCAGATCCATAGAAATGAGGTCAAGCTCAGAGCCCTCCAGGGTGGGGGTGAATGGAGACCACCATGCTCCCAGCAATCAGTACCTCAAAGTACAGCCTGGCACTGTCCCTGGGTGTAACAATAGCATGCCTGGGGGACCAAGAGTGTCCATTCAGTCCCGCCCTGGGTCCTCACAGTTAGTGCACATCCCCGAGGAGACCCAGGAAAACATAAGCACCTCTCCCAAAAGCAGCTCTGCTCGAGCCAAATGGTTGAAAGCTGCCGAGAAGACTGTGGCCTGTAATAGAAGCAACAGCCAGCCCCGAATCATGCAAGTAATCGCTATGTCCAAGCAGCAGGGCGTCCTCCAAAGCAGCCCCAAGAACACCGAAGGCAGCACAGTCTCCTGCACGGGCTCCATCCGCTACAAAACCTTGACAGACCATGAACCCAGTGGGATCGTAAGGGTTGAGGCTCACCCAGAGAACAACAGGCCCATCATACAGATCCCATCCACCGAAGGCGAAGGTAGTGGCTCCTGGAAATGGAAAGCCCCTGAAAAGGGCAGCCTTCGCCAAACTTATGAGCTCAACGATCTCAACAGGGACTCAGAAAGCTGTGAGTCCCTGAAAGACAGTTTTGGTTCTGGAGACCGCAAGAGAAGCAACATAGATAACAATGAGCATCACCACCATGGAATCACCACAATCCGGGTCACCCCAGTAGAGGGCAGCGAAATTGGGTCAGAGACGCTGTCCATTTCCTCCTCCCGCGACTCTACCCTGCGGAGAAAGGGCAACATTATCTTAATCCCTGAAAGAAGTAACAGCCCTGAAAACACTAGAAATATCTTCTACAAGGGAACCTCCCCAACACGGGCTTACAAAGATTGAGTGATGGCACTCGGCACTTGAGCGACCCTCAAAAGACCACATCTTGATTCTACCTGTGCTCTGTTCCAGCAGATTGAGAAAACTTCTCATCAAACTGGGTCATCTACCATCAGCCCGGAACTCAATGACTCTTGAGAACTACTACACTCAAGCTTGTAGATTTCACATCACGGGGAGGGAAAAGCACAATGCAGGAACCTAACTAATGTGATATTGTGAAGAATCTTAAGACCTATCTTCAAACTCAAAAGGTTTGCAGAAGGCAGTATCAGAAGAAAGTGGTTTCCTTCAGTGTATACTATTTTACTTCCTGAATGTGTCAACTTTAGGGATCTTTCTTTATAATTAGCTGTGGGAATCCAGAACACATGTTTCCCTACAGCAGAGGCCATGCAGTATTATATATTCATTTTGCAGAATCTGCACCTAGAGCTCAGTAAGGGTGGTGCTGATTATTATAGTACATATACGATGTAAACTCTCAAATTCTATTTAGCTGTGAAATAGTGGTGTGCAATTCCTTGTCAAAGAAATGCTACTGTATTAAGAAGATGCTGGCTGCTTTGTGTTAGAATAGGACACCCCGCAGCTTCTCTGTAGTGGCTCTGTCACAGTCAAAAAACGAAAAGGTTTTGTGCATTTCTTCAAAATTATGCTTTGTTCAGCAACAAAAATTGTGTAGGAATATTTTCAGTGAGAGGGAATAGCTAGTACTTTTCTACATAGGTTGTTTTTATTTTGACTGCTTACTTTTTATTTAAGTATAGCTACTACTCCTGATTCTGTTTTTTAGTAAGTAAATTTGCAGAATTTTAAAAATACTTTGTTTTAGCATCTTTGGAAATTGTGATCATATTTTGCATTTTATGGCTCCTCCTTTATTTATTAATTGGAAATTTTTTTGATGTTATGGATATGTTTTTCTATTTTTAAAGCAAGAATAACAGTTGACATTCCTTGAGCAAAATATATTGCTGTGAATTTATGAACAAGAAATCTGAACCAACACTTGACATTGTGGATTACATTGCCAGCAATGTTGGGTGAGTCTACACTTGGATGTCTCCAACCAGCTGGCTTTGGTTGCTATCTTTACAAGTAATCCAAAAACTTCATTTTGTTCCAGATTATTATTTTTTATATCCTAATAACCAGTAAATTAGAACAACAGTTGTTGGGTTTTACCTTCTTCCCTCAGATATTTTTGTTCATTGGACATCAACAGGAAGATCTGAAAAAAATGCAAATTGATAAGTGAAAATATCAGTATAAATTAAGAATATATTTCTTCAAAATCTCTAAGTAGTCACAGTGTTAGTGCTTAATATGCAAACAATAGTTTTGCTACCTATCCTGAATAAAGCCTTCAGCCTAAATCAAAGGAAACCAATACAATGAGAAGAAGATAAAACCAAAACATTTGGAGGTGTTTTCCAACTTAAAAATTTAAGTATGGAGACATATTTGGTTCTTGGAATTTATTATCAAGGCTTTTTTACACCATTTCTTAAGAATTCTAATATACATTCAATGATTGCCAAGGGGATAGAAGGTAACAACAAAGCTGGTTGAACTCATCTGTTTCGTTTTCCATGAGGACAGAAGGAGTTGTTTGAGATAAAGACTATCACTTCATTATCAACTTCTACAGGAAAAGGGCAAAGCTTTCTAGAGTCACCAACTTCCTAAAAGCATTAGGGATTTAGCTGAAACCAGCAGAATTGATAACTCTGGCAATAAAATATGATTCACCTATATCCCTTCTGGCAATTTCCTTCTCAGAGAGGGGAGTGGGAGTAAAACGTTGCCTTCCCCACTTCTCGCCACTACCACTGTCACCACACTCCTGCTGGTTTCTGCCATTTCATAGAGAGAAAGGTGGACTGGTTTTAGTACTCTGAAGAAAAAAAAAGCTGCAGCATTTCAGATGCAGTAAGATGTTTCCTAATCTTTCCTATTTCTTAAAAAAAGATTTTAAAGTACTTCTCTAGTCATTGAGGGTTTTTTTTTCTTTACATAAATATTGATATATTCTTTTTCTACTCAAAGTGCCAAAGGCTACAGTTTTTAATGACTGAACCAATTGTACCACATTGTTAAGGAAATATAATGATAGTCACTAGAACTCAGACCTCTGCATGTATATTTGATAATACATCTTTTGTAAAAAAAATTACAAAACAATATTTGTTTACATTCCACTGGTACCTTAATTTAAAATAAATGAGACTAACAGGTGGTATCTCTTCTTAGTGTTCTATTTATCTGATTTGCTAATGAGAGCACTTCTTCCTTTGTTAGGCTGTGCTTTACTGAGAAAACCAAGTATTGAATAAAGAGAGTAATTATCTTTTTAAAGTAAATAAAATTATGAAAATATATATAATATATATAAAGTATTGTGTTTAATAAAATGTTATGCAATGTTTTCCAAACTGATAAAGTTTGTAAAGTGCTATAATGTATTTTGTTAAGTACAGATTAAAGCTATTGTGTGAGTATATTGTGCTAAAATCATAGAAATAAAGATTAGATTTCTTCACCAAAATTGGAACATTTTGGTTTTTTACTTCAGAGAGTATGAATGGATAATAATTTGGCTTATAGGAAAACAGCTGAAGAAACAAGAACGAACCAGAGCTGAATATATTCATAGTTGTTTTAGAAGAAAGAGTATTGCACTCACAAAGAAAAGTTTGTCAAACTACACCATAATGTTTCCGCATAATTTAGAATTTTGATTTTATTCTTATCACAGGATCTCTTTTAAATTTACTTAGACATAGATTTCTCACATATCAACATTATAAAGTAAAAAAATGTCAGGGCTAATTGCTCTGAATCAATTTTTGAATAGTTGTTGGGCCTCTTTTCCCCAAGATTATTGCCCTTTGTGCCAACTTTTCTTTAAAATAATACTCTACTATTAACGCCAGGGTTGTTTTCCAAGACATTAGCAAATGTTATATGAGTTTTACTGCTGATACTGCTGATAAGTTTGACTAGAAGGTACTAACAAAGTTTTTAGACCTTGACCGGGAATTATGCTTTACTCAAATGATCCTGAATTGGTCTACTTACTGAAAAAATGAAGTTGCAGTTATCCAGTAATGCCATCAAGTTCATGCATCATGATTGCCACCTGGCCAACAAACACAGTATGATGCGATTCACTATAGAAAACACATTGGTAAAGCAAAACAAAACCACATTGATTTTAGAGATGTTAACATACATATAACGATGTGTACCTTATTACGGTCGAAATAAAATAATAAGATTCTCTGGGTCTTGATTTTTCAACTTTAAAACAGGGATGTTTGGCTCTATTATCCTTTCTAAAAGATATCCTAAAGTCTTTTTTAAAGTTCTATATATAATTATTAACGATTTTATCCAGAGAGCAAAATCTAATGTCAGGATAATAGAAAATAACTTGCTGATCTAACATGACTAACAAATGAGTACTGTCATCTTTGATCATACAGTGGATATAAGCAAAACAATGGAGTAGCGAAGAGCCTACATCAACCATTTCATTACTTAATGTGTCAGAATAGGTGATTGGTTTGCAAGTAACCCCGATCCTAGTACTTTTCTCATCAGATACCAGGTGAGTGTATTCCGGATCATAGATCATATATCATATGATGATATAGCCATCATTAGGGAACAATATCATTTCTGTCTTTTAAGTCTTAATATCTGTGGGTCATTGCTATTATAGTTCAAAGGGAATGTGAAAATTTAAGTGTGGCTCAGAAAGTAATTTAATTAACATAATATAACTGAAGGAAATCAAAAGGAATTGAAGTGGTTTCATCTAAAAGGAAAATGTAACTTGGGAAATGGATAAAGGTCTGCTTGTGACTGGATGTTTCATTTCTTCTGTTTATTGAATGTGTCTCCTGTCTTTAATCTGTAGAAAGCTTCTAAAATGCTCTAAGATCAAATGCTCTAGTTTGAAGAAAATAGAGTTTTCAGTAATAGTATATGATATTACAGGTAAGATCCAATTATAGGAAATCCCCAGTGACCATATTTTCTAAATGCAAAAGAATATCTAGATGAATCTTCTGATACAGAAATGACTTTTATTTCACTGTCTGCACTGTTGTTAGTTAATGAAAGCTCCTGTTTGTGATTGTGCACTGTGGTCAATAATAATGAGGGCAAACTGAGCAAATCTATAGTTCTACCACTAATTCTATTTAACAAATTTGTTGAATGCCCATTTTATCTCCTTTACTTTCCCTAAACTAAGATTCTCAGTCGTTGCCTTTGAGGGAAATCCATCTAAAGTTTAATGTTAGCTTTACAAAATAGTACAACTGACAAATTGGAAATGGGTTTTAAAAAAGTATGAGAACGGTATTCCCTTAAAATCTCTCCTTTTCTTTAATCACTTCGAGACACACTGCACATAGGTACTGCCTTTTAGAAAGAAAGCTAGATATTCTATACTAGAAACTCTTTCTTCCCCCCATGTTATGGTTTATACCTTTCAAACCTGAGATGTCCCTCTGAGAAAAGGTAAAGAATCTTTGAGTACTAGGAAAATCTAATTCACTCCACTCCCAGATCAATCTTTCCCATTCTGCATCTAAATTAAATAATGACAGGTATTTCCAAAGGCATAAAATGAAGTATTTTATTTTATTTTATTTGTTTATTTGACAGAGAGATCACAAGTAGGCAGAGAGGCAGGCAGAGAGAGGAGGAAGCAGGCTGCAGGCTGAGCAGAGAGCCTGATGAAGGGCTGGATCCCAGGACCCCGAGATCATGACCTGAGCTGAAGGCAGAGGCCCAACCCACTGAGCCACCCAGGTACCCCTAAAAAGAAGAATTTTAAAAAACTAACTCAAAATGAGTTAAAGACTTAAATGTAATTATGAAAGAATAAGACTCCTGATAAAAAAATACAGGAGGAAATCTTCAGGACCTAGTACAAGGACCAGCTACTAGTCCTTGGTTAGGTATGTGGTTTGCAAATATTTCTTCCAACCTGTAGCCTATCCTCTCCTTTTAACAAGGTCTTTCAAAGAGCAAGTGTCTTACATTTTAATGAAGTCCAATGTGTCCTCTCCCTTTGGCCATGTTTTTAAAGTCAAATCTAAGATACAGGAAAAAAATCCTCAGAACTCAACAATAAAATGCCAATAAGGGCAATAAATATCAAAGAACAGTAAAATAACAATAGCATAGTAAATATCAAAGATTAAAAGAGTAAAACTGTAAAATAAGAAATGAACAAAGGTATGAAGAGACATTTTACCAAAGATTCATTACACATGAATCAGTGTTCAACATCATTAACCATTTAGGAAATAGAAATTAAAACCACAAAGAGATATTACTATACACATGTAAGAATGACTAAAACAAAAAAAAAATGGCAATAATATCAAATGCTGAAAAGAATATTGAGGAATTGGATCATTTATCCATTGCTAGTACAAATGAAAAATGGTATAAACACTCTGGAAACAATTTGTCAATTTCTTTAAAAAACAAAACTAGACATATAGTTATATGACCCAGGAACTACATTTGGAGACATTTTCCCACAGAAATAAAAACTATGTCCACACCCAAAATACTTTACATATTCACCTCAGTTTCACGACTAACAGCCCCAAACTGGAAACAACTCAGATGTTCTTCCATGAGTGAATGGTTAAACAAACCATGAAATACTACCCAGCAATAAAAATAAATGAAGTATTGATAGCGTACCACTTGAATAAATCTCCAGGGAATTATGCTGAATGAAAAACCCACTATCAAAAGTTTCCATGCTGTATGATTCCACGTCATGAGACAGTACAGATATGAGCCGCCCACATATGGAGAAGTGGTTTTGCCATCCTTACCACACAACTACCATGGTTGTTCCAGTTGCCATAATTTCCCAGCAGGAATGGGGTGGGAAGGAGGAATTCAAAGATAGGCAGCTTTTTTTTTTTAATTTGTTTTTTATTTTTATTTTTTATAAACATATATTTTTATCCCCAGGGGTACAGGTCTGTGAATCGCCAGGTTTACACACTTCACAGCACTCACCATAGCACATACCCTCCCCAATGTCCATAACCCCACCCCCCTCTCCCAACCCCCCTCCCTCCAGCAACCCTCAGTTTGTTTTGTGAGATTAAGAGTCACTTATGGTTTGTCTCCCTCCCAATCCCATCTTGTTTCATTTATTCTTCTCCTACCCCCTTAACCCCCCATGTTGCATCTCCACTTCCTTATATCAGAGAGATCATATGATAGTTGTCTTTCTCCGATTGACTTACTTCGCTAAGCATGATACCCTCTAGTTCCATCCAAGTCATCGCAAATGGCAAGATTTCATTTCTTTTGATGGCTGCACAGCAAAGGAAACAGTTAACAAAACCAAAAGACAACTGACAGAATGGGAGAAGATATTTGCAGCTTTGTTTTTAAGAAGACGACACAGAGGTTTTGTATGTCAGGTGTAATCTACCCAAATGGCACAAACCAGATCACCTTACTACAAGAGAGGCTGGGGATGAAGTCTCTAGGTGAGAGGCCTTGGGCCCAGCTAAAAATCTGTTTTCTCTTATGGGATGAAAAAGGATGAGAATGGCTCCTGGAGGTTCATGACCAGTTTCTGTCATAATAGCTTCAAGACCCTTCACAACAGGGCTGTAGAGCCTTATATTTCACTGCTTCTCCACTGAAAGCTATTTGCTGCCACAGGTCCAGCTTCTTCATTTGTGTGGGGGGATAGGAGGTGGGTGGGTGCTTGTGTATGTGTGGTTTATTTTTAACTCTCTGGAAAGTCTTTGTTTCCCTTTTTAAAATCCCCTTTGTCCTTCAAGGCTAAATGTCAATATTCCTTTATTTTCAATTTTTTCCTTTATTATAATTTTAGGGCTGGAAGGGACTTGAGATATCACTCATCCTTTTAGGTATAATCACTATAATTACCTATATTTCACATATGAGAAAAGAAGAACACATGAGAAGAGATTTACTCAAAACCGCACAAGTGGTAGATCCAAGAAGGATGTTGAGGGCAGGGAAAAATACCTCCTGCTCATTGTGTAATCCCGTGTTTAACACATCACCCACCACATAGGTTGGACACTCAATAAACTTTGAAATGAATGAATGAATGAATGAATGAAATGAATGAATGAAATATTTATATTTATAATCCTTGTTCTGCATGACCAATGTAGTCACTTACTCAGTTTGTATTATTGATCAATTTGAGTAACGAGGCATTGGATATTTATTACACATTAAATTACAAGCTTTTATAAGCAGCTCCTAGCACAATAGATAGTCAAATATAAGAATAATTGGATGAGTACAGTATTCTCCATCTACTATAAGAGAAAAAATGATCAAAATGAGTAAGTTATAGAATTCATCACATAAAGGAAAGTATGAAAGCATTTCAAAGAGAAAGAAATGGTCATCTATTTGATTATGCCCCCCAATCCTACAGTTCTCAGAAACCCCCTCCAAGACGCTGAAGTCAAATAAGTGTTATTTATATTTTTCTCCTTTTTCTTATTTGAAGCATCTTTTTCAAATGTTGACATTGTGTAAGCCAGATTTCCTGGAACAAACAGTCTCCTCACAATAGATATGATTTTGGAACAGTTGTTTGTTCAAATGTTCCCACCTCCACAGTAATCTTGGTAGAGGAAGGTGCCAATAAAGATTTATTCTATTATTAAAAAAAAGAAAGAAAGTCCTCTTTATAGTCAACACCGAAACTTATTTTTCTAATTCAAAATCAGATGTTAGAGTCCAGGGATTATATCAATTTTTTTATATCTGGCCTATCCACTGGTCTCTTATTCCCACCCAATCTACCATTTAGGATACCACAACTATTTTCATAATTGTGGAGTAATGTCTTTGGGGTCAGGCTGACAAGTTCTAGCTCCAACAACTGTGTTCCTCACTTTTCTTGCCTGTATAATATGGATAATAGTTTAGGGTTGGTATGGAGATTAAATGAATAAATATAGGCAAAACAGGGGCACCTGGGTGGCTCAGTCAGTTAAGTGTCTGCCTTGGGCTCAGGTCAGGATCTCAAGGTCCTGGATCAAGCCCCACACTGGGTTCCCTGCTCAGCAGGGTGTGTGCTTCTCCCTCTGCCATTGTACCTTCCCTTCAAGTAAATAAATAAATAAATCTTGAAAAAAAATAAAGGCAAAACATTTGAAATACTGTGTGGCAGTACACAATTATTGGTTCTTAATCTTGGGCTATGCTGTGTGACTTCTTTATCTTTGGTCTTCTCCTCTCTCTAGAAATACACAACTGCCTGCTAGATTGATATCTATGCTTATATATCTATAATTATCTCAGATTTAACATTTTCAAAATACTTTTCCTGATTTCTACTCCCAAATGTATTCTTCCATCTTAGTAATAGTAAACTGTTGACCTCCACTACAGTTGCAAAAGCAGAAAATCTAAACTATATATGTAATCCTTTCCTTTCCTTTACCATTCACTTCTGAACTACAATTCACTTCTGAAGTCCTATCACGTCTGCCTCAAAATATATCCTATGTTCTCTTTCCCCCAACTTCATTGTCTTTAGTCTTGGCCAGAACACCATGGACTCTTGATACTCCTCTCTAGGATTGAGACTTCATTTTTGCTGCCCTATAGTCCATTTTTCACATGGCAGCCAGAGTAAACGTCTTAAAAACATAAGTCAGATAAGATGTCCTCCTAAAATACCTCAAATTGTTTATGAAAATTCAAGTTCAAAAAACAATGAAAACTTTACACATGGGTATCCATTACCCTTCATTGGCAAAGAGAAGTTTCCCGATGAAGGAACCCCAACCTTCAGGGATGCTACCTATAAAATGGAGAATGTAGAGTGAACTTAACGTGAGCAGAGGACAAACTGAGAGAAGTCCACACCTATTTTCTCTACCTCAGTGGCACTCTCCATGCGCTCTTGGGCTATCTAGTGACCTTAATTAATCCAAATAAAGACACCTCTAATGTTACTGATAATCCCCAAATAATTATTTATTTATTTAATTGGTAAATACTTATTAATTTATTTAATTTAATTGGTAAATACTTATTAATCATATTCAACATGTCTATTTTCCAGAGATAGATTTTGGAATGCAGGGCACTGAGTGCAATCCTAGCTGGATCACTCACCAATTTTGTGACCTTGAGCAACATTTCTACCCTTCTTGAAAAGCTATTTACATATATACATATATTTTAAAGTTTGCTATGAGATTACAAATGTATATCCCCACTGTCATTTTTATCATACCTTCAAAGTGTCACATCCAGGTGCCTGGGTGGCTCAGTGGGTTAAGCCTCTGCCTTCAGCTCAGGTCGTGGTCTCAGGGTCCTGGGATCGAGGCCCACATCGGGCTCTCTGCTCAACAGGGAGCCTGCTTCCTCCTCTCTCTCTGCCTACCTCTCTGCCTACTTGTGATCTCTCTCTCTGTCAAATAAATAAATAAAATTTGTAAAAAAATAAAAAATAAAGCGCCACATCCTTCTTGTATTTTTAGGGAAAACAAGACAGGTTATTAATTCAGATCCTATCTGAGTTTCCACCCACCAGTTGCTTCTCAGCTTGTTGTACTGAAACATGCTTCTAGTATCACACTGGCGCTCTGCTTGTCACCACCAAACACTATTAAGCATGGTAACTAAATATGATGTTATGCCTTTCACATAGATTTAACAGGGAGGAAGATCAAGAAAAAGAAAAATTCTTGCTACTGTTTCTTTTGTTCTCTGTGCTACCATATATATGCATCTATACAGATGCATTTGAGTAACCATAGGAAATGAAAAGTATAGGGGGTGAAAATATTAAAACTTTGCGCTAAAAATGGAATTCCTACAATTAAAGAGAAAGCTACCAAGCATGAAAAGACATGGAATAAACTTAAATGAATATTACTAAGTGAAAGAAGCCAGTCTGAAAGTCTTCACTACATGATTCCAATTATATGACATTCTGGAAAAGGTGAAACTATGGAGAGATCAATGGGTGACCATTTTATAATACACTTCCTAACTAGATTTTCAGTCTTTCCTTTTACCATTGATTGGTCATCTTCCAGGTCAAGAGAGAAAAGTACTGAGGAGAAAGTGCAGAAGAGATGTCTCCACTAAGGTCTTAAAGTGTGTCCTTCCAACGCACTTTCCAATCCAAAAGCAGTTGTGAAGTAAGACAAATCTTTCAAGGGTGATTTTATTTCCTGCCTCTCTAATTAATCCTTCCTCTCCAGTCTTCTTCCTTCCTTCCTTCCTTTCTTTCTTTCTTTTCTATCTTTTTTTTTTTTTTGCTTTGCTTATATTAGTCAGTGTATATTGACGAATCACTTGAATCTTCCAGTTTTCAATTTTTGCCGGTGTCCAAAATACATACTGTTCCTGATGAAATTTTGCTTGAAAGTAATTAAACTTTCCTTGATCAATTTTTAAAGCATGTATGTGCTTGAAGGGCCCCTGGGTGGGCTCAGTCAGTTAAGCCTCCCACTCTTGATTTCATCTCAGGTCATGATCTCGGGGTTGTGAGATTGAGACCCACATGGGGCTCCACGCTCAGCGGGGAGCCTGGTTGAGATTCTCTTTCTTCTTCCACCCTTCCCCACTTGTTCTCTCTCTTCCTTTCTCTAAAATAAATAAATAAATATTTAAAAAGAATAAATACATATGTGCTTGAGTGAAAGGGCTATAAATAATTTCATATAAACCTGTGATTGTTTCACAAGAAAGCTGTAATATGGTCTACATTTTAACAATTCCATCTTTTAGTAAATACCTGATGATTATTCTCATTAACATTTGGAACCATTTGGAAACCATTGCAAGAGGCCATACTCACCAGGTGGAGAGGGACTGTGTTTTACTCATCATTGTATTTCTAGTGCTTACTACAGTGCTTTGGCATTGAAGAAACTCAAACTTATCTATATGACTTTATTAAATCCTCCTAACTTAATAACTATTACTGTTTCAATCTGAAAAATGACAGGCAAAAACTCCAAGAAGTTAAAGGACTTTGTCAAGCTCACGAACTAGCTCTTGACAGACCTGATTTTAAAATCCAGGGTTCTGGGATTGCAGCTCTGTCTGTGATCGTGAGCCACAAAATAGTTGGAATTTTCCCCCTTTTTGGTGAATATCAGGTTCAAAAATATCCACTCATTCAGCCTGGAGGATACTTGGAGGAAGGTGGAGCAAAGCATTTAATTCATCAGAACCCTGTCAAGGCAATTTAGCCTGGAAAATTCCTTATCAATAGCGATAGATAGGTAGATAGATGATAGATAGATAGATAGATGACAGACAGATTTATTTTTTTAAGTAGGCTCCCTATCCAGCATGGAGCCCAACATGAAGCTTAAAGTCACAACCCCAAGATCACAATCTGAGCTGAGATCAAGAGTCGTGTGCTTAACTGACTGAGCCACCCAGACGTCCCTTGATTTTTTTTTTTTTTTATAAAACACATTTGACTAGAAGCCTTGTTCTAACATTAGTTCACTTTGCTATTAGTTCACAAGATATTATTACTTATTATTTCATTCTTCTTCTTATTATTATTGTGAACTTATTAGTTCACAAGATAAAGGTAAGTCAAATTACTAATTCTGTTTGTTTTTTTTTTAAGTCATTTTTTTTTAAGAAACACTATAGCTTGGGCACCTGGGTGGCTTGGTCGGTTAAGCATAGGAGCTAAGCCTCTGCCTTAGGCTCAGGTCACAATCCCAGAGTCCTAGGATCTAGTCTCACATGGAACTCCCTGCTCAGCGGGGAGTCTGCTTCTCTCTCTACCCCTCCCTCCTGCTTATGATTTCTCTCTCTCATGCTCTCTCTCAAATAAATGATTTTTTTTTTTTAAGAAACACTATAGCTTATTTAGAAAACTTTAGGTAAATCTTAGAGAAAAAAATAATGGCCTCTTCCAAAATCCATGACCAACAAGGTCATGATTACTATCTCTCAGCTGAGTTTTTAATCTATTTTAATATTTTTATTAATCAATAGACACCAGGTATGGGGCAGGAGCCTACACACTTGTATTATCCCAAAACTAAGTTTCAGCTCTGTTAAACCTGCTCTGTCCACATCACACACGACTTGCAAGACCTTGGAGCATCATCAAGTTGTGTCATTACCAAGTCAGAGAAATTCTGTTACTGTGTTCTAGATAGTTAACCATATATAAATAGGTAGTATGTGGGTTTGTGTACACAGCCTATAAAAGCAATCACACACCTGTATATTAGTCAAAACTTCTAAGTAGTGACTGTATGAATATTTCACATTTCCTCCCGCCCATTGCTTCTGTAACCTCTTTTTTTTTTTTTTTAAAGATTTTATTTATTTGACACAGAGAGAGAGAGATCACAAGTAGGCAGAGAGGCAGGCAGAGAGGAAGGGAAGCAGGCTCCCTGCTGAGCAGAGAGCCTGATGCGGAGCTTGATCCCAGGTCCCTGAGACCATGACCTGAGCTGAAGGCAGAGGCTTAACCCGCTGAGCCACCCAGGTGCCCCTGTAACCTCTTTTTAAAAAGAGAGAGAGAGAGGGCGCCTGGGTGGCTTAGTGGGTTAAGCCACTGCCTTCTGCTCAGGTCTTGATTCCAGGATCCTGGTATTGACTCCCGCATCGGGCTCTCTGCTTCGGCAGGGAGCCTGCTTCCCGCCCCTCCCCCCCGCTTGCCTCTCTGCCTACTTGTGCTCTCTGACTGTCAAATAAATAAATAAAAATAAAAATAAATAAATAAATAAACAAAGAGAGAGAGAGAGAAGTGTGCAAGACAGGTCAGTTTCCATAGGAACAAATCTAACAACAGAAAAACCTGTTAGAGCTAGAGCTTTGCCTCCTGGTAAGCTGAACTCACACCACCAATGTGTCATGAGCCCCACATTGCTCTCATTTAAT
Organism: Enhydra lutris kenyoni; assembly: GCF_002288905.1. Classification (NCBI taxonomy): domain Eukaryota; kingdom Metazoa; phylum Chordata; class Mammalia; order Carnivora; family Mustelidae; genus Enhydra; species Enhydra lutris. Next base: position 64,927,846 of record NW_019154093.1, read on the forward strand.
TGCATTTTCCAAAGTCATCTCTAAAAACCTTCCATTACTAATAAGTATTTACAACTTTTCTTTTCATTAGGGATTTTACTTAATTTTTTCAAACCGGTCTTTCAAGCGTCTTCCGCCATGAAGTGAAATAGATTCACCAAAGTCTGAATCTTGTCCTACGTCTATATTGACAAGCTTTTTAGAGAGTAGACCTAGGACACAGTCTTACCAGTAAAACAACAATTACCAAAAAATACTCCCCCAAACCATAACATTTAACAAATAATTATACACATGAGCATTATTAATTTAACATAAAATATGTAAAATAAGTGTCACAAACATGGACTCTCTGGCCACTGAAATAAAAATGTTTTAAATCAGAAAATAGCTATATTTTTATTTGGATTTGTATTGTTTGACGATAAGAGGAAAAAGCCAGCTGAAGTATAAATATTCTGAGAAAATAAAGGTGATACAAAATAATTAGTTTTTCTTAAATACTAACTGTAGTACATCTAACTGTTAAAACATACTAGCTGCTTGACAGAGGGCATAAAGAATAAAATAATAAAATTATAAAGTAATGGGGTGCCTGGGTGGCTCAGTGGGTTAAAGCCTCTGCCTTTGGCTCAGGTCATGATCCCAGGATCCTGGGATCAAGCCCCGCAACGGGCTCTCTGCTCCGCGGGGAGCCTGCTTCCTCCTCTCTCTCTGCCTGCCTCTCTGCCTACTTGTGATCTCTGTCAAATAAATAAATAAAATCTTTTTAAAAAATTATAAAGTAATAAGTAACCTATAGAACTCTTCTAAATTTATAAGGTGAATTAATATGAAATAATTCAACTTAGAAAAAAATAACTTCTCATTATCAATATAAGAGTTATTCTGCACTGTATTTTAAGGGCTCAAAGGAAATACTCCATTTTAGAAAAATCCATAATTTTCATGTAAATTCCAGACTTCTGTTTATAGCTTTTGAAAAGGGGTTTAAGTATTAAAATAGTAACAACAGGTAAATTCTAGAAATCTCAGGATTATCTTTCAATTCTTATTTCCTCTCTCTCTATCCAATTTGTCATAAAACTCTGCATTCTTCCCCTTCTTATCCTTTCCCCATGACCTCAGTCTAGCACTTGTTTGGCTCCAGCAGCTCTAGGTCCCCACTCCACAAGCTTCCAGTGCACCAGTGCAGAACCACTCTCCCTTTTTTGTCTTTACTTGTCCACATTCCCATTCCTAAGGGCCAGGTTTCTCATAGGTTTGCCAGAAAAGTCTGATTAAATTATTTTGAAATATAATGTAAATGGCTGATGGAAATGTCAGTGTATTGTACTTGCCAGGGTGATGTGCATTCAAAAGAGAAATTTATTATCCCCTAGAATTAATTTGTTGATTCAAATCCTTTGGAAATGAGAAGAAACTCTTTTTTGATTTAACAACTGAATACTCAAAGGAAGAATGAATCTATAATGTTAGAATTTCAGCAGTAACACAGCTATTGACCCCAAGTGACTCTTAATTTATGTAATTTTGACAGCTAATTCCTTCACATACAACCATCAGCTCTGTAACAAAATGTTGGAAATTTAGAAGTTACCTGATTTGTTCTTTACCAGTTGTCCCACAATTTGGAATTTGCAGTACCAGTTACCTTTAAAATGGATATAAGGGTGAGGTTAAAAACAAGAGGCTGTTTGAGTCACAAGAGCCTCCAGATTTTCTTCTTCACTGTCCCTTCCCTACTTCTGCAGAAAACTGAAGATATGTCCTTGAAATAGTGAGACAGAGACTTATTTGAGAAGAGGACTCTCTCTTAGAAATGTACACTACAGAGCAGGTCAGGAATCCATATTAAAACCTCAAAGTTCAGTGGAAATCTATCAGTCACATACTGAATTTTGAAAACCCAATCCTTTTGCCTATTTAGGGCTCAGAATGATGACGGGATAATAATCTCTGGGTCAACTGTAGAAAAATTCATTTCAGAGAACTTGACTGATTAAGAGAAAAGAATGAAAGATACTGATAGCAGCAAACTAGATTAACCAGCACAAAGGTCAAAGAAACAGGCAGGTATAATAGTCCTAGGTGTGAATGCACCTATTAACAGAACTTCAAGATATATAAAGCAAAAATTAGGTCACTTGACCTAATATTTATACTTTACACACAACTGAAGAATTATACATTTTTCTTAAGTGCACTGAAACACTCATTAAGCAGATATGTTGTGCCATAAAACAAGTCTCAATAAGTTTAAAAAGACTTGAAATTATGTGTTTCCATAATATAACTGCTTTTAATTAAAAAAATCAATAAGATATCTAGAAAATCTCCAAATACCTGGAATTTAATCAACTTATTTCTAAATCACTGATGGAGTAAAGAAGAAATCACTGGGAAAATCAGAAAATATTTCTTATTTGATGATCATTAAAACACAGCATACCCAAACTCGCAGGATGTAGCTAAAATAGTGCTGATGCTGTACTTAGAAGGAAATTTATAGTTTTAAATGTTCATATTAAAAAAAAAAAAAAAAAAGACAGAAAGGTAGAGCCAATGCTCCAAAACTGGGTTAGACACTAGAAATTCAATGGTAACTAAAACACAGTCCATGTCCTGATGTTGAATATAACCTAGTGCAATGGTTGCCATATACTACATGAATAATCATCACCAGTATTTATTAAAAAGTAGAGCCATTAGAATGTAGATCAAATTACAGTTTTCCCTTATGAAGCAATCACTGTTTTGTTTTTTTTTTTTTTAAGATTTTATTTACTTATTTGACAGACAAGTAGGCAGAGAGACAGGCAGAGACAGAGAGAGGAGGAAGCAGACTCCCCGCTGAGCAGAGAGCCCGATGCGGGGCTCAATCCCAGGACCCTGGGATCATGACCTGAGCTGAAGGCAGAGGCTTTAACCCACTGAGCCACCCAGGCACCCCAGCAATCACTGTTTTAATATGACCTTCACAATGAGGAGCTCCATGTGGCTAACAAACATACAAAGAAATCCAATTTCATTACATATTTGAAGTGTTAATTGGAAACAATGAGAATTCACTACACACCCACCAGAATCACTAAATGAAAAGGATAGAAAATGCCAAATGCTGCAAAGATGTGGAACAACCAGAATTCTCACACACTGTTACTGAGAATTTAAATGGGTAAAACTACTTTGGAGAACCATTTGGCAGTAATGGCTAAAGCTGAATGTGTAGAAACTCCATGACTCATCAACTTCCTTCCTTGGTATACACCCTACAAAAATGCTTACATATGTTGACCTAAAACCATGTACAATCATATTTGGAACAAACTATTGTAAATAAAGACAAGTAAACACAACCTAAATGTCTGTCATTTTAAACAGATGGTGTGACATAGCCACATAATTAGATATTGCATGACTTTAAATAAGTACAAATATATGCAAAATTTGGATGAATATCATAAACATAACATTGAATAAAAAGAGCAGTATTGATGAAATGGTATATGCAGAATGATTCTATTCATATAAATTCCAAAAGCAGACAAAACTATTCCATGGGAGTTGAAGTCAGAATCATGGTTTGTAGAAGAGTGCAGAGTGGGGAGTGACTGGTAAGGGACATGAAGCTAGCTTGTGGGATGCCAGCAGTGTTCTGGTCCTTGACTTGTGTGTGCTACTGACATTTGAAGGTTCACATGGGGTAAAAGTTCACTGGGCTGTACATGCAGAATTTGTTCACACAACTTATCTATTTCATTTCAGTTAAAAGCTCAATAAAAACAGAAGAAATACAAAAGACAACTAACAGAATGGGAGAAGATATTTGCAAATGACATATCAGATAACGGGCTAGTATCCAAAATCTATAAAGACCTTATCAAACTCAACACCCAAAGAACAAATAATCCAATCAAGAAATGGGCAGAAGACATGAACAAACATTTCTGCAAAGAAGACATCCAAATGGCCAACAGACTCATGAAAAATTGCTCAACATCACTTGGCATCAGGGAACTACAAATCAAAACCACAGTGAGATACCATCTCTCACCAGTCAGAATGGCTAAAATTAACCAGTTGGGAATCAACAGGTGTCGGCAAGGATGCAGAGAAAGAGGAACCCTCTTACACTGTTGGTGGGAATGCAAGCTGGTGCAGCCACTCTGGAAAACAGCATGAAGGTTCCTCAAAAAGTTGAAAATAGAGCTACCCTATGACCCAGCAATAACACTACTGAGTATTTACCCTAAAGATACAAATGTAGTGATCTGAAGGGGCATGTGCACCCCAATGTTTACAGCAGCAATGTCCACAATAGCCAAACTATGGAATGAGCCTAGTTGTCCATCAACAGATGACTGGATAAAGAAGATGTGGTATATATTACAAGGGAATATTATGCAGCCATCAGAAAACCTGAAATCTTGTCATTTGCAATGACATGGATGGAAGTAGAGGGTATTATGCTAAGCAAAATAAGTCAGTCAGAGAGGGACAATTATCATATGATCTCATTGATTTGAGGAATTTGAGAAACAAAACAGAGGATCATATGGGAAAGGAGGGAGAAATAAAACAAGATGAAACCAGAGAGGGAGACAAACCTTAAGGGACTCTTGGTGTCAGGAAACAAACTGGAGTTGCTGGAGTGGAGGGGGGTGGGAGGGATGCAGTGGTGGAGAGGTCGGCATTGGGGAGAGTATGTGCTATGGTGAGTGAATTGTGTAAGACTGATGAATCACAGACCTGATCCCCTGAAACAAAGAATACATTATATGTTAATAAAAAAAAAGAAGAAATATTTCCCTTTGTTTTTAATTTGATTCATGAAACTCATCACCAAAGTACCTTCATTATCAGTATTTCTCATACTTATGATTGCCAACCACAGTTCTTTTTCTTCTTAAATTTAATTAAAATGGCTTGGACTATTCTGTTTGTTCTCACACTTACTATGTACTCCTTGGATGTTCAAATGAATGGGAGTCCTTTAATGTTTTCAAAGTCAAATAATAAGTTTAATATTTCATTAGGAGAATTATTTTTAAGGTTAATAATTGACAATGTAATCCCCCTCTAGACTATGTAATCCTTTTTGAATCAGGGTAGTGAGGTTTACAGCTCCTTGAGAGTGGTACTTGAGCTATGTCCCCTTGGGAATGTAATGTATTGCTTTCTGAAGCTGAACAAATCTATATTGAATCATAATCCTCCTACTCTGGACCATTGGAGATCTGGCATAATTTAATACCTACTTCCTGCACTCTAATCATTTTCTTTTCCCTTTAGTAGACATATGGGAAAACAATCACATAGTCACTGATTTTTCCAAGTAAACTTTGGAGAAGCCTTTAATTAAATGAATATTCATAGAAATATGATTATTTTGTGTTCCTTAGTAAATGATAAATTCTTTTTGTTGTTTAGGAAAATATCCATTTTCTCACATTGGTTTATTTGAAGTTAAATTACAAATGGCCTTGCAATTTAGGGCATAACTTATAATGATTTAATGAATAAAGGATCTTAACTTTTTTAAAAGGTTTTATTTATTTACTAGAGAGAGAGAGACAGAGACAGTGAGAGCAGGAAGTGGGGAGGAGAGAGAGAAGCAGGCTCCCCACTCAGCAGAGAGCCCAACACGGGGCTCCACCCCAGGACCCTGGGATCATGACCAGAGCCGAAGGCAGGCAGTTAACCAACTGAGGCACCCAGGCACCCCAAGGATCTTAACTTTCTGACATTCCTTTTACACACCTCCATTTTAAAGTCTGGATAACGACAGCTGAGGAAAGTCCGTTTGTTAAAACATTTACGAATGGAACATCTGTTTTCTTTTGCTTTACCTTTTATAATATAAAATACATATTTTTTAAAAAGATAGAAAACTGAATTCCATTCCCACCTGAATTAGCTGTAATTCTTACTGTAATCTTCTCAGAGAGCCACAATCATGAGTTCAGGCATAACTGTGTTAGTGCACCAAATGTGCCTGCTGAAAATAACTGTGCAATTAATTGTCAAAGGATTTTACCACCTTGATGGTTATGTAATATGAGTCCTGGCCTCTTCTGTAGTTTCACCCAGCAATATACAAAGTTTGTGCAGTGCTAGTTGTAGAAGATGTGGATCTGGGTCAAGATGTCCATCTGCCCAATCAAAATGATTTGGATATTGTATTTGAAGTAGGTTTAATATTGAAAATTTAGAGAATACTAGTTGTTTGCCTTAAGGTATGGGCTTCTCAAAGTACATGCACGAGTTTTATATTTATCCAGTTTTCTTAAAATAACTGATTTTTGACAGCATCTTAAAATGAGAACTTGCCTAGTTCCATTACAGTTGCACAGATTTATACTAGTGGCTAAAATATAATTGTAAATTATTTTTCCTTCCATTATCACCTTTTGAAACATATCCTATTTTGCATTTTTTTCCTAATAATTACCAGAGATTTTGTGTTTTATTGCTTTCTATTCATAATACTCACATCTTTACTTACACTTTCATGGTTTCTGAATTGATTTGCTATTTCAGTTTCTATGGTAACTCTGCCAGTTGCCTACCTATAAATAGATATTTTATAATAGCAGGCTTATGAAAGTTCAATTTTTGAATACCCTTCTGCAATAAGGAGAATCGCTAGAATAATAACATATAAATCCAGATTTAGGAAAACAGATATATTTGTCAGGGTGTAAAAATAGATGACTAAAATTGGAAAGTTCAGTTAGACGCATGCTGGCAAGCACATGGCGAAAAGACAGAATACTCAAATATTTAAAAAGAAAAATGTACAGTTGGTATATATTTTTCATTTTAGTCCCCATTGAAAAATTCAGGATATCTTTTAAATAACATTGATTAACCACATACAAACTCTCCAGACTGCATTCCTTTCACTGGAATCTCATACTATTCTTCAACATGATTTTGTAGAGATTCTTACCTATGGATATTATCCCTTGGTTTTATATGTATATATATTACATATGAAGTTTATACACACACACATATAAACTTCCAATCTATTCTTTAATCTTTTAATGTTCTTTATATTATGGTTTCATTTGCCATACAGGTATTTTAATTTATGTCACCAAATATGTTTGCCTAATGATGTACTATGTTGGCTAATTGAATTTAAATTAAAAAGAAGTTAGTTTTCAAAGAATTTTTTAAATACATCAGTTTTCTTCTGTAGATTTTGAATCTGTGCCTCAGTTAGGAAGCCTTTCCTACTTCAAGATTATAAAACATTCCCCTGTATTTCTCGTTTATTCTTAAATAGTTTTAAAAGTATATTATGTTATTAATCTATCTGGAATTTATTTTTGTGTTTATTGTGGGGTAAGATTCTACTTTTTATAGAATGTTAATTGGATTATCAGTAGTTATCATTTCCCTGATGATTTTAAGTGCTCTATTTATCATATATTAAATTTCAAATATAGATGGATCTATTTTATACATGGACCCTGTATTATGGCCCCTTCATTTATTTTTTTTAAAGATTTTATTTATTTATTTATTTAACAGACAGAGAGAGAGAGAGAGATCACAAGTGGGCAGAGAAGCAGGCAGAGAGAGGGGGAAGCAGGCTCCCTGCTAAGCAGAGAGCCCAGTGTGGGGCTCGATCCCAGGACCCTGAGATCATGACCTGAGCTGAAGGCAGAGGCTTTAACCCACTGAGCCACCCAGGTGCCCCCCTTCATTTATTTTTTTATTCCCGCACTGGTATCTGCTAACTAGCATGTTTTAATTAATACACAGTAGTATATTTCAAAAGTGTGTTAGTATTCTGCTTCTTTACTCTTCTCTATGAACTTCAGAATCAGCTTGAAGTTCCATAAAATCCCCATTAGTGCTTCCATTTACTTTATTATTTAATTCAGGAACAATGTACATCTATATAACATTTAGTCTTCCCATTTAGAAACCTATGAACTATCTACATTTGCTCTGCTCAGTTTTATGTTCAACAGTAAAGTCATACTTTATTCCCAACTCAGAAAAATTCTAGAATTTTGTGTTATTGTATGAGGGATATTTTTTCTGTTATTTTTATATTTATTTATTGTTATTAATTCTACTAACACTAGCATATTTATCTACTATTTCACCCCCTAACTGGACTATTGTATGAGTTCTGTTGGCTTTTCAGTTCTTTTATATGTATATATAAAGGCATGCTAATATTTCATTTTCTACCCACATACCTTATAAATCTTATAAATATAGTTTTGTCTACTTTAGGGAATAATCTAATTATGAAACAAATCCTTAGGAAAGACAATAAATGTGTATGAATCTGTTCATAGCTGTCCCAGTTAATACATTAATATCTAGAGACGGAGTGGGGACTGTAAGTTTACAAAATAAGTAACATATTAACATTTTTAAAATAAAACTTACTAACTTCAACTTTTTCCTAAATTTAGGATGTATTATAAGTATTATAAATTTCAATCCAATCTCCATTGGGTTATGAGCTCCTTAAATTCTGTGGAACCACCTTGTTCATCTCTGGGTCAGCAGGTCCACCCAGTGAAATTCAGTGTTATTGGATCATTAATCAATCAATCCTTACCACCTTAATTAATTTGAGTCAGCAAAGAAATCCCACAGTGTGATTGAAGTCTATGAAATTTTGCTCTGCTTTTGAAAATATTATAATTTTATACCACATTTGGTCTCATTGCTAAATGCTTTTTATATAGAAGATGATTGTGCATTCAACAGAAGGGACCTTTTTCATTTTAATCAGAATCAGGCCACCTGTAGGTGTCTCGCACATAAAGGCACAGAAAAATAAAAAATGATTATGCTCAAAAATGTCTTTTCCCAGACAAGAATATTTGAAATGAAATACTAATATCATCCGAATACTTGTCAAGTTTTCCTTTTCTTCTGGAATTTTTTTTTAAAGATTTTATTTATTTATTTGACAGACAGGGATCACAAGTAGGCAGAGAGGCAGGCAGAGAGAGAGAGGAGGAAGCAGGCTCCCTGCTGAGCAGAGAGCCCATGCGGGGCTGGATCCCAGGGCCCTGAGATCATGACCTGAGCCGAAGGCAGAGGCTTTAACCCACAGAGCCACCCAGGCGCCCCTTCTTCTGGAATTTGATTGTAACTATCAGTAGCATTATACTTTCTGGATAGTTTCGTGATACAAATCAATAAGTTGTATGGCCTGTTCTCTTTTAATATAACAAATGTAAGTTTCATGTTCCTCACAGTGTATTAGCATAGACAGATATAAATTACTCCTAACAGTTCAGATTCACATGAATCACTTCTTTTGAGGTGAGAATGATGGTAATCGCATAAAGAAAATGCAACAAAGCTACTCCTTTTTATGATATTCAATGCAATGTTCCATTGATGGATGAATTTTGCATTCATTGCAGGATAGATTGTGTAATAAAATGCGTGTTAGACGTTTAATGTCTGTTAGACATTTCATGTCCTTTATATTTAAAAGCACAAGTTGACCTTATTAGATGCCTAATAAGTAAAGTAATTGTACCTTCTACCAATTAAAAAATCTTCCACTATAACAAAAATGAGATTCAATTACATCATAAAGATATTATTTCTGATGATAGTAGTTTATACTTAAATATATATTTCTGGTGCCAAAGAAACCCAGACATTTCTTCAAACAATAATATTTGGAATACCTAAAACAAGGCTTTTAAAAATGTATGGTTATAAAAAGTACGAGGAAAAAAACATAGTATTAAGGATCAAATATTAGCAATGCCATCCATTTCTTGATCTGTTCTGACAGGTGGTAGATCACTACAGCAGAACTTACTCCATTTATTTCCACACAAATGTATTTTGTTTGAATAATTATCAGAAAAACAATAACTAAAAGAATGAGTTGTGGTTGATGCTGAAAAAAAGACCTTAATATCTGTGAGGAAGTGAGTAGTTCTAGAAACTAGAAATCATAAGACATGTCACTACTATAAATTAGATTATTTCCCTAACACTGTGGTTATGTAAACGTTATCTCTGATGCCATATTTGCAATGTTGTCAACTTCTAGGTAGATCAAAAGTCTCCCATTTGCTTTCTGTCCAATTCATTTTTTGGCGGACTATGCCCAGCTTTTTGGTCTGTGCATATGCCAGTAAGTATGGCCTTTCAGTAGCTGTGAATTGCTAGTACTTCTTCTGAAAGTAGATGTACTCTTCTCTGTATGTGGTCCAATGCTCTATCTCTGAGTGTTTCAGTGTTGGGGCCGATTCCACGTTAAAACCTGTTAAACCCCTAGGGCCTGCATGGGCCTGCTTAGCCATAGTGACTCCATGTTGCCTAGGTAGCCATTTTGTTGTTTAATAAACGCCTCAGCATTTACTGATATCAGTTCTGGGTAACCGTTGCTAAAACACACACCTAACTAATATTAGTTCCGGGTAACCGTTGCTAAAACACATACCTAAAATAAGGCCAGACAGGTAAGAAACATCCAAACAGCCAAAGCCACATATGTAGAGATTTGCGGTTGTGCCCTACAAAACTAGCCTGTAAGACCAAGGGGGTTCGCTCTCTTCGGAGGCGGCCCTGGCAGGTCAGTCTGACTTCTAATGCTTGGCATAGAGTAAAGTTTTGCATAACTTTCACTTTGTCTCAGTCTCGTTCCTTTGATAATGGACCCCATCATTCAGCATATTGAAATACTACATTGTCAATGAAAACAGCAGTATCTTCACTGGTCCAAAAGTATATCACTTACTATGGGAATGCTCTTTAAAAACATACATCCTGGGGCGCCTGGGTGGCTCAGTGGGTTAAAGCCTCTGCCTTCAGCTCAGGTCATGATCCCAGGGTCCTGGGATCAAGCCCCACATTGGGCTCTCTGCTCAGCGGGGAGCCTGCTTCCCTTCCTCTCTCTGCCTGCCTCTCTGCCTACTTGTGATCTTTATCAAATAAATAAATAATCTTTAAAAAAAAACAAACAAACATACATCCTGTGAGGTTTTATCTAATGTTGAACTATTTGCCTCCACTAAGGCTTAGAAGTCTTGGAAAACTTGGAACACCTTTCCTGAATAGCCTTTATATGCCTTATCCTAGTTGTGTCTGTCCTAAGGCCAAACTTCAGTTCCCTAATTTGTATTCCAATCATCGTCTTGTTTCTCTCCCCCTGCTTTGGCAGTGTTCCCTTACAGAACAGCTATCCCATCCTGACCATCAGAATCCATCTTACAATACATATGCCTTTGACCTTTTAGATATCCAAGTAGAAAATGCAGAAGAGAGGCTACAATGTCAGTCTCCGCCCTTCACCCTGACACATACAGCTGACCATCATGTTTCTTCCTGCTCTGCATTATTTATTTCTATTACAATACTGTCTTCTCAATCATCCACTGTCTTTGTAGCTAGAGCTCCCTGACCACTCCTTTCTCTCAGGATGTTCCCAGCCTTCTCTAAAAGAGAGGTCTTCTAGCTGGGCTTGGGAACCCTAGGATCTGCTTCTGTCAACATGTGGACCCGACTAGCTTTGCTGAGCATATATTTCAGATCCCAATTTCCCTATGGAATGTAAGAGTGATTAAATAATTTATACTTTCCCTCATTTTGAGTTCTTGAACCTTTTCACATGACTCATACATCTCTGCTATTTAAGATTTACTTTCAGACCGTGCATTACTTTTACCTCTGGTATGCCCTCCCACCCCCAATTGCCAAAGTATTTTCCCATTTTTTTTCCTACTTACTTAAAATCACCAAGAATTTACTGAGCAGCTGTGTACCTGGAATATACTTAATAAAAAGACATGAGCTCTGGCCCAAGAAACTGACTCTTCAAAGGTCATATTTTCTTCAAAACACTCTGAAGTCCAATTTATGCAGGTTTGAAGGATCAGAATAACAGAGAAGGGAACAGAGAGATGTGAAACAACAATTCTCATTGTTTTTAAGTATTATTATCCTGTACTTGAGATTAGTAAACATTCATGTTCTAGAGGAGAATTTCAATAAACTATTCTTAGATTGCATGAAATAAGCAGAATTTTAAATGCAAACTTTGTCTATAAATTTAATACTTAAAATTTATCTTCATTTTGAGCTGTTGCTTAATCTGAATCTGCATATTATATAAGCTTCTGAGAGCACTGAGATAAATTATATATAAAGGAAAATTAGAAACTGCTTGCATCAGAAAGTTCTAGTAATAATAATAATTTGTAAAAACCACAGGAGGATCAAAAACAATACAAATTACAATCCAAAGACAATATGGAAAGCCTACCAGGTAAGAGGTTCACAAACAAGCAGACAAAATAAAGCAAATCTGTTTCCAACCTTCATCAGGCTAGAGGTATGAGACAATCTTAAATTACTGTGCACTTATTAAATATAGGTGCAGAGGTCTTCTATTAAATATAGAATTTAAAATAAAGGGTAATTGTCTATCCTTCCATATCTGAAGCACTTTTTTAAAAAAGCTTCACATTTCTCATGACATTCTTATGAGAATTTTAACAGAAAGTCCTCTGTCCTGAGTTCTGTGTCCATCTTATAGGATCTGAAAAGGAAAAATTACATAGCAAAGGGTTTGAAGGAGAATGGAGACAAACTTCTTTGACCCCACACTGGTAACCAGGGGTTGCCAAACTGTAAAATAATTACAGGGAAGTCTTTGGTAGGAATTTACTAAGCAAGTAAAATGCTAATATAGATCAGAGGATGCTTTGAACTAAGGGAACTTCTAAATAGACTTTATAGATACTTAAGCATAATGATTGCTTAATATTTGCGTAACGAGTTTAAGTACACTTCTTAGTTTACAATGTGTTTTTATGCACAGATCTATTTCATCGATCTCAATAAGTCCATAAGGAAGGAATTATTCACCACTTTTTTTGTCCATCCCCTTTTTCCTTTTAATTTTTAAATTCCTGTATGTTTAACATACAGTGTTACATTAGTTTCAGGTGTACACACTAGTGACTCAAGAATTCTACACATTACTCAGTGCTCATCATAATAAGTGGACTTTTAATCTGCTTCACCAATTTCACCCATTCTCCCATCCACCTCTCCTCTGGTAATCATAAGTCTGTTCTCAATAATTAAGAGTCTGGTTTTTGCTTGTCTCTATTTTTCTTTGTTTGTTTGTTGTGTTTCTTAAGTTCCACATATAAGTGAAATCATATGGTATTTGTCTTTCTCTGACTGATTTATTTCACTTAGCATCATACCCTCTAGATCCTTCCATGTCATTGTAAATGGCAATATCTCACTTTTTTTAAGGCTGAGTAAAATTCCTTTTTATATATACATATATCACATCTCCTTTATCCATTCATCTATCTATAGTCATGGGCTGCTTCCATAGTTTGGCTATTGTAGATGCAGCAATTAACATAAGAATGCACATATCTTTTTGAATTAGTATTTTTATATTCTCTGCATAAATATCCAGTAGTGGAATCACTGATTCATATGGTATTCTATTTTTAATTTTTTGAGGAACCTCCATACTGTTTCCCACAGTGGCTGCACCAGTTTGCATTCCCACCAACAGTGCATGAGGGCTGCTTTTTCTTCACATTCTTGCCAACCCTGTTGTTTCTAGTATTTTTGATTTTAGACATTCAGACAGGCGTGAGGTGATATATCATTGTGGTTTTGATTTGCATTTCCCTGATGATGAGAGATGTTGAGCATCTTTTCATGTTTCCATTGGCCATCTGGATGTCTTCTTTGGAGAAATAATCTGTTCATGTCTTCTGCCCCTTTCTTAATTGAATTATTTGGCTGTTTGTGTTGCGTTGTATAAATTTCTTGATATATTTTGGATACTAACTCCTTATCAGATATATCATTTACAAATATCTTCTTCTAATCATTGGTTGTCTCCTTGTTTTGTTGATTATTTCCTTCACTGTGCAGAAGATTTTATTTTGATGTAGTCCCAATAATTTATTTATTTGTTGTTGTTTGTTTCCTTTCCCTCAGGAGACACATCTAGAAAAATGTTGCTATCGTCGATATCAAAGAAATTACTGCCTAAGCTCTCTTCTAGGGTTTTTATGGTTTCAGGTCTCACATTTAGATTGTGAATCTATTTTGTGTTTATTTTGATGTATGGTGAACGTAACTAGTCCAGTTTCATTCTTTTGCATGTAGTTGTCTGGTTTTCCCAACACCATTTGTTGAAAAGACTGTCTTTTTCCTAGTATATATTCTTTCCTGCTTTGTTACGGATTAATCGACCATATAATTATGGGTTTATTTCTGGGTTCTTTATGCTGTTCTATTCATCTGTGCACCTATTTTGTACCAGTACTACACTGTTTTGATTGCTACCTTTGTAGTATATCTTGAAATCTGAAATTATGATACCTCTAGTTTTGTTCTTCTTTTTCAAGATGGCTTTGGTTATATATCCTCTTATAATACTTTGTATTCTGTAGTGTCAGTTGTTATTTCTCCTCTTTCATTTATGATTTTTTTAATGTATTGTTGGATTTTTGCTAATATTTTGTTGAGGATTTTTCTTTTATGTTCATCAGAGATATTGGGCTGTAGTTCTCTTTTTATGTCATGTCTTTATTTGGTTTTGGTATCAGAGTAATGTTGGCCTCATAAAATGAATTTGGAAGCTTTTCTTTATTTTCTATTTTCTTGGAATAATTTGAGATGAATAGGTGTTAATTCTTCTTTAAATGCTTGGTGGAATTTACCTGTCAAGCCATCTGGTCCTGGACTTTTGTTTGTTGGGAGTTTTTTTTTATTACTAATTCAGTTTCATTGCTGGTAATTGGTCTGTTCAAATTTTGTATTTCTTTCTGCTTCAGTTTTAGTAAATTATATGTTTCTAGGAATTTACCCATTTCTTCTAGGTTGTCCAATTTGCTGGCATATAATTTTTCATAATAATATCTTATAATCCTTTGTATTTCTGTAATGTCAATTGTTTTTTTTTTTAAAGATTTTATTTGTTTATTTGACAGAGAGAGATCACAAGTAGACAGAGAGGCAGGCAGAGAGAGAGAGAGAGAGAGAGGAAAGCAGGCTCCCTGCTGAGCAGAGAGCCTGATGCGGGCCTCGATCCCAGGACCCTGAGATCATGACCTGAGCCAAAGGCAGTGGCTTAACCCACTGAGCCACCCAGGCGCCCCGTGTAATGTCAATTGTTACTTCTCCTCTTTCATTTATGATTTTGTTTGAGTTCTCCCTCTTTTTTTAATAAGTCTCGTTAAAGGTTTATCAATTTTGTTGACCCTTTCAAAGAATCAGCTCCTGTGGGTGCATGGATGGCTCAGCTGGTTAAGTGTCTGGCTTCTGCTTGAGTCCTGATCCCACGGTCTGGGATGGAGCCCCACCTCAGGCTTCCTGCTCAGTGGGGAGTCTGCTTCTCCCTCTCCCTCTGCCCCTTTGCCCACTTGTGCTTTCTCTCAAATAAATAAAATCTTTGGAAAAAAAACAAAAAAGAACCAGCTCCTGATTTCACTGATCTGTTGTATTGCCTTTTTAAATTATTATTATTTCTATGTCATTTATTTCTGCTCTAATCTTTATTATTTCCTTCCTTCTACTGATTTTGAGTTATATGTTCTTATTTTTCTTGAGATTTTTCTTGCTTCTTGAGGTAGACCTGTATTACTATAAACTGCCTTCTTAGAACAGCTTTTGCTGCATCCCAAAGATTTTGGACTACTGGGTTTTCATTTTCATTTATCTCCATGTATTTTTTTTTATTTCCTCTGACATCTTGGTTGACCCATTCATTATTTAATAGCATTTTATTTAACCTCCTCTTATTTGGTGTTCTTTCCAGATTTTTTTCTTGTGGTTGACTTCTACTTTCATAGTGTTGTAGTCAAAAAAGATGCACAGTAAGACTTCAGTCTTTTTGATTTGTTGAGATTTGTTTTGTGGCCTAATGTGATCTATTCTGGGAAACGTTCCATGTGCACTTGAAAAAAATGTGCATTCCATTTTTCTAAAGTGGAATGTACTGAATATATATGTTCCAATGTGACCTTCAAAGCCACTGTTCCCTTGTTAATTTTCTGCTTGGGTGAGCTATCCATTGATGTAAATGTGGTGTTAAAGTTTCCTACTTTTGTATTGATATTAATTACTTCCTTTAAGTTTATTAGCTGCTCTATGTATTTGGGTGATCCCATGTTGGCTGCATAAATATTTACATATTGGATTGTTCCCTTCATGATTATGTAGTGTCCTTCTTTGTTTCTTGTTTTAAAGTATATTTTCTCTAATACAAGTATTGCTATCCCAGCTTTCTTTTCACTTCAATTTGCATTATAAATGCTTTTCCATACTTTCACTTTCAATCTGCATGTGTCTTTAGGTCTGAAATGAGTCTCTTGTGGGCAGCATATAGATGGGTCTTGCTTGGGTTGCCTGGATGGCTCAGTTAGTTAAGTCTCTGCTTTTGGTTCAGGTCATGGTCTCAGGGTTCTGGGATTGACCTCTGCATTGGGCTCTGTGCTCAGTGGGGAGCCTGATTCCCCCCTGCCTCTCTGCTTACTTGTGATCTCCCTCTCTGTCAAATAAATAAAATCTTAAAGAAAAAAAATAAGATAGGTCTTGCTTTTTCATCCATTCCATCACCCTATGTCTTTTGACTGGAACATTTAGTTCATTTACATTCAAAGTAATTGTTGGTATGCATGTACTTACTGCCATTTTGTTACTTATTTTGCATTTGTTTTTGTAGTTCTTTCCTGTTTCTTCTCATAATTTGTTGGCTTTCTTCAGTAATGTACTTGGATTCCTTTCTCTTTATTTTTTGCATATATATTACTAGGTTTTGGTTTGTGGTTACCATTAGGTTTATGTATAACATCTTGTACATATGCCAATCTATATTAAGTTTATGGTTGCTTAAGTTTGAACCCATTCTAAAAGCACAAAATTTCCCCAGAAGTAAATATTTGCCACTTTGTAAGGGAGAGAAAACAGGCTCAGACAAGTTGGTTGTCTTGGCCAAAGTCACTCTGGTATCAAGCAGTACATAGAAGCAGATAAATCTGGGGACCTGAACTTCAAAGTCATGCTTTTTGCTACTTTGCCAGGGGCTGGTAGGAAAACACAGAAGAAATTGTGTTAGGTTTATAGTCCTGTGGTCACATGATTTATGGCATTGTTTCTTAAGTCAGATAGTCATGAGATTAGTTTTCTTTGTGTCACAATAACTGAATTAGTTGAGTTTATCTTTTGAGCCCTCCTTTTCTTATGAATAAACTGATATTTTGTGTAAGCCACAATGACCCTCATCTCTCCTTACCAGAACTACTCAGCAGTCAGTGGAAACCCCACTGTGGTTCTTTTATCATCTTCCTCTTCTCCTTGACAGCCAGTGAGAAAACCTGAACTTTAAGTCTCAGCTATACTATTAACTAACTGCATTCATTTTCTGATTATTGAAATGAGGGAATTTCAAGGACCTTTACACTATTATTTCACAATATTATCACTTTAGAGTGTAAGTTCCATAAATACAAGAACTTGTTGATTTTGTTCATTGCTGTATCCTCTGTGGTTAGAACAGCATTTGGTAAAACATGCTCAATAGATGAATAAATGAATAGTATCTCATTTCAGGTTTAAAGAGGATGAATTCAGTAAACAGATGGTTTATCATTCAGGGAAGGCCTCACCACTGAGCAGCACAGTCGAGGAAAGAGTCTGCTATTTGAAAGCTCAGAAACTTGACTTAATCAACTCATTTAAAAGTGACCAGGATTCGTGGAATGGATGCAAAGCAATCTCACAAGTGACTAATTGGTAAACTATAATTATAAATGCATAACTTACCACAAAGTACATCTACTTGGTGTGCACTGGCATTTGTGCTCTTTCTGATCAGTGGGTTCTAAGAATGAGTATAAATCAACTCAATTATCCCAAGATTGCAGTGGTCAGCCTGCTTAGCCCCATCTAGAGTTGTGTATTTATTTAAGGGGAACTTTCCAAAGTCGAACTTTTTTTTTTAATTTATTTAAAAATCTACCCCCAGTACTGCTCATTCAGTCATCCAGTTAGTGCATAATCAGCAACCAAAGTTTGTTACTGAAGTCAAACCCTTTTACCCTGTTCTCAGAAATACCCATAGAGAACTTTTTATTTTCTTTGAAAATGTGGATTTCTCCAATGGGTAAGTGAATACTAAAAATGAACTCAAATATTTGAGTGAATGTCTTCATGGAGGCAAGGCTTTACACTATACTTTGAATTTGTTCCTACAGATACTTAGACTAATGTATAAAGAACTACATTTCATAATCATTTGTTCATTTGAAATGAAGAAATGTGGTTACATTAAGCACAATCAGTAAGTATAAGCTATCTCCAAATGGACCATATTATTAAGTGGCTAAATACATCAAGTATGGTGATGGTATTATTTCTAATAAATTGATCACTGGGGTAAGAATTCCCAGGAATAAATGTGCAGACTTTAAAGATATTTATTCTTTTTTTTTTTTACATTTCTCTTTATAGGAGTGTTAGGAAGTTATTTAGGCCATAACTGAAGTTTTAACATGAGTCTGAGCTACTAAATAAAGAAGATCAAAGGATTTCTCAGACCAACAATTAACTAGAAGTTGAAAGAGATTATTTATCCACTACTAGAGGGGCCTCTACGCCCCTGCCCGCCAAGCCCACCCCAGGGGCCAGCTCCACCAGCGAGCCCCAGGAAGCCCCTCCAAAGCCAGCAGAGGACAAGAAAAGGGATTAACCGCCCCTGGTCCTCCTCTTCCGCTCCGGCTCCTGGTGACCATCACCCCTCCCCCTGCTGCCCCGGCCCCCTTCGCCTCCCCTCCCTGTCGCCCTTTCCCTGGACAGATCGGGCCAGGGCGGCGGGAGGCCCCTCTCGGGCCGGAGCCCAGCGTGTGTCACAGGGGCCGGGGCAGGCCAGGGCACGTTGTCTGTGGAGGCGCCATCTGTCCGTACGTTCCTCTGTGTTTCTCGCCATCTCACCCTGCCTGCTCAGCACCATTGGGAATCATGGTGAAGCGACGTGGCGTTGCCCAGGTGGGGGGGCCCGGCGGGGGAGCGGCTGGGGCCCCTATGTGGGACACCCACGGCCATTTGTCATCTTGTCCCTTGTCCCCTGGCCACGCCCCTCCTCCCAGACCACCGCCCTTTAACACAGTCTGGATTTAATAAATTCATATGGGTGTTTAACTTAAACTAAAAAAAAAAAGGGGGGGAGGGAAACCTGGGTGGCTCAGTGGGTTGAGCCTCTGCCTTCGGCTCAGGTCATGATCTCAGGGTTCTGGGATCGAGCCCCGCATCGAGCTCTTTGCTCAGCAGGGAGCCTGCTTCCTCTTCTCTCTCTGCCTGCCTCTCTGCCTACTTTTGATCTCTATCTGTCATATAAATAAATAAGATCTTAAAAAAAAAAAAGTGAAGGTCAAGCAAAGCTTTATTTAAAAAATAAAGAATTTTTTTTCCTTCTGTAATGGACCCTTTAATTCCAATTACTGGATAATTCCTTAATAAGTTTAATGTGACAAGTCTAAAAATATTTTCTTAGCTTTAACTTCTTGAATATGCTTTGATGAGTCATTAATTTTATCAAATCTATATAAAAACTCAGATAAGAAAAAGCATTTGTAACTAGGACCAAGAAGGTATATCCTTGTCATATTCTACCTTTAATCAATACTTAAGATAAAATTTGATGAATTTCTAAAAGCTTCAATAATTTTTATTAGCAATGCTAAGCACTATGGGGTTAAAATGATTTAAATGATAGTAGCATAGCCCCATTGTTTATAGAAACATTATCTACAATAGCCAAATTATGGAAAGAACCCAATTTCCTATCAACTGATAAATGGATAAAGAAGATGTGGTATTTACATATAATGGAATATTACTCAGCTATAAAAAAGAATGAAAACTTGCCATTTGCAATGATATGGATGGAGCTGGAGTGTATTAGGCTAAGCAAAATAAGTCAGTCAGACAAAGACAAATACCTTATGATTTCATACATTTGTGGAATGTAAGAAACAAAATGATCATGGGGGAAAAGGAGAGGAAAACAAAGAAACAGACTCTTGACTATAGATAATGAATTGATGGTTATAAGAGGGGAGGTAAGTTGGGGTGGAGTGGGTTAAACAACTGATGGGGATTAAGGAGTGCAGTTGTGCACTGGGTGTTGTATGTAAGCTGTTGAATCACTAAATTGTACATTAAAGCTAATATGACACTGTATGTTAACTGGAATTTAAATAAAACTTAAAAACAAAATAAATGCAGTCCTGTACATCAGCATATGCAAATAAAATAGGTTTTCACTCTACCTCTAAACACTAAATAAGATCAATTTAAGGTATGAACATATTTTGAAACTAATTGATTTTCAAAAATTACTTTTTATTACTAGGAAATAAATTCCAATTAAAAGTCTTCCCGTTAAAAAAAAAAAAATCCAGCAATAGCTGGGTGACATCTTACAGAATATGAGTGAGACTAAGCAGGACCAAAGAAAATATGGCTTATCAATGCCATACATATTCACTTTTGGATTTCCAAGTGCTTACAATGTGTTCCTTCTAGTTAGGTCTGGAACATAATTAAGAATCATGTTCCTTAGATTAGCAAAATATTTTAGTAGGGGAAAGAATAAGTCCTGCTTTTCTTTTTCCAAAGCCCCAGCCCACAGGGACCCTGGCCTTTCTCAAGCTACTCATAATCTAATTCCTACTGTCTATAATGCTTGATGAATTACAATGAACAATGATGTATTTACTTGTAGCCATTGTTTCTCATGGTAACAATATCAACCATATCAAATTTATTTCTTTACTGCAATCATTCAAAAAGGACATGGAACACAAAGGCAAAACAGTGCTATGATGACTAGTAAGAGTAAAAGTTTATAAGAATGCAAGAGGGGAAATATTATTATGCATTAATTAGTTCACATAAGCAGTAAGTTATTCTAATGTGCTTTTTAGAAAAGTTTAAAAGTGTATTGCTTTTTATCCTTACTTAAACCCAAATGGCTTTGTAGAGAGATTACAGTGAATAAAAGAATAAATAAATAAAATTACTTTTCTCCCAACAATGAGAAATGACTTAATTGCCTAACAGGGTAATGATCTCTCATTATTTTGATTTGGCCCCTACTCTCTGTAGATTTATTTTTCTCTTCTATCATATTCAAGGCATCTTTTCACAATATTCTTATTAACATAATCAACCTTTTTAGCAAAAGTTTAAAATTATTTTAATTTTGGTTACTTCATGTCATATATTCTGCTCTTTTTGTTGATATTTACTTAAATTTTAAAATCATCAATAAAACATTTGAAAGCAATGCTTGTGGAATAAATTTTTCTCAGTGAACATGTCAAAATCATGTTTTCTTTAAAGGTGTGTGACAACAATCAAAAGGAAGAACTGGGTTTCTTTAAACCCTTAACCAAAAAAGGCTATTGGAGGTTTCAGACTGTTGTATCCTTCTGTAGACAACAGCTGTTTGTAAATGCAGAAGTCATGACCTGCTAGCATCTCCCCAAGAGGAGATTCATAAAATGGGTTTAGTTCAATCCAAAATTTTTAAGATAGATGCAGGAAAAAAGAGTAAAGTAGCCAATTTATTTAACCATCCAAATACATTACTTTTTTAGACTGCCAAGAGCAGCCCAGAATTTAAAGAAAAAATTCAATAAATGTCAATTTAACTCCTACTCTATGCCAGGATCCTTTCTGGGAAACATGATATTTAGTTTGCTAATATTAACATGCGAGTGGCAGGCACTGTAAAGTCAAAAGGAAGTAGAAATTAAAACATTATGGTATTGATTCAGGAAGAAACAAATGGATTGTAACAGAATAGAGTTCAGAAATAGATCCATGGGGACGCCTGGGTGGCTCAGTTGGTTGAGCAGCTGCCTTCGGCTCAGGTCATGATCCCGGCGTCCTGGGATCGAGTCCCGCATCGGGCTCCTTGCTCGTCAGGGAGCCTGCTTCTCCCTCTGCCTCTGCCTGCCATTCTGTCTGCCTGTGCTCGCTCTCTCTCCCTCTCTCTCTCTGACAAATAAATAAATAAGATCTTTAAAAAAAAAAAAAAAGAAATAGATCCATGTATAGGTAATTGTGCAATAATTGATAGTGGCAATAAAATAATCCCAGGGAGGGGATAGTCACGTACTGAATTTCTTCTCAGTAAATTGAGAGAGAAAAATTAAGTCAAATATTTTATACCATTTACAAAAAAATAAATCCATTTGTATTAAAAATATAAAGGTAAAAATCAAAACCTCAAACACATTATAAGAAAAATAGAAATCCGTGTTCATAACTTCAGAATAGAAGATGATTTAACAACATTATATAAAACACAGAAGCCATAAAGAAAAATTCCTAATTTTGACTACATCAAAATTTAAAACTTTAAGTAAAACAAGTCAGTCGGAGAAAGACAAATACCATATGATTTGACTCATATGTGAGATTTAAGAAAAAAAACAAACAGGAGCGCCTGGGTGGCTCAGTGGGTTGAAGCCTCTGCCTTCGGCTCAGGTCATGATCCCAGGGTTCTGGGATCGAGCTCCGCCTCGGACTCTCTGTTCCGCAGGGAGCCTGCTCCCCCCCCTCTCTCTGCCTGCCTCTCTGCCTACTTGTGATCTCTGTCTGTCAAATAAATAAATAAAATCTTTAAAAAAAAAAAAAAAGAAAAAAAACAAACAACCAAGAGAAAAAGAGAGAGAGAGAGTCAAGCCAAGAAACAGACTGTGAACCATAGAGAACAAACTGATGGTTGGGGGGGTGGGATGGGTGAAAAGGCAATGGGAATTAAGGAGTGCACTTGTGAAAGGCATTGGCTGATTAAAATTAAAACTTTTTAAAAATCAAAATAAAATAAAAAATAAAACAATTTTTAAAAAGGACATTTATTTTTGTATCCTACTTTTTCACTTAACATTATATCATAAACTTTTTATATTATTTGTATAATATTTTTTATTTTATATTCTTTAGAAGCATTAAGTGATTACACAACTCTGAAAAAAATGTAAAAATTAGGAAACAAAGCTACAGACTGGGAAAGTATATTCTCAACGTGTGTAACAGAGAAGGGATTAATATCCAGAATAGATAAGCTACAATGAGGAGTGTATTTTTCAATCTTTATAATGGGACAAAGATTATTTCCCACAGCGATATGGAGCTCATAAAAATCAATTTAAAAGCCATAGAAATTAGAAAATCACTTTAAAGTTTGATACTATTAAAACATACTATATGTTGGGCTTGTGGGGTATTTGATATTGTCATACAGTATTGGTAGAAGTGTAAATTGGCACAGTCCTTTTAGAGAATAATTCATCAGTACCACTGCAAGTTAAAATACAACCACCCTATCACCCAGCAGTAGTACTGTTTAATATCCTCCCTGAAGAAATACCTATCTGTGTGAGGACAAATGCATATACAGTGACATTCTTTGTGACATTGTCTATGACACTGAAAATTGAAAACAATCTAAATCTCCATCTACAAAAAAAAGATTATGTAAAGTCATACAAAGCAGCACTTGAATAAAATAAGAAATATTAATATTTAGACAACATGAAAAGATTTCCAAGGTACAACTCACTCTAGAACATGAAAATCTCATTCACTTTACAAACTAGTTACCAAACTATCTATTCCTGTGCACATATAGGTAACAGATAATAGAAAACTAAACTAATGATGGCAAGTGAAACTATTATTTTATCTGAAATTTTTGAATGTATATGAGAATGTATTTATTTAATATTTCTATAATTAGAATATTTACTTTTAGAGAGATTACAATGATAAAAATAAATAAAATCTTTAGAAAAAAAACTATTTCTATTCAAACATGGATTTTATTATATCAATAATTAGAATTCTTTTCCCTACAAATAATATTTAGAGGATACTTCAACTGCTAACTCCTCTTATTTTCCATTTAAGTTTTATTTTTACAATACTTCTCACACTATGAAATTTTCATGGAAGTCTGTACTGGCTTATCACTTTTACTATTAAACTAAAGAGCTTCTGCACACACTATATAAGATGATATATACTTTTATATACATTTCAAGGGATCCACTTTTCAAGGGTTCTTTTTGTTGTTGTTCTGATGTCAAATGAAATTTTCAGATGTTTTCCTTAAATAGTAGAGTCAGCACCAAATGAAGTCTCTAGAATATAATCCCTAATTATTCCTACTAGCTCCTTTTTCACCCTAGAACATGAAAACCTCTATAATTCTTCCAGTGCTCATTCAATGTACCTGGGATAATCAATAATTTGGTATGGGTGAATGGATGCTTTAGAAACCAGTATGGAGATAAATGTATCTGACCTTAGTCTTGCATTCTAAACCTTGCCTCAAATCCTTTACAAGCACTATGAGGACATCCACTTTCAATGAAATGGTTTTTCTGCTTTCCTGGAATATGTTAGGGACCAGGGTGCAGAGATGTTTGATGAGTATACAATATTCAGCTAGGCTATTCTGTCCCTTTGTACATTTTACATTACATTATATGTTCCTACCCTGAAAAACAGGTGCCTATACTGAGATTCCCCAACCAACGAAAACAAGTAGATTTTGTGTGATGTTTTGCTATGTGCAATCTTGCTACCTACATGTATTACCTAGAAAAACCTTATTTAAAATTGCAAACTACTTCTTTCTATAATCTTCATCTCCCAACTTTGCTTTTTCCCCCCCCATAATACAGATCATCTTCTGGAATCTTATATCATTTCTTTATATGTTTTGTTTATTGTTTATCTCTTCTCTGTCTCCTTACCCCCAACCACCCACACCCATATACACTGAGTACAAGCTCTATGAGAGAAAGGAATCTTGTTTAATTTTTTCACTACTGAAACCTCACTGTTTAAAACATAATGCATAATAAATGTTTAATAAAATTTTGTTAAATGAATGAATGCAGTCTTTACAATATTTTTACATTAGCTTGAATGGATGAAATTTGAAGATGAGAAAGTTTGTTTTTTGGGTTTTGTTCTTTTGTATACTAAAAGGACACCTCCAATTTTCCCAGTTTTTTTTTTTTTTTCAAGATTTTATTTATTTGACAGAGAGAGACACTGCGAGGGAGGGAACACCAGCGGGGGGAGTGGGAGAGGGAGAAGCAGGCCTCCGCTGGGAGTCTGAGCTGGGAGTCTGGTGGGGCTCAATCCCAGGACCCTGGGATCACAACCCCAGAGGAAGCAGATGCTTAACGACTGAACCACCAAGGCGCCCCTAATTTCGCCAGTTTTATTGATGATGTTATTGCTTTGGTAAATAAATCCAGCAGCATAGCGGTCATGGCAATAATTCTTCAAGTCTTACACAGACACAGTTCTCCCAGATTCTAGGGTGAACAGCTTTTTTTTTTTTTTTAAGATTTTATTTATTTATTTGAGTCAGAGACAGAGCACAAGTAAGGGGAACGAGGGCGGGGCTCAGTCCCAGGACCCTGGGATCATGACCTGTCCCGAAGGTACACACTTGACAACTGAGCCACCCAGGAGCCCATGGTGACCAGCTCTTTAGTGCAGTTCAGGCTGTTTCGCTTCCCTTGACCTTTGTTTACATTACTTTGGGGTCATCACAGGTTGAAACTGAAGGTAGAGGTGGGTAACAACATTGTACACAGTGAGTAGAGGCACCAATTTTCATTGAAAAGTTTTCAAAATCATGGTAAATTTATTTGCAAAGGAAATTTATATAACTTGACGTATAGTCAATACTACCATAAAAGATGTTCTGCTCCAACTTGTTTTATGAAATGCTTTTGCAGCAGCGCTGTATAACCAGAACTATTTATTGGCATTATTCCACAGGAAAATTGATTCTCATTCTCTGAGTACATGATGCCTTTGGAGGAAAAAAATCTAGACTCTCTCTCAGCTTGAGCAGCCTCAGCGACAAGTGAAGGCACTAAAATGAGAAGGAAGCTGGTCTCTTTCTTACCTCTCTTGCCCTCATTCTGTCTCTGCTCCCCCCACATCACCAGTTTGCAGTCCCAGCTTCCCCCAACAACCCAGTCTTGCTTCCATTTCTTTCTTTCACTGTTGGAGGTGGGGTGGAGTAGGAAATATGTTCAAAAAGAGGAGACCCCTTTTAAAAAATAACTCCTGTTGGGGCACCCCAACTGGGTGGCTCAGTCAGTTAAGCATCTGACCCTTGATTTTGGCTCAGGTTATGATCTCCCACATAGGGCTCCACACTGGGGGCATGGATTTGCTTAAGATTCTCTCTCTCAGGCACCTGGGTGTCTCAGTTGGTTAAGTGACTGCCTTCAGCTCAGGTTATTATCCTGGAGTCCCAGGATTGAGTCCCACATCAGGCTCCCTGCTCAGCAGGGAGTCTGCTTCTCCATCTGACCCTCCCTCTTCTCATGCTCTCTCTCTCATTCTCTCTCTCAAATAAATAAATAAAATCTTTAAAAAAAAATAAAAGATTCTCTCTCTCTGCCTCTTCCCTTTTCCCTCTCTTAAAAAAAGAAACAAACCCAAAACCCCTTGTTCCTAAACACCTGTCTTAGTTGTCACATCCTCTGTGTGGCAGGTGTCCTAAGGCTACTCCCCCAAGGGCGCATGTGTGGGTTCTTCAGGAGAATGTATAGTGGTCTCTGTTGTGCGTTCTTTGCTGATATAAAAGATATTCTCCAGCATAATCTCCCCAGTTCTCTCTCTTCACCTTTTGCTTTTTGGATCTCTCAGTGGGCATCTCTGCCATCAAGTACTCAGAAGATAATTACAGCCCAACGTCTTTCCACAGAGTCTACCTAACCCCCCATCCCTGTCACACCAAGCATTGAAAATGCTTTTCACACTTCTTTTCTCTATCTTCTCTACCATCTCTTCCCTCCTCTTCTCTCCCTGTTCTTGTACAGGGACCAGAACAACAAACATATGATTCAACAGAAAGCCATCTAGGACTTGAGTTAGCTGCCTCCCTTGTTTATGGAGGAGGGAGTGTAGTAATGACTAAGAGATTACTTCTTGTACCAGAAGTACAAGAAGTACAAGTACCATACCTATCTATGACACTTAACTGAAAATACTTTGAAAAGAGCGTGGTTGAATGTTTTATACTAACAGGTGTGCATTGTGCTGACTTTAATTTTCTTGCACTGTATTCAAATTCCAGTGCCTCCATTTACTGCTCCTATGACACCCGGCAAGTTTTCAGTTTCTCTGTACCTCAGACACCTCATCTACAAATGGAGATAAAATAGTTCCTACCACACAGGGTTATTATGAAGATTGAATAAGTTAATATATGTCATACTCTTATAATAATCTGATAAAAAGAACCATTTACTATGCATTGTCCATTATTAACACCCAATTTTTATTAGTGGTTGTTTTAAAATCCCTTTTTTTGGATCAGGGGAATATGACTCTCATCCCACCCCACTCCTGCCAAAGAGGCATGGAAAAAATTCAGGACTCTTTTTCTAGGCAGTGGACCACTCTGACTCTCCTGCTCATTTGTGACCATCCTTTCTCTCCTGGATTGCCGCTGTAGCACCTTAACCTGACCCCTCACCTCCTTCCAGTCTGTTCTCCCTCCTAGAACCATGAAGGTTTCCTCAAAGCAGAGGTCAGAACGTTTTTTCCTATAAATGTTCAGATAGTAAATATTTTAAGTTTTGTAGGACGAAAGGCGAAATCAAGGATATTGTGTAGGCACTCTTATAAAAAGAGAAAAGACAAATTTTCACAAAATTTTTGCTGACAGGTTCAAACTATAATAATTGAGCACAGTTTTCCTATAATACAGGTACACTAACAAAAGGAAAGTAATTATTTTGAGGGAATAAAGTTTTCTTCATTGGGATTCAAGGTAGTGTTCTCTACCATCAAAACTGAAGGCAAGGGGAGGAGTCAAGATGGCAGAGAAGTAGCAGGCTGAGACTACTTCAGGTAGCAGGAGATCAGCTAGATAGCTTATGTAAAGATTGCAAACACCTACAAATCTAAGAGAAGATTGAAGAGAAGAAGAACAGCAATTCTAGAAACAGAAAATCAACCACTTTCTGAAAGGTAGGACTGGCGGAGAAGTGAATCCAAAGCGACGGGAAGATAGACTGCAGGGGGAGGGGCCAGCTCCTGGCAAGCGGCGGAGCAACAGAGCACAAAATCAGGGATTTTAAAAGTCTGTTCCACTGAGGGACATTGCTCCAGACGCTAAACCGGGGTGAATCCCACGCAGGGTCAGCGCGGCCTCAGGTCCCTCAGGGTCACAGAAGGATCGGGGGTGGCTGAGTGTCGCAGAGCTTACACGTATTAGAACGGGGAAGCCGGCTACAGAGACAGAGCTGAGGAGTGACTCTCAGCTCGGGGTTACCTTGAACCGGTCGCAGGCTCGGTCAGCTCGGAGCGCGGCCGAAGCCCAGGCAGACGGGAGTAAATGGGCGCTGTTCTCTGAGGGCGCACTGAGGAGTGGGGCCCTGAGCTCTCGGCTCCTCTGGGCTGGAGACCAGGAGACCGCCATCTTCATTCCCACCCTCCGGAACTCTACGGAAAGCGCTCAGGGAACAAAAGCTCCCAAAAGCAAACCTGAGCGGATTACTCAGCCCGGCCCCTGGTAAGGGCAGTGCAATTCCGCCTGGGGCAAAGACACTTGAGAATCACTACAACAGGCCCCTCCCCCAGAAGATCAACAAGAAACCCAGCCAGGACCAAGTTCAAATACCAAGGAGGGCGGCGGAACTCCAGAGGAGGAGAAAGCAAAGCATGGAACTCATGGCTTTCTCCCCATGATTCTTTTGTCTTGCAGTTAATTTATTTTTTTTTCTTTTTCAATTTTTTTTCTCTCTTCTACATCTAAATTTTTTTTAACTTTTACCTTTTTCTTTTTTAATTTTTTTAAATGTTTTTTTTTATTTTTTTTTTTTTTATTTTTTTTTTTTTTTCTTGTCTTTTTTGTATTTTTTCTTTATTCATTTTCTTTTTTTCATTGTTTCTTTCTTTCTTTCTTTCTTTTTCTTTTCTTTCTGAACCTCTTTTTATCCCCTTTCTCCCCCCTCATGATTTGGGATCTCTTCTGATCTGGTTAAAGCACATTTTCCTGGGGTCTTTGCCACCCTTTTAGTATTTTACTCGCTCCTTCATATACTCATATCTGGACAAAATGACGAGGTGGAAAAATCCACCACAAAAAAAAAAAAAAAAAAAAAAAGAACAAGAGGCAGTACCAAAGGCCAGGGACATAATCAATACAGACATTGGTAATATGTCAGATCTAGAATTCAGAATGATGATTCTCAAGGTTCTAGCCAGGCTCAAAAAAGGCATGGAAAATATTAGAGAAACCCTCTCGGGAGATATAAAAGCCCTTTCTGGAGAAATAAAAGAACTAAAATCTAACCAAGTTGAAATCAAAAAAGCTATTAATGAGGTGCAATCAAAAATGGAGGCTCTCACTGCTAGGATAAATGAGGCAGAAGAAAGAATTAGCGATATAGAAGACCAAATGACAGAGAATAAAGAAGCTGAGCAAAAGAGGGACAAACAGCTACTGGACCACGAGGGGAGAATTCGAGAGATAAGTGACACCATAAGACGAAACAACATTAGAATAATTGGGATTCCAGAAGAAGAGGAAAGAGAGAGGGGAGCAGAAGGTATATTGGAGAGAATTATTGGAGAGAATTTCCCCAATATGGCAAAGGGAACAAGCATCAAAATCCAGGAGGTTCGGAGAACCCCCCTCAAAATCAATAAGAATAGGTCCACACCCCGTCACCTAATAGTAAAATTTACAAGTCTTAGTGACAAAGAAAAGATCCTGAAAGCAGCCCGGGAAAAGAAGTCTGTAACATACAATGGTAAAAATGTTAGATTGGCAGCAGACTTATCCACAGAGACCTGGCAGGCCGAAAGAGCTGGCATGATATATTCAGAGTACTAAACGAGAAAAACATGCAGCCAAGAATACTATATCCAGCTAGGCTATCATCGAAAATAGAAGGAGAGATAAAAAGCTTCCAGGACAAACAAAAACTGAAAGAATTTGCAAACACCAAACCAGCTCTACAGGAAATATTGAAAGGGGTCCTCTAAGCAAAGAGAGACCCTAAAAGTAGTAGATCAGAAAGGAACAGAGACAATATACAATAACAGTCACCTTACAGGCAATACAATGGCACTAAATTCATATCTCTCAATAGTTACCCTGAATGTTAATGGGCTAAATGCCCCAATCAAAAGACACAGGGTATCAGAATGGATAAAAAAACAAAACCCATCTATATGTTGCCTGCAAGAAACTCATTTTAAACCCGAAGACACCTCCAGATTTAAAGTGAGGGGGTGGAAAAGAATTTACCATGCTAATGGACATCAGAAGAAAGCAGGAGTGGCAATCCTTATATCAGATCAATTCGATTTTGAGCCAAAGACTATAATAAGAGATGAGGAAGGACACTATATCATACTCAAAGGATCTGTCCAACAAGAAGATCTAACAATTTTAAATATCTATGCCCCTAACGTGGGAGCAGCCAACTATATAAACCAATTAATAACAAAATCAAAGAAACACATCGACAATAATACAATAATAGTAGGGGATTTTAACACTCCCCTCACTGAAATGGACAGATCATCCAAGCAAAAGATCAACAAGGAAATAAAGGCCTTACATGACACACTGGACCAGATGGACATCACAGATATATTCAGAACATTTCATCCCAAAGCAAAAGAATACACATTCTTCTCTAGTGCACATGCAACATTCTCCAGAATAGATCACATTCTTGGTCCTAAATCAGGTCTCAACCGGTATCAAAAGATTGGGATCATTCCCTGCATATTTTCAGACCACAAGGCTCTGAAGCTAGAACTCAATCACAAGAGGAAATTTGGAAAGAACCCAAATACATGGAGACTAAACAGCATCCTTCTAAAGAATGAATGAGTCGACCAGGAAATTAAAGAAGAATTGAAAAAATTCATGGAAACAAATGATGATGAAAACACAACGGTTCAGAATCTGTGGAACACAACAAAGGCAGTCCTGAGAGGAAAATATATAGCGGTACAAGCCTTTCTCAAGAAACAAGAAAGGTCTCAGGTACGCAACCTAACCCTACACCTAAAGGAGCTGGAGAAAGAACAAGAAAGAAACCCTAAACCCAGCAGGAGAAGAGAAATCATAAAGATCAGAGCAGAAATCAATGAAATAGAAACCAAACAAACAATAGAACAAATCAACGAAACTAGGAGCTGGTTCTTTGAAAGAATTAAAAAGATTGATAACCCCCTGGCCAGACTTATCACAAAGAAAAGAGAAAGGACCCAAATAAATAAAATCATGAATGAAAGAGGAGAGATCACAACTAACACCAAAGAAATACAGACAATTATAAGAACATACTATGAGCAACTCTACGCCAACAAATTTGACAATCTGGAAGAAATGGATGCATTCCTAGAGACATATAAACTACCACAACTGAACCAGGAAGAAATAGAAAGCCTGAACAGACCCATAACCAGTAAGGAGATTGAAACAGTCATCAAAAATCTCCAAACAAACAAAAGCCCAGGGCCAGAAGGCTTCCCGAGGGAATTCTACCAAACATTTAAAGAAGAACTAATTCCTATTCTCCTGAAACTGTTCCAAAAAATAGAAGTGGAAGGAAAACTTCCAAACTCATTTTATGAGGCCAGCATCACCTTGATTCCAAAACCAGACAAGGATCCCATCAAAAAAGAGAACTACAGACCAATATCCTTGATGAACACAGATGCGAAAATTCTCACCAAAATACTAGCCAATAGGATTCAACAGTACATTAAAAGGATTATTCACCACGACCAAGTGGGATTTATTCCAGGGCTGCAAGGTTGGTTCAACATCCGCAAATCAATCAATGTGATACAACACATTAATAAAAGAAAGAACAAGAACCATATGATACTCTCAATAGATGCTGAAAAAGCATTTGACAAAGTACAGCATCCCTTCCTGATCAAAACTCTTCAAAGTGTAGGGATAGAGGGCACATACCTCAATATTATCAAAGCCATCTATGAAAAACCCACTGCAAATATCATTCTCAATGGAGAAAAACTGAAAGCTTTTCTGCTGAGGTCGGGAACACAGCAGGGATGTCCGTTATCACCACTGCTATTCAACATAGTACTAGAAGTCCTAGCCTCAGCAATCAGACAACAAAAGGAAATTAAAGGCATCCAAATCGGCAAAGAAGAAGTCAAACGATCACTCTTCGCAGATGATATGATACTATATGTGGAAAACCCAAAAGACTCCACTCCAAAACTGCTATAACTTGTACAGGAATTCAGTAAAGTGTCAGGATATAAAATCAATGCCCAGAAATCAGTTGCATTTCTCTACACCAACAACAAGACAGAAGAAAGAGAAATTAAGGAGTCCATCCCATTTACAATTGCACCCAAAACTATAAGATACCTAGGAATAAACCTAACCAAAGAGACTAAGCATCTATACACAGAAAACTATAAAGTACTCATGAAAGAAATTGAGGAAGACACAAAGAAATGGAAAAATGTTCCATGCTCCTGGATTGGAAGAATAAATATTGTGAAAATGTCTATGCTACCTAAAGCAATCTACACATTTAATGCAATTCCTATCAAAGTACCATCCATTTTTTTCAAAGAAATGGAACAAATCATCCTAAAATTTATATGGAACCAGAAAAGACCTCGAATAGCCAAAGCAATATTGAAAAAGAAAGCCAAAGCAATATTGAAAAAGAAAGCCAAAGTTGGTGGCATCACAATTCCAGACTTCAAGCTCTATTACAAAGCTGTCATCATCAAGACAGCATGGTACTGGCACAAAAACAGACACATAGATCAATGGAACAGAATAGAGAGCCCAGAAATAGACCCTCAACTCTATGGTCAACTCATCTTCGACAAAGCAGGAAAGAATGTCCAATGGAAAAAAGACAGCCTCTGCAACAAATGGTGTTGGGAAAATTGGACAGCCACATGCAGAAAAATGAAATTGGACCATTTCCTTACACCACACACGAAAATAGACTCAAAATGGATGAAGGATCTCAATGTGAGAAAGGAATCCATCAAAATCCTTCAGGAGAACACAGGCAGCAACCTCTTCGACCTCAGCCGCAGCAACATCTTCCTAGGAACATCGCCAAAGGCAAGGGAAGCAAGGGCAAAAATGGACTATTGGGATTTTATCAAGATCAAAAGCTTTTGCACAGCAAAGGAAACAGTTAACAAAACCAAAAGACAACTGACAGAATGGGAGAAGATATTTGCAAATGACATATCAGATAAAGGGCTAGTGTCCAAAATCTATAAAGAGCTTATCAAACTCAACACCCAAAGAACAAATAATCCAATCAAGAAATGGGCAGAAGACATGAACAGACATTTCTGCAAAGAAGACATCAGATGGCCAACAGACACATGAAAAAGTGCTCCATATCACTCGGCATCAGGAAATACAAATCAAAACCACAATGAGATATCACCTCACACCAGTCAGAATGGTAAAATGAACAAGTCAGGAAATGACAGATGCTGGCGAGGATGCGGAGAAAGGGGAACCCTCCTACACTGTTGGTGGGAATGCAAGCTGGTGCAACCACTCTGGAAAACAGCATGGAGGTTCCTCAAAATGTTGAAAATAGAACTACCCTATGACCCAGCAATTGCACTGCTGGGTATTTACCCTAAAGATACAAATGTAGTGATCCGAAGGGGCACGTGCACCCAAATGTTTATAGCAGCAATGTCTACAATAGCCAAATTATGGAAAGAACCTAGATGTCCATCAACAGATGAATGGATAAAGAAGATGTGGTAAATATACACAATGGACTACTATGCAGCCATCAAAAGAAATGAAATCTTGCCATTTGCGACGACGTGGATGGAACTAGAGGGTATCGTGCTTAGCGAAATAAGTCAATTGGATAAAGACAACTATCATATGATCTCTCTGATATGAGGAAGTGGAGATGCAACGTGGGGGGTTAAGGGGGTGGGAGAAGAATAAATGAAACAAGATGGGATTGGGAGGGAGACAAACCATAAGTGACTCTTAATCTCACAAAACGAACTGAGGGTTGCTGGGGGAGGGGGTTGGGAGAAGGGGGTTGGGGTTATGGACATTGGGGAGGGTATGTGCTATGTGAGTGCTGCTAAGTGTGTAAACCTGGCAATTCACAGACCTGCACCACTGGGGATAAAATATATATGTTTATACAAAAATAAAATAAAAATAAATATTAAAAAAAAAACTGAAGGCAAATGTTCATTTGTCAAAGCTGATATGAAATAGAATTTCATATTTCGTCTTTGAAAATGTCTTTTCACAAAAATTAATACTGAAATGACTACCCAATGAATTTACATATATTGAAGCTTAAAGTTTACTTAGAAGACACACGGATTTTTCTTCTTTTGATATATAAGCATGTGGAGGTGCCTGTGTGGCTCAGTCTGTTAAGCATCTGCCTTTGGCTCAGGTCAGGATCCCAGGGTCCTGGGATCAAGCCCCAAATCCAGCTTCTTGCTCAGCAGGGAGTCTCTTTTTCCCTCTTCCTGCTGCTCCCCACTGCTTATGCACGTGCGCTCTTTCTCTCTCTCTCTCTGTCAAATAAATAAATAAAATCTTTATAAAAAATGTATCCAGTCATATATATTGAATAGACAAATGAGAGAAACCTCACAGTAAAGGGGACAGTTTCTGGCTCTCTCAGTACTTCAAGATAGACTCTATGACAGTCCGCACAGTAACTGATTGCCATACCTCCTGCTCGCTCAAGACATAATATAATGCCAAAGAAGCATTAGGTGTTTCCAGGAATTGTTACCATACATTTCATAAGAATCAAACCATTAGGGGCATCTGGGTGGCTCAGGCAGTTAAGCATCTGCCTTAGCTCAGATCATGATCCCGGGGTCTTGGGATGGAGCCCCACATCAGGCTCCCTACGCAGTGGGGAGCCTGCTTCTCCCTCTACCCCTACTCCTGCTTGTGTTCCTCCTCTCACTGTTTCTCTCTCTGTCAAATAAATAAATAAAATCTTTAAAAAAAAAAAGAATCAAACCATTAAAGATGTGGGGTAACGTATCAGATACAGTGCAAGAAAATTAAAGTCAGCACAATGCACACCAGTTAATATAAAACATTCAACCAAGCTCTT
Source organism: Enhydra lutris kenyoni (assembly GCF_002288905.1). Lineage (NCBI taxonomy): Eukaryota > Metazoa > Chordata > Mammalia > Carnivora > Mustelidae > Enhydra > Enhydra lutris. The sequence goes on from NW_019154093.1 coordinate 64,963,047, forward strand.
TTCAAAGTGTTTTCAGTTAAGTGTCATAGATAGGTATCAGAACCAAAAGAGGTTGCAGAAACTATCAAAATATCAAAAGTAAAATCAATTGATTTTAGAAATCGCCTTCTGAAGCTGGAAAATCAAGACAAAAATAATGGGAAATTTTCTTGAGCAAATTATATGAGGAATATTTTTGTAACATGAAAGAAAACATGTTAGAGTATATTAATAATGTATCTGTTATCCAAATTTTAAGATAATATAACAATTATATATGCCTTGTTGTTTTGCAGGGCAAAGCTCAATTAGGAAACAATCTTCAGTTTCATATATCACTTTATCTGAAAGTGAGAAACTGAGTCACCTGGGTGGCTCAGTCAGTTAAGCGTCTGCCTTCAGCTCAGGTCATGATCCCAAGGTCTTGGGATAGAGTCCCACATTAGGTTCCCTGCTCAGCCGGGAGCCTGCTTCTTTCTGCCCCTCCCCCAACTCTCTCTCTCTTTCTTTCAAATAAATAAATAAAATCTTAAAATAAATAAATAACTAAACAAAATTAAAATGAAAAATTTTAATCTGATTGTTAAAGAAACTTAAAAAACCTATGTAGAAAATAAGAGTATAGAAATGCGCTAAAAGCATAAAACAATAAGAACTGACCTAAAAGAAGAATTGAATTATTTACCAATATCTTAATATTATGCTAGAGTTTTTTTTTTTAAAAAGGTCACTTGCAATAAATAAACAATGCTTGCCAAAAATTTAATGTGCTCCAATAAAAATTTTTATAGGAGTACTCATGATTCTTTTTTTAAATACAGGTTAAAAAAATGTTTTTCTTCTATCTCATGAAATGTCAGAATCTGTCCTTGAAGTAAGAACAAGATCTGTCTTGTATAAGAACAGAGGGTTTTATGCTCATGAGCAAAAAATGTGGTATTTTGTTATAATAATTATGATAAAATCATTGAAGCCAAAAAAGAAAAGTGTAAAATACCTGAGAGGTTCTTAGCAATGTGACAATACCAGTTGCTTGAGAGTGATTGTGTCACTCATAGAGATACAGGATAAGACTCATTTTGATGAGGACCTTATTGAAGGAATAATGCAACAGTAGCAGTGCGACGTCCCTAATCTAAAGGCATTAGTCGTAGGAAATATAAAAGGTAAATCATTTCTGCAGGGCTTTCTATGCTCAGGGTTCTTCCAAAGGTTAAGAGTCATTCCAAAGTATTATCCTAGATGCTGTTATAATATGAAAATATTATAACAGGATCATAATGGAAGAAGAATAAGCTCATGAGAATGAGGGCTAGAAGTGCTTATTGTAGAAGTTCCAGCTGCTACAAAACATACCAATGCCGCCTACCTACCTGTATTTGATGGATAGTAGTTGGTTTCTCCTAAAATAATCCAGTGAAGTAGGTGCTATTACAGAGAAGAGAAAACAGGAGTAAAGAAACTTGCTCCAGGTCACTCAGAGGCAAGCACTGATGCCTGTATTTGATTGCAGACCTTCTGCCACACTGCCTTCCACTACGCTAGCTGTTAAAGCAGCAGCTCTATAGACCCGGGGCACCTGGGTGGCTCAGTCGGTTGAGTGTCCAACTCTTGATTTTGGTTCAGGTCACGATCTCAAGGTCATGATGCCAGGGTCACGAGATCGAGCCCCACATCGGGCTCCGTGCTGGTTATGGAGTCTGTTTTTGAATCTCTCTCTCCTTCTCTCTCTGCTCCTTTTCTCCCTCTCCCTTTCTCTTAAAAAAAAAAAAAAAGCAGCAGCTCTATACTGTATATATCCAAACAAAATGAAAGCCCCTGGATAATAATATGTTAGAAAATCATAATAATGTTAATAATACCTAACACTTTTATCATGCTTACCATGAGTCAGACACTATTCTAATCACTATTGTAATATATAGTTATGAGTATTTCACAGATGATTTAACTATAGCACGTAACAGCTCAAAGATCTCTTCCTCAGGGAAGACCTTTCCTATGTTCAGTATACACACACACACACACACACACACACACACACACACTCAAATTATCTTAATGTGCAGTACTGTCACAATTGCAATTTTACAATCATTATGTAATTACTTGAGTAATGTCCTTCTCCTCTACGACACTATAAGTGGTAGGATGTTCAGAACTCTGACTTGCTTCATGACTTGTCTTGGGTTGAGTTCCTTGAGACAAAGAACTATATGAAAATAATTTGCTGGGGAAAAGATTCCAGGAAGTACCAATAGGGAGTGAGAAAGCAAGACAGGGCAAGGACCAAGACAAGAGAGGATACATTCCTGAAGAGTTTGCCATTGTGAGGAATTGAATCAATCTCTTTTAAGGTCCTCCGGAAGACTCTACAGATCACCTCTCAGAGTTATTCTACCTGAGAGGTGAGGAAACTGGGAAGTTTTGCTACCAACTCCATCCATCATTGGTTGAGGACCACTCCCAGCGATGTTAACTTCCAGTGATTTCTAGCCTATTCCACACACAAGCCAAGCATTCCTACAACCAGCAAAAGTACTCAGGCAGATTCCTGACAGATGTTTGCAGCCATCAATGTGTATAAAGTTAGTGCCAGGAAGACATAAATGTCGACTGACAGCTTTTGCTACAGCTCAGTACTCGAAACACTCATGATCCGAATTAAATGTACTCCATCCTCAGTCCTACCACAGACATTTAAAATGGATAACTGTCACAATTTCTTTTGAAAAAAAGAGAAAGACAATAGGGAGACTAGTGGTGCAGACTATAGTCCCTGTTTTACGGATGTATTTGTTGAGGCTGTAACTTACACAGGTTACCTCTCTCTTCCACCACCTGTTCTAGGTTATGATCAAGTTCTGACAGCACTTCAACTGGTCTAGGTCTGCTGCCCCTGTGGGGTGATGCCAACCTGCTTCACAACTAAGGGGTCTAAACCCCTAGATATGAAGTCCTTGTCAGGGCTTTGGTTGCTGGAATAGCCCATTTGCTGTTTTCACTGAGCACAAAAACATCAAGAGACTTCATAGTGACCCATTATCTGCCAGTGGAGTATTTAATTTCTTTGCCTGATATTTTTGGGATGAGGGGCCCTAAACAAATAGGCATAAACCATAGCCTGGGGTCTAAGGGACCCTTTCTTATGGCCCTGGTAAGAAGTATCACCCTCAGTCCTCTGGAAACCAGAACCTCTAATCACTCAGAGCAGAGAGGAAGCACAAATTCTTCAAATGAGATGTTAGGAATGATGGGGAGAGGGACCACTCCTCATTCTGCAGTGCCACAGCAACTCAGCAAATCTTCCCGTCCCAGTACAGAAGCAGCACCAGTGTCGTGGCTTTGATGATCATAGTCAGAGAATGTTGTTGGCAGTACAGATGCTGCAGAGGGAACAAACATGAAATAAAATGATAAGTATTGGATGTACCCATGTTTGCCTCTTTCACTGACACTGAATTCATTTTCTAGAGAATACTTTCTGTGCCATAACTTTATAATTTCAGATTTCTACAGAAGAACTCTACAGATCTCAGGAGTGATCTAGGACACATTTTTTTTGAACTTTTATTTGACACATTTTAATTGAGTTCTGTTGACAGAAATCATAGCTAAAGGACTGTGCTAGGATTAAAGAACTGATAACAACAGTAATAATAGCAACATCTGTTTCTTAACTGCTTGCCATGTGCCATTCTCCCTGCTATGTTTTTTATATGCCTCTAACCTGCATGTCTTAAGCTTCACTGGTTAGTGAAACAAATAGGGTCACATTTATAAGGAAATGCCATATCATGATACAAAAAAAAAAAAAAAATTGTAGCTGTTTTTCCAAGTGGTCTTTCCATAATTATTACCAGGAATTCCCAGGGGCCCTTCCACAAGTAGTCCAAATATGGCTTACCGTAGAATACTAAGCCCAGTTACTCTCCTGCCTCCACTTGATGATACATTCCTTCTGCCTCTCCCCATTTTTGTACCTTTTTCGGAGCCTCTTAGGAGGGAAGGTGAGCGATGCTTATGGCTCTGCACTCCCTGCTGTCTTTGTCAACCTCTGCCCCATTGCCTGCAGCCAAATCTGCCTCCAGAAGTTGAAGTTGATACTTGCTTACTGGTGAATCTACTGTACTCTTGTTCTACCTCAAATATCCACATTTTTCTGGTCCCTGCCCTTCATCTCTCCCTGGAACCAAGGTGGAGCTTGCTCAGTACACATGCAGGGCACCCCAGAAGGTAAAGATCCAATCTAAACCCTAAGATGTCTACCTCATTCATGGGGACGTTTTCTAAAGGGCTTTGTTTATAATGGTCTGCTATTTAGTCATGAGACTTTTATCTCCACTCCCCTATGTAAATCATGTGTGTCTACATATGCCTAGAATAAATTGTAACAATGGGCAAGCTTTAAATTCTGTCTCAACAGTCTGAGGGGTCCTAAGCAAAAGATAGGATATAACCAAGCCTCGGACATTTTCAGACTGGTAATCCAACTGAGGTGGAGTGATGAAGTAGAGTTACCTGAGCACATAAAATCCTGTACAAGTCTTAGCTTCAGATCCTGCTACACACCTATTTTCTCATTTAATCCTCAAACAACACTCTGGATAACTGATATCATCTTTGTTTGGGAATAAGGAAGGGAAGGCACGTTCACTTGTCTAAAACAACACACTTAGCAATGGTAAAATGTAGATATGCAATTTGGAGGAGGGCCAAGACAGATTCCATCTCTCTAGTGTTAGTGTCACCAAAATCACTAACTAGGAGAGTATTCAAAGCAAGAATTGGCTAGGACTTTTAACAGTTTGTGGGTACGGTATAGCTCCCCCTTCTTCAACACCAATCTAATGTCCTTAAAGATACCTTATTACATCTGAATGTATTCTTTCTTTAGAGTATACTCTTAGGCTTCTAGAATACACGTCAATATACTCTTAAAGTTCTTACTTTTCCCATGAGCCAAAAGATGATAATCTTTTATTCATGCCGAAGACTCTGTGCACATTTATAACACTCATGCTAGAAGTTGTTTGGGGGAAAGCCCAGATAAAATTAAGACATCTTTCAAATATTGAAATTAATTCCAATTTCAGGCTTTCGGGACATATGTCCAACAAAAGACCCAAACGCTTTCATCCTCGGCATCTTTAAATAGCATTTGAAGTGCAGTGTGCCAAGCCAACAAAATCCTTGAGTTAAAGATTCTAATCTAGAGCTTTTTATATCAGTAGATACTGGTAGTGGCATAAACATTAGACTACTGTTGAGGTTCAGAGGCCCACTAACTCTTATGGCCGGCCAGAGCTTTCCCATGTGAAAGACGGAAAGAATATCATATGATCGTTGCCTACTTCAAAGACCCACATGCAAAGACTGATGAAGCTGTTCTGATTTCCTAAAGGGAACAAAGATAACCCAACCTTTTTGGTTATCTTCAGGGTGAAAGGATAAAATTCCAAATTTGGAATCTTTAGGGAAGCAAACAAAATGCTCTTTGATAGGAAGTTTGTTTACTCTTTACTTAAAGGACACTTTCTTTGGCAGAATCAAAGCTAACCTATAAATACAACCCTCTAGTCCTTTCCGTGTGAGGCTTGAAATTTGGGAGATCATTTTCCTTGGCATGTGTAGAATCTAAGCTCAAAGAAAGAGACCTGTGTTCACTTCTTAAAATCAAATTATAGGTTTCAGTCTGTTCTTGAGCTGTCCTTTTGCTATCTTACACTTGGTTAAGGATAAATTCAACATTCAGTTACTGTTTATGGCAAAGTAGTGTTTATTTCCATGGTTTGTATTTGTGCTTTACTTTCTGCACAAATAAGCATGTGGTTTAATATTCATCTACATGTTGCCCTCACTAATTCTAATCCACCATTGCCTTCTCTGTTTCTCTCGTCCCATCTTTGTCTGTCTCTGCCAGACTGTGAGCAAGAAGTCTTTGCCCTTACCTCATGCTCATGGTTAATAATCCTCTTTGGTGCTGGGTCTGGGCCCCGGGAGCAATCCTTTACCTTATCACTGCACTCCCCATATTTTATTATTTCTCTGTACATTTTCAGCAACATGTTACTTTCTCTTCTCAATAATTGATTGCATTCATGATTTCTGCCACTTAAAGCAAAGAATGGTAGATTTGGAAAGACCTTAAATTCTCTAAATAAATTTCTAATTGACATGAATTGCCATTCACCTTCACCTGGCAAGCAAATATATCATCCTTTACTGTGAGTCAAAGAAAACAAAATGTATTGAAACAAAGTAAGCCTTTCAAATATCACTGAATTGGTGTCAAGTTCAGCAACATTTAAAGTTGGCATCCCAAACGAAATTTAATGGAAGATACTGTTGGTACCGCACAGAACACTAGCCTTGACTCTAATCTCTGAATATGAGATCTGGCATGGTTAACCATGGGCCACCTGGTATCGGAAAAAGCCAGAAGTAAAGGGAAGAGTCCTAATTATAGACTGTAATTTATCTGCCCTTTTTGTGACTTTCTTCAGGATGATGACCCTGGAGCCATAAAATCTTGGCACCTCATTTCAAACTGAAAAGTGTTTTTGCTTTTTTCTTATATATTGAAGTAGTTCGTGATCTTAAGACAGATTTAGTGAAAAGACAACAGCTTTCTATTATTTCTTTCCATTCATTACAATAAGGTCACAAGAAAATATCAAGACAAACCTGTTTTGGTGTTTTACTAACTTGGTTTGCCTTACATTCCATAGATGAGGACTTTCAAATATATAAATTATTTTTTCCTAACTCTTTCTTTTTCTTAGTAATTAACTGAGATTGTCAAATGCAGGCATACAGCTCAATCTTGTCAAAGGGCTGCTTGGGCCAAAACCTGCTTATTTTTTCTGGGCTTCCCTTGTTCTTTCTAATTCCGGTTTACCAAGAGTAAAGGGCATCAAAATAGTGTCTTTCCCCCAGAGACTCGGCATTTAACTAGACTAGGATTCTAAGGCAAATTAAATGCTTCATGGCCTGGGAGCTTAATTTCACTCTTATTAATTAACTAGTCAGTGGATTGATTATAGAAGTTTAGTTTTACCAGGAAATAAAAGACCTTGATTTTTCATATTTTATATAAGGGCACGCTAGAAAAATGACAACCTACTGAACCCAATCTGAATGTAAACCTCCTATAATATCTACATTTCTTTACAATGAATGTCAAGGTTAAGACTGCTCCACATTGGTGCATTAAGTACATTGTATGATTTGAGGAACAACACAAGTTCTCTCACTGGTCTGCAAATCCCTTCTACCAACCCTCTGTGAAGTCTGTTTTGAGATGAGTGTGTGCTGTGGAGTGGACAGTTAAACACATGAGTCAGAAATTTAGGAGAAAGGACTGTCTGGAAACATGAAGATGGGAGTGGCTGGCAGGTGGATGATATTCAAATTTAGGTGTCTGCATGTGATCAACTAGGGAATTAATTTAGAAAGAAGAAAAATTCTAAATCATTGGGGCACCCCAAAAACCTAGAATTTGAGAAGAGAATGGGAGCTGGAAAAGAAGATTGGAAAAGACTGGTGAGATAGGTTGAGTGTCCTGCAAGCTAAGAAAAGGTTTTAAGAAGGCGGGAGAGGTCAACCATGTTGAATAAAACAGAAAGTAGAGCAAGATGAGAAATTAGACTTGACTATTGATTTGGCTACAGAAAGTCAGAGAGAGGCTGACTTTGATGAGACCAGCTTCATGCCAGCTATGAAAGCCTGTGTCATGACTTTCTTAGAGAACGAGATGTGAACTAGTGGGAGCAGGAAATAGAAAGTTTCCAAGAAATTTTCAGTAAAAAAAAGCAGAGATCTGAGACAGAAGTTGAAAAGGCACGTTTGGCCAAATGAAGTGTTCATTGTTTGTTGGTATGCATTTAAAGAGGTCAGGGGTCGGGGCTCCTGGGTGGCTCAGTTGGTTAAAGAGGTGAGAGGTCTTTAGGTGGGCTGGAAGTAGATAAACAAGAATAAGTATCCTGCCTCTAGCCAGTGCCAGTGTAGGAGAAACGGTCACCAAGTGGGAAGTCTGTGGGAAACAGTGTCCTCAGGGAATGGAAAGGCTGGGGTTGGCAGGGGTAGAACTAAGAGCCTTAGGATGAACAGAGTTACAGGAAAAAAATAAAAAAGGTTCTAGAAAGTCTGAGCCTCTTCTTCTGAATGTGGTCCACAAGAATATAAAGAATGTTTATATTATATGACATTATACTCCTTACTTGGTCACTTCCAGGCTGCCTTTAATGTTTATTTATTATATTTTATAGTTTAAATAAATTTGAGCAAAAATAGTAGAGACAGAAATATGATGCACAATGTGATACAGCAAGGGTCCCAGATGGCACTGAGAATTTAGAATATGTTTGTATTTAGATTAGGAGAAGGAAAGAATCTAAAGGAGACTGAATTCTTTATGAGGCAGGAGCATGTAGCATTCTAAAGGTAGAGACTGGAGGATAAAAGGCAGCTACAATTAAGGCAGAAAGAGCATCACATGTATTTTTTCTCTTGTCCACCTACCTTTTCTAAGAATGGGGAGGATTAGGCAAGGAGTTGGAAAATAGACATTTAATAACCAAGAGAATATAAGAATATAAACTTCATTGTGTATATACACCACTTCTTCTTTATCCATTCATCTGTGGATGGACATGTAGGTTCTTTCCATAGTTTGGCTATTGTAGACATTGCTGCTATAAACATTTGGGTGCACGTGCCCCTTCGGATCACTACGTTTGTATCTTTAGGGTAAATACCCAGTAGTGCAATTGCTGGGTCATAAGGTAGTTCTATTTTCAACATTTTGAGGAACCTCCATGCTGTTTTCCAGAGTGGTTGCACCAGCTTGCATTCCCACCAACAGTGTAGGAGGGTTCCCCTTTCTCCGCATCCTCGCCAGCATCTGTCATTTCCTGACTTATTCATTTTAGCCATTCTGACTGGTGTGAGGTGATATCTCATTGTGGTTTTGATTTGTATTTCCCTGATGCCAAGTGATATGGAGCACTTTTTCATGTGTCTGTTGGCCATCTGGATGTCTTCTTTGCAGAAATGTCTGTTCATGTCTTCTGCCCATTTCTTGATTGGATTATTTGTTCTTTGGGTGTTGAGTTTGCTAAGTTCTTTACAGATTTTAGACACTAGCCCTTTATCTGATATGTCATTTGCAAATATCTTCTCCCATTCTGTCAGTTGTCTTTTGGTTTGTTAACTGTTTCCTTTGCTGTGCAAAAGCTTTTGATCTTGATAAAATCCCAATAGTTCATTTTTGCCCTTGCTTCCCTTGCCTTTGGCAATGTTCCTAGGAAGATGTTGCTGCGGCTGAGGTCGAAGAGGTTGCTGCCTGTGTTCTCCTCAAGGATTTTGATGGATTCCTTTCTCACATTGAGGTCCTTCATCCATTTTGAGTCTATTTTCATGTGTGGTGTAAGGAAATGGTCCAATTTCATTTTTCTGCATGTGGCTGTCCAATTTTCCCAACACCATTTGTTGAAGAGGCTGTCTTTTTTCCATTGGACATTCTTTCCTGCTTTATTGAAGATAAGTTGACCATAGGGTTGAGGGTCTATTTCTGGGCTCTCTATTCTGTTCCATTGATCTATGTGTCTGTTTTTGTGCCAGTACCATGCTGTCTTGATGATGACAGCTTTGTAATAGAGCTTGAAGTCCGGAATTGTGATGCCACCAACTTTGGCTTTCTTTTTCAATATTGCTTTGGCTATTCGAGGTCTTTTCTGGTTCCATATAAATTTTAGGATGATTTGTTCCATTTCTTTGAAAAAAATGGATGGTACTTTGATAGGAATTGCATTAAATGTGTAGATTGCTTTAGGTAGCATAAACATTTTCACAATATTTATTCTTCCAATCCAGGAGCATGGAACAGTTTTCCATTTCTTTGTGTCTTCCTCAATTTCTTTCATGAGTACTTTATAGTTTTCTGTGTATAGATTCTTAGTCTCTTTGGTTAGATTTATTCCTAGGTATCTTATAGTTTTGGGTGCAATTGTAAATGGGATGGACTCCTTAATGTCTCTTTCTTCTATCTTGTTGTTGGTGTAGAGAAATGCAACTGATTTCTGGGCATTGATTTTATATCCTGACACTTTACTGAATTCCTGTACAAGTTATAGCAGTTTTGGAGTGGAGTCTTTTGGGTTTTCCACATATAGTATCATATCATCTGCGAAGAGTGATCGTTTGACTTCTTCTTTGCCGATTTGGATGCCTTTAATTTCCTTTTGTTGTCTGATTGCTGAGGCTAGGACTTCTAGTACTATGTTGAATAGCAGTGGTGATAACGGACATCCCTGCTGTGTTCCCGACCTCAGCAGAAAAGCTTTCAGTTTTTCTCCATTGAGAATGATATTTGCAGTGGGTTTTTCATAGATGGCTTTGATAATATTGAGGTATGTGCCCTCTATCCCTACACTTTGAAGAGTTTTGATCAGGAAGGGATGCTGTACTTTGTCAAATGCTTTTTCAGCATCTATGGAGAGTATCATATGGTTCTTGTTCTTTCTTTTATTAATGTGTTGTATCACATTGATTGATTTGCGGATGTTGAACCAAACTTGCAGCCCTGGAATAAATCCCACTTGGTCGTGGTGAATAATCCTTTTAATGTACTGTTGAATCCTATTGGCTAGTATTTTGGTGAGAATTTTCGCATCTGTGTTCATCAAGGATATTGGTCTGTAGTTCTCTTTTTTGATGGGATCCTTGTCTGGTTTTGGAATCAAGGTGATGCTGGCCTCATAAAATGAGTTTGGAAGTTTTCCTTCCACTTCTATTTTTTGGAACAGTTTCAGGAGAATAGGAATTAGTTCTTCTTTAAATGTTTGGTAGAATTCCCTCGGGAAGCCTTCTGGCCCTGGGCTTTTGTTTGTTTGGAGATTTTTGATGACTGTTTCAATCTCCTTACTGGTTATGGGTCTGTTCAGGCTTTCTATTTCTTCCTGGTTCAGTTGTGGTAGTTTATATGTCTCTAGGAATGCATCCATTTCTTCCAGATTGTCAAATTTGTTGGCGTAGAGTTGCTCATAGTATGTTCTTATAATTGTCTGTATTTCTTTGGTGTTAGTTGTGATCTCTCCTCTTTCATTCATGATTTTATTTATTTGGGTCCTTTCTCTTTTCTTTGTGATAAGTCTGGCCAGGGGGTTATCAATCTTTTTAATTCTTTCAAAGAACCAGCTCCTAGTTTCGTTGATTTGTTCTATTGTTTGTTTGGTTTCTATTTCATTGATTTCTGCTCTGATCTTTATGATTTCTCTTCTCCTGCTGGGTTTAGGGTTTCTTTCTTGTTCTTTCTCCAGCTCCTTTAGGTGTAGGGTTAGGTTGCGTACCTGAGACCTTTCTTGTTTCTTGAGAAAGGCTTGTACCGCTATATATTTTCCTCTCAGGACTGCCTTTGTTGTGTTCCACAGATTCTGAACCGTTGTGTTTTCATCATCATTTGTTTCCATGAATTTTTTCAATTCTTCTTTAATTTCCTGGTTGACCCCTTCATTCTTTAGAAGGATGCTGTTTAGTCTCCATGTATTTGGGTTCTTTCCAAATTTCCTCTTGTGATTGAGTTCTAGCTTCAGAGCCTTGTGGTCTGAAAATATGCAGGGAATGATCCCAATCTTTTGATACCGGTTGAGACCTGATTTAGGACCAAGAATGTGATCTATTCTGGAGAATGTTGCATGTGCACTAGAGAAGAATGTGTATTCTTTTGCTTTGGGATGAAATGTTCTGAATATATCTGTGATGTCCATCTGGTCCAGTGTGTCATGTAAGGCCTTTATTTCCTTGTTGATCTTTTGCTTGGATGATCTGTCCATTTCAGTGAGGGGAGTGTTAAAATCCCCTACTATTATTGTATTATTGTCGATGTGTTTCTTTGATTTTGTTATTAATTGGTTTATATAGTTGGCTGCTCCCACGTTAGGGGCATAGATATTTAAAATTGTTAGATCTTCTTGTTGGACAGATCCTTTGAGTATGATATAGTGTCCTTCCTCATCTCTTATTATAGTCTTTGGCTCAAAATCTAATTGATCTGATATAAGGATTGCCACTCCTGCTTTCTTCTGATGTCCATTAGCATGGTAAATTCTTTTCCACCCCCTCACTTTAAATCTGGAGGTGTCTTCGGGTTTAAAATGAGTTTCTTGCAGGCAACATATAGATGGGTTTTGTTTTTTTATCCATTCTGATACCCTGTGTCTTTTGATTGGGGCATTTAGCCCATTAACATTCAGGGTAACTATTGAGAGATATGAATTTAGTGCCATTGTATTGCCTGTAAGGTGACTGTTATTGTATATTGTCTCTGTTCCTTTCTGATCTACTACTTTTAGGGTCTCTCTTTGCTTAGAGGACCCCTTTCAATATTTCCTGTAGAGCTGGTTTGGTGTTTGCAAATTCTTTCAGTTTTTGTTTGTCCTGGAAGCTTTTTATCTCTCCTTCTATTTTCGATGATAGCCTAGCTGGATATAGTATTCTTGGCTGCATGTTTTTCTCGTTTAGTACTCTGAATATATCATGCCAGCTCTTTCGGCCTGCCAGGTCTCTGTGGATAAGTCTGCTGCCAATCTAACATTTTTACCATTGTATGTTACAGACTTCTTTTCCCGGGCTGCTTTCAGGATCTTTTCTTTGTCACTAAGACTTGTAAATTTTACTATTAGGTGACGGGGTGTGGACCTATTCTTATTGATTTTGAGGGGGGTTCTCTGAACCTCCTGGATTTTGATGCTTGTTCCCTTTGCCATATTGGGGAAATTCTCTCCAATAATTCTCTCCAATATACCTTCTGCTCCCCTCTCTGTTTCCTCTTCTTCTGGAATCCCAATTATTCTAATGTTGTTTCGTCTTATGGTGTCACTTATCTCTCGAATTCTCCCCTCGTGGTCCAGTAGCTGTTTGTCCCTCTTTTGCTCAGCTTCTTTATTCTCTGTCATTTGGTCTTCTATATCGCTAATTCTTTCTTCTGCCTCATTTATCCTAGCAGTGAGAGCCTCCATTTTTGATTGCACCTCATTAATAGCTTTTTTGATTTCAACTTGGTTAGATTTTAGTTCTTTTATTTCTCCAGAAAGGGCTTTTATATCTCCCGAGAGGGTTGCTTTAATATCTTCCATGCCTTTTTCGAGCCCGGCTAGAACCTTGAGAATCGTCATTCTGAACTCTAGATCTGACATATTACCAATGTCTGTATTGATTAGGTCTCTAGCCTTTGGTACTGCCTCTTGTTCTTTTTTTTGTGGTGAATTTTTCCGCCTTTTCATTATGTCCAGTTAAGAGTATATGAAGGAGCAAGTAAAATACTAAAAGGGGGGCAACAACCCCAGGAAAATATGCTTTAGCCAAATCAGAAGAGATCCCAAATCGTGAGGGGGGGAGAAAGAGGATAAAAAGAGGTTCAGAAAGAAAAAAAAACAATTAAAAAAAGAAAACCGATAAAGAAAAAATATAAAAAGGAATATAT
>NW_019154093.1:64976608-65152494 GCF_002288905.1 Enhydra lutris kenyoni
ATATATATATATATATATATATATATATATATATATAAGATAAACTATTTAAAAAACGTTAAAAAAGAAAACGGTAAAAGTTAAAAAAATTTAGCAGAAGAAGAGAAAAAAAATTGAAAAAGAAAAAAAATTAAATTAACTGCAAGGCTAAAACATCATGGGGAGAAATCCATGAGTTCCGTGCTTTGCTTTTTCCTCCTCTGGAATTCCCCTGCTCTCCTTGGTATTGAAACTGCACTCCTTGGTAGGTGAACTTGGTCCTGGCTGGGTTTCTTGTTGATCTTCTGGGGGAGGGGCCTGTTGTAGTGATTCTTAAGTGTCTTTGCCCCAGGCGGAGTTGCACCGCCCTTACTCGGGGCCAGGCTGAGTAATCAGCTCGGGTTTGCTGGGTTTGCTTTCGGGAGCTTTTGTTCCCTGAGCGCTTTCCGTAGAGTTCCAGAGGGTGGGAATGAAGATGGCGGCCTCCCGGTCTCCGGCCCGGAGGAGCCGAGAGCCTGGGGCCCCACTCCTCAATGCGCCCTCAGAGAACAGCGCCCAATTACTCCCATCACCCTGGCCTCCGGCCGCGCTCCGAGCTGACCGAGCCTGCGACCGGTTCAAGGTAACCCTGAGCTTAGAGCTCCCTCCTTGGCTCTGTCTCTGTAGCCGGCTTCCCCATTCTAATACCTGTAAGCTCTGCGACACTCAGACACCCCCGATCCTTCTGTGACCCTGAGGGACCTGAGGCCCGGTTAAGCCTCTGGAGCGATGTCCCTCAGCGGAACAGACTTTTAAATGTCCCGATTTTGTGCTCCGTTGCTCCGCCATTTGCCGGGAGCTGGCCCCTCCCCCCGTGGTCTATCTTCCCGTCGCTTTGGATTCACTTCTCCGCCAGTCCTACCTTTCAGAAAGTGGTTGATTTTCTATTTCTAGAGTTGTTGTTCTTCTTCTCTTCGATCTCCCGTTGGATATGTAGGTGTTTGCAATCTTTAGATAAGCTATCTAGCTGATCTCCCGCTACCTGAAGTAGTCTCAGCCTGGTACTTCTCCGCCATCTTGACTCCTCCTCCTTTTTCCTATATTCTTAAAGTTTTTTTCTCTACTCTTAAGAATTTGGTTTGTTTTTGTAATGCATTTATTTCTCTGTGGGTATTATTTTGGTCTTTAATTGGTTTTCTCAGTTCTACAGTCTTACTAATTCCTTTGTTTCTTCATCTCATCTTTGAAGTCTCTTATTGGAATCCAATGTTATTTTTTATATTTTTCTGTTGTAGCAGCACTTGTAGGGAAAGTTCTTTTCTCTGGCTATGATTGCTTCCTTATGAGGCTCTATATTCACCCTTTAAATAATATGTTTCTTTTATTCTACTTTTTCATTTCTGTGTGTGCTGATATTTTTTAAAATTGAGGCTTTGCCATGTATTTTTTATTCTGCCTACTCATTTGTAACACAATAGTTTTACTAAGATATTCCTTCAGATTTGATGTAAAGTGAATGTTGGTCCCTCTTCCTATCATTATCTGTGCCAGTTTGGGGCTCATATCTATGCTCTCTGGAAGAAAGTTTCAAGCTGCCTACTTTCCCCAATGCAGAATGCAGCCCTAAACTTTAGCTTCAACAGAATGTTGGGACCAAGTCTGTGTTTTTCGTATTTGCATCTTCCCTCCTTAAGCTCTATTTCACCCCCTTACAATTCAGAGAGGAGCAAATATTAGCTAAGTGATCCTTATTTGTTCTATTCCTGGAGTAACTGGAGAGTGGGATGGAGCAGAGACACCTTACTTGGCATCTTTGTAGCCTGGTTTCCTACTCCTCATAATCCTCTGTTCATCCCCCAGAATTTAGCTTTTCTCATACTTACTTTTCCTTTTGCTTTGTTAATTAATTGCCTCTTATCTTGAACTTCCCCCTTAATAAGGTCACTATGACAGCCGCTGATAGATGTTTGCCTTATTAAGGAAATACTTAATAAAATTATATTATAGATGACTACAAGAAAAATTCTTGAGTGTTGCCTTGGCCATTTGTCTGGATTTTTCACATACACTTTCCCTTTCCTACAAATTGGCTGGAGGTGTGTTTTAAATGAGTTTCTTAGGGTGTGGTCTATTGGTCATCTTTCTTTCTGTATAATTTTTTCTCTGAGGGGAGGTAAGGTTAGGAGCCTTGTTGAGTCATATTGATCTTTCTGGCTGTACTTTTCGAAGATTTTCACCTGAGTCGGTATTCTTTTTTTAAATGCTTGGAGCTGACAGGCCAGTTGCCTTTTTGCAAGGTTCGTTGTTGCTAGTGGTTCCCTAAGATTTGGGAGAAATAGTAAAATTGTTATCCAACCTTACCTTCCTTCTTTGATATTGTTCAGGATTTTTAAACATGAGGTAGCTTTGAGATTTATACCAATCAGAAAATATTATCAATCTGACTCAGCAGCAAGTGGTCTTTTATCTGAAATAATGCAAGTTGCAGCTCCATTTCGTGGCACAGCAAAGGAGAGGAGCCGGGGGTACTGATGTGTGACTATGTTTTCCCAGAACACTATAATGTTACTGGGAAAAAATTGCATGTCTGAGTAAAAAGACAATTTATTAACAACCAACATTAACCTTTGCTTTAAGAGAAATACACATATATTTATCATGTCCTTTCAACCAACACCAAGTAACCAGAAGAAAAAGGTTACATTATACTATATCAGAATATCAGAAAAAAAATGTAATCTGAGGATTTTAAGTGATGAAAGTGGTTACAGAGACTTTTACACATGCCAAGAACAGTCAGGTTTTCATCAAATTATACATAATAACACTGAGAGCAATGAAGCATACGTGAACTCTTGAGAAGATTCCAAATAGAAAATCTAGCATTGGTTTTTTCCTAGATGCTAAATTCGTTGTTCTTAAATTGCTGTTCTACTTGTGAGTAATCTATTTTTTAATCTTTGTCCATATATGTACTATACTTCTCTTATCCAAGCCAGTGAACAGCTTTATACAATTCGACTCACTCTATTTGAAGTGAGAAATGGAAACGTAGAAAAGATGAGTTGAAGAGCCCAAGAAATATGAAATAAATAGTTATAAGGAATTCAGTAAGGTTTCAGGTCTAAGTACAATTCCTTTTTTGTATTTTAAAAGTAAAGTTTTAAAGGAGAGAATACACATGGAAAATTCAAATGGATAAATATTAGCAGTAAAAGAAAATGGGTCAAAATCACTGGGAATATTGAACTTTATATTCTTTTTTTTTTCCAAGCATTTTGTCTTATTTCTAGAAACAGAGGAGGAATTTAAGTGGTATCATACACTCGACTAGCCAATTTCTTTTTTTTAATTTATTTTTTTATTATTTTTTATAAACATATAATATATTTTTATCCCCAGGGATACAGGTATGTGAATCGCCAGGTTTACACACTTCACAGCACTCACCATAGCACATACCCTTCCCAATGTCCATAACCCCAACCCCCTTCTCCCAACCCCCCTCCCCCCAGCAACCCTCAGTTTGTTTTGTGAGATTAAGAGTCACTTATGGTTTGTCTCCCTCCCAATCCCATCTGTTTCATTTATTCTTCTCCTACCCCCTTAACCCCCCATGTTGCATCTCCACTTCCTCATATCAGGGAGATCATATGATAGTTGTCTTTCTCCGATTGATTTATTTCGCTAAGCATGATACCCTTTAGTTCCATCCACGTCGTTGCAAATGGCAAGATTTCATTTCTTTTGATGGCTGCATAGTATTCCATTGTGTATATATACCACTCGTGTGTATATATACACCTCGAATAGCCAAAGGAATATTGAAAAAGAAAGCCAAAGTTGGTGGCATCACAATTCCAGACTTCAAGCTCTATTACAAAGCTGTCATCATCAAGACAGCATGGTACTGGCACAAAAACAGACACATAGATCAATGGAACAGAATAGAGAGCCCAGAAATAGACCCTCAACTCTATGGTCAACTCATCTTCGACAAAGCAGGAAAGAATGTCCAATGGAAAAAAGACAGCCTCTGCAACAAATGGTGTTGGGAAAATTGGACAGCCACATGCAGAAAAATGAAATTGGACCATTTCCTTACACCACACACGAAAATAGACTCAAAATGGATGAAGGATCTCAATGTGAGAAAGGAATCCATCAAAATCCTTTAGAACACAGGCAGCAACCTCTTCGACCTCAGCCGCAGCAACATCTTCCTAGGAACACCGCCAAAGGCAAGGGAAGCAAGGGCAAAAATGGACTATTGGGATTTTATCAAGATCAAAAGCTTTTGCACAGCAAAGGAAACAGTTAACAAAACCAAAAGACAACTGACAGAATGGGAGAAGATATTTGCAAATGACATATCAGATAAAGGGCTAGTGTCCAAAATGTATAAAGAGCTTATCAAACTCAACACCCAAAGAACAAATAATCCAATCAAGAAATGGGCAGAAGACATGAACAGACATTTCTGCAAAGAAGACATCAGATGGCCAACAGACACATGAAAAAGTGCTCCATATCACTCGGCATCAGGAAATACAAATCAAAACCACAATGAGATATCACCTCACACCAGTCAGAATGGTAAAATGAACAAGTCAGGAAATGACAGATGCTGGCGAGGATGCGGAGAAAGGGGAACCCTCCTACACTGTTGGTGGGAATGCAAGCTGGTGCAACCACTCTGGAAAACAGCATGGAGGTTCCTCAAAATGTTGAAAATAGAACTACCCTATGACCCAGCAATTGCACTGCTGGGTATTTACCCTAAAGATACAAATGTAGTGATCCGAAGGGGCACGTGCACCCAAATGTTTATAGCAGCAATGTCTACAATAGCCAAACTATGGAAAGAACCTAGATGTCCATCAACAGACGAATGGATAAAGAAGATGTGGTATATATACACAATGGAATACTATGCAGCCATCAAAAGAAATGAAATCTTGCCATTTGCGACGACGTGGATGGAACTAGAACGTATCATGCTAGTGAAATAAGTCAATCGGAGAAAGACAACTATCATATGATCTCCCTGATATGAGGGAGAGGAGATGCAACATGGGGGATTAAGGGGGTAGGAGAAGAGTAAATGAAACAAGATGGGATTGGGAGGGAGACAAACCATAAGTGACTCTTAATCTCACAAAACAAACTGAGGGTTGATGGGGGTAGGGGGGTTGGGAGAGGGGCGGTGGGGTTATGGACGTTGGGGAGGGTATGTGCTATGGTGAGTGCTGTGAAGTGTGTAAACCTGGCGATTCACAGACCTGTACCCCTGGGAATAAAAATATATTATATGTTTATAAAAAATATAATTAAAAAAAAAAAGAATATAGGAAAAAATGCAAGTCAGCCCTGAGAATGGTGGTCTAGGAAGAATGGATTTCCCACAAGAAAGAAGTTACATAGGAATGTAGAACAGATATTAAGAAGGCAAAACATCAGAAAACCACTAAGATAAATATGGAGGGTCACTGCATAAGAATAAAAGTTTAAATCCACTAAGAAGATATAGCAATTTGCAGAATATGCAAATCAAAACTTGGGTGAGCTATGGGAAAATTTGACAAATCTGTGATCAGAGTGAAACTTTTCAATATGCTTCTCTCACTTATCATATAAAATGTATAACATAGTATAATAAAGTGGCTCGGTCAGTTAAGCATCTGACTCTTGATTTCATTTCAGGTCATGATCTTGGAGTCGTGAGATCGAGCTCTGCATCAGATTCCATGCTCAGTGCAGAATCTGCTTGGCGTTCTCTCTCTTCCTCTCCATCTACCCTTCCCCCTACTCATGCTGTCTCTCTAAATAAATAAATAAATAAAATATTTTTAAAAATAATAGTGCTAGGCACCTGGGTGGCTCAGTCAGTTAAATGTCTGCCTACAGCTCAGGTCATGATCCCAGGGTCTTGGGATCAAGCCTTATATCCGGCTCCCTGCTCAGCAGGAAACCTGCTTCTCTCTCTCTCTGGCTCCCCCTACTTGTGCTCTCTCTCTCTCTTTCTGTCAAATAAATAAATAAAATCTTTTTAAAAATAAAATATTTAAAAAATAATAGTGCATAACAGTATAATATAGCACAGTATAATATAATATAATCCAATACAAAAAAATACAAAAATATTCTATCAACCATATTCTGTCACCACAATGTAATTAATCAGTATCAAAAATCTAAATGAAAATTCCCATGTACTTGGAGAATTTTTTAAAATTATGTCTAAATATATCATGGGTGAAAACAAATGTCCACAGATATTTAAAAATACTTTGGGGTAAGTAACAATGGATATGTTATATATCAAAACTTATTTGGTTAAAAAGGGGATATTAAAAAGACTTCTATTATATTAGAAATATATTCTATTTCTATTCTATATTTCTATTTCTATATTCTATTATATTAGAAATAAGAAAGGCCAGAAATTCATGAATAGTGGTCTAACTTAAGAATCATTAGTGAAGGAGGTTGTAACAAATAATAAATATAAACTTACACCCAGTTACAAGTATTAAGAGAAGTCTCATAGAGAGTTGCAAAATGAATGAGGACTATGAGTAGTAACCCTTTCTCCTAAAGAAAGAAGAGAGAGTCTATTTTTTCCTATATTCCTTTCTCCTGTTAATTTATATAGGAATTTATACAGGATAAATTCTTTGCTGGTAACTTCATAATTTATTCTATAGCTTACAAAATACCAAGATGTGATTGTAACTACCCCAGAGTAAAAATGAACATTACTTAGAAAGATGCAGAGGGGCGCTTGGGTGGCCAAGTGGGTTAAGCCTCTGCTTTTGGCTCAGGTCATGATCTCGGAGTCCTGGGCTCAAGCCCTGCATCAAACTCTCTGCTTGGCAGGCAGGGAGCCTGCTCTCCCCCACCCCCACTCTGCCTGCCTCTCTGCCTACTTGTGATCTCCGTCTGTCAAATACATAAATAAAAATCTTGAAAGAAAGAAAGAAAGAAAGAAAGAAAGAAAGAAAGAAAGAAAGAAGATGCAGACACAGACGAGAGTTGGGGCTTTCCTTTTGAAGACAGAATAAGTAAGTTTTCATTTGAACAAAGGATAGTTGGGACAACTGACTGGCTCGGTTGGTTAAATGTCTGACTCTTGATTTCAGCTCAGGTCATGATCTCAGGTTTGTGAGATGGAGCCAGCCCCCGGTGGCCCAGCATCAAGCTTGGTGCTCAGCACAGAGTCTGCCTGAGTCCTTTCTCCCTCTCCCTGTATCTCTCCCACACTCTCTCTCTTTCTCAAAAAAAAAAAGTTGAATTATACTAAGGATATCGCTCTTGCCTTCATGCCATTCTTGTTCTTGTTTAAAAGTCTGGGTGTGGGAAAAGTTTGAATGGATATTGAGTAGCAGACAGTGTGCTTAGTTGACTCATTCAACACCCATTCCAACTTACTTCTAGTTTGCCTTCCTGGTTCTCTAAAGCCTGGGAAACTAAAGATTCTATTTCCTAGATTCCTGTCCATCTGGGCTTCCAGTAAGTAATCTGCGTTCTGTATCTGTATAAGATTCGGGCTTAGTATCAGCAACAAAAAAAGCATCAGCCCATGAAGGAAGAAAAAGTTCGTTCTTCTTTAGCCCGTGTGATGATTCATTTATGTGTCAGCTTGGCCAGGCTAGTTTTTAGATGTGGTTAAGATTTATGACCCGCAGCCTTTGAGTGACACAGACTATTCTCCACAATGTGGCTCAGTTTCGTCCAACCAGCTGAAGGCCTTCACAGCAAAGACTAGGGTTTCTTATGAAAGAAGCATTTTGCCATCGAGACTGCAATATAGAGACCCACCCATCTGTTGGCCTGTTTTGTAGATTTCAGTTTAATACTGCAGCATTAACCGATTTCAGAATTGCCAGCTTCTACCATCCCTCAGTTAGTTACATGAGCCAATTCCATAAGTAAACAGAGAGACACAGAGACAGAGACAGGGAGACATGGGGTGTTTGGGCTAGAACTGTCCAAGGTGTGCTTGAGTGGG
The DNA here is from genome assembly GCF_002288905.1 of Enhydra lutris kenyoni. Lineage (NCBI taxonomy): Eukaryota > Metazoa > Chordata > Mammalia > Carnivora > Mustelidae > Enhydra > Enhydra lutris. Next base: position 64,984,578 of record NW_019154093.1, read on the forward strand.
TATTTGGATCCATACATTTCAGCCACACCAAACTAACAGGCTCCGGATTCCTTTACATATACCTTTCCTCTTTCTGGAATGCCCATCAGCTCACACCTTTCCATGTCAGTCGAAGGATTCCGTCTCACACTCATCTATAAGCTTCTCCAGAATAATACCTTGAAACCAGTGAAACACTCTCTTCTATGTGTGTAGAGTACTTTTTCCATGTTTCCATGTTTTATGGGATGTATATTATTATTACAATTATTATTTAACATACCTATCGATTCTCCTGCCATACACACTAGAGTATGAGTATGTAAAGGACAGAGAACGTATGCTGTTATTTTGTGGGGTTTTTTTTTGTTTTTTTTTGTTTTTTTTTACATCTCAAGTCTTACTTGGAATGTAATACGCTTTGTTGCTTTAATGAGTGGCTGATGTTTTATTGAATGAATGAATGACTGAGTGATTTAATCTATGTAGCAGCAACAATTTTCCCATGTCCCAGGTTCCCTGAGTCTGGGTATTCTTACTGATTCCATGGCAACAAAGGGCTTAAGTAACCTCAGAGGCTATTACTCACTCCCAGTAACACTCACTAGCAGAAAGGGTCATGCGTAAAAGCTTTTGGAGGAAACACAGAGGTAAAAAGCTTGTTAAATCCATGTTGCTTATGTTTTTTTTTTTTTTAAGATTTTATTTATTTATTTGACAGACAAAGATCACAAGTAGGCAGAGAGGCAGGCAGAGATAGAGGAGGAAGCAGGCTCTCTGCTGAGCAGAGAGCCTGATGTGGAGCTCGATCCCAGGACCCTGGGATCATGACCTGAGCTGAAGGCAGAGGCTTTAACCCACTAAGCCACCCAGGTGCCCCCATGTTGCTTATGTTAATCAAATGCTCAGAGAAATACATAAAAGAATAGCATTATTTGTAAACGTTCATGCACTGGACTCCCATCAGCCTGCCTGTAGCTTCTCACCAGCTGCCAAGTTCAGAGGCTTCAGAATCACGTGAACTTGAACTCAGAAACACACCTCCACCACAAACCAAGCTGCAGAGATCTTCAGACCCTTACCTGACCTCTCCAAGTTTCGCTTCCCTCATCCAGGAAACACAGCTTATACACACCTACCTCAACAAGACGTCGCTAGAGTTAGGGGTGTAGAATAATTACCATAGTATCTGGCACACAATGAGCGCTAAATAATTGTTAACCCACATAGATTATGATTATTGTAGTATACAAAGTAAAGAAGAATTTGTAGAGATTAATGCCTGTGAAGAGACAGTTTTACAACCCATTGATACATCTTTAAAGCACATATATATTATTTGATTGTGGAAACTACACCCATATCTTATTTATGTGTAAAAATAAAATAATATACTGGGTAACATCAAGTCAAAGGGTAATGCCTTTATCATACACTGATTTCATACTTATTAATTATTTCTTGTCTGTGGACCGAGGTATACTACTTCATCATTTCTTATAATATTCTTGATTGGTTGGTGAATAATCTTATGCTACCTCTACTAACATACATCTACAATATTTCATAGTCACTTGCTAAACAATAGGTGTAAAAAGACAATGGTTATTTCTGGAAGAAAAAGAACACAAGAAGAGCAAATTTCCCCAGGCTTTGATCCACGAATATGTCTTTGACATACAGTATTTTGGAAGTAACAAGCCAGATTATCTTTCTGCTGAGATGGTCTAGGCACAGACTTCCTTAAAGGTAAGAATAGCAAAATGACTGAGTACATTATATAGCAGCATAATTTTAATAAAAATTAGGTATCTCAAGAATACCTCCATCTCCACACCATCTAAGAGCACCCTCATAAAGGCATTTGTCATGTTTGTAATTTTAAACCAAAGTGTGAGTTAACTTGATTACTATGTTTGTAGTGTCTACTTTACCGTTTCTGTCTAAACTAAGTAAAGTTAAAAGAGCATACTGAAAGGAATTATAGCACAAAATATGAAGGCATCCTTCTGTTGGTCTGCAAATTCAGGAGCTTCTTGGATGAAATCTGAAACTGACCCCCATCCTGACAAGGAAGGAACAAAGAGGCAGACCACGCCACACAGGTAAGTGGCAGGTTTAATAAGCAAGGGAACTTACATACAACGCTTGTCTTGGGCAGCAACAAGATGGGTGGATTTCCACACCTGCCCACCAGAATCTTAAAACTGTGCATAGAAGCTAGGTTCACTCGTTTTTTCAGTCCAGATGGTCCCAACAACACATTGCTCTCACAAGGCTGTATCCTTGAAAACAGGTTCCCATGGTGGGAACAGTGGGCAGAATGTCATACATTCCAAGAAGAGGGGAGGCTATGAGGACCCTCTGATTGCTGAATCTAGCTCACCGGTCAACCAGAGGTCACATCTCCTTGACAAACTCCTCCAACACCTTCCCTCTAAAAAGCAGATAAATATAACTAATTACTCTGAAAGATGAGATTTTATGAATAAATTAAGCAAATTAAAAGCAAATTGAAATCAGGTAACCACTACATCAAAGAAATGACACTTTTTTCTTTCTGTTCATTAAGACATTAAGCTGGGTGCCCACGGGTAGTGATTGGCGTTATTTGTCCTCCTTCCATCTTTTCTAGCTCCAACTCAGCTAAAGTTCAGTTTTAAAGCATATACTCCATCTGGATGGAACTTGCAGTAGGGCTGATCATCTAATTGGTATGTCTTTTGAACTGTGCAGATTATCTGGGAGGAATTTATGGCAGCAAGAACAGTAAAGACCTTTTATTTAGTACCTATTAAATAGGAAGAATTGTAATTATATAATCTCATGAGGTAGGTGTTATAAAACCCATTTTACAGATGATATACCCAATGCTCAAAGAGACGAAGTCAAGTGCCCAAGTTTACACATGTAATAGATAGCAGGGCTAGGACTCAAAGCCAAATAGGTCTGGTTCTAAATCTCAACCCCATGTCATTAATGTCGTCAGTTAATGAATCCACTGTGCCCAGTGATTGATACTTCTGAAAATTATCTTTCAGTTCTGAGAAACTAAAATGTATAATAATTTGAGGCAGACAAAAACATATTTCAAGTCTTACATGTCTTAACGTAAGCCAAATAATCCAAATGTGTAAGGTCTGCTGAATGAGTAAGAATGCAAGAAATACATTGATAACCTCATATATGGGCAATAAAAGCAAAGACAGATATATTTAGTGCACTTATGTTAAAAACTGTCTTTCAGGGTGCCTGGGTGGCTCAGTTGGTTAAGCGTCTGCCTTCAGCTCAGGTCATGATCCCAGGGTCCTGGGATGGAGCCCTACATCAGGCTCCCTGCTCAGCTGGGAGCCTGCTTCTCCCTCTGCTATCCCCCCAATTGTGTACTCTCTCTGTGTGTCAAATAAATAAATAAATAAAATATTTTTAAAAAGTTAAAAAAACTGTCTTTCTTTGAATATTTATCATTACTCAGAAAATGATTATCTTTAATGTCAGTACTGGTTAATATGCCCATGATCATTCAATAAATATTGACAATATAGTACATGCTGAGTATTGGGCTAAGCTCTGAAGACTCACTAGAGAACAGAGCAGATGTAGCACCTGTCCTCAAAAAGCTTAGAGCCCAGTCAAGGTGACAAATAAAGTTATAATTATGATTAGTGTCATTACAGAGAGTTGCACAGTGCTACAAGAGTGGGTAAGAGGTTATTCATGGTCATGGGTAGCTGGGTTGGAATTTGTGTTTTTGGTTTTGTTTAAAGACTTTATTTATTTGACACAGAGAGAGAGATCACAAGTAGGCAGAGAAGCAGACAGAGAGGGGCGGGGAAGCAGGATCCCTGCCGAGCAGAGAGCCCGATGTGGGGCTCCATCCTATGACCCTGGGACCATGACCTGAGCTGAAGGCAGAGGCTTAACCCACTGAGCCACCTAGGTGCCCTGGGCTGGAATTTGAAGGAAAAATAAAAGTTTATTGCATGACAAGGGGACAGAAGAGTTTTCCTGATGGGAGAAGAGCAAAGGTCCAGAGTGAGAAGGAGAGAGCTTGATAGGTGTGAAAGTCTGAAAGAAGGCTAATCATGCTTACAGGCTGAGATGGGATGAGGGACTATTGGAGAGGGGGATGGGCCAGACCACTGGGGCTTTGATGCATGTTTAATAATTTATCTTTAAACCTAAAAATAATCTTTAAAACATTAGAGGATTGTCAGAGAGAATGGCATAATTCGGTTTGCATTTCAGAAAGAGAGCTCAGGTAGAGTATGCACAAGAAATCCGGGAAGGTCCAAAAATAAAGCAGGCTGCCAGCAGGAAGGCCATTCTGTTTAGTACCCTCTCCTAGACCGTAAGTCATGGTAGCTGCTACTAAGGTGGTGGTGAGAGTAGAAGGATAAAATATTTAAGAGATGTTTAGTAGGTATTTAGGAGGTGCTGGAGGGATATGGAGGTAAGAAAGCAGAAAGTATCAACGTGAACTCATAAGTTTTGGGGCCTAAGAGATGAGTGAAGGTTGTTCCTTCTAAGGTAGAGGAACTGGAAGAAGATCATTTAAGGAGTTAAACCACTAGTTTTTGGTGTGCAGATTGAGACTTAGACGAGAGGTCAAGTGGGCCGCATGGACATTAGAATCCTCATCTCAAAGGAAAATCAAATAAGTGAGCCATGATTTCTTGGGGAAAAGATGCAAAGCTAGAAATCTGACGTTTTTACATGTTTTCTGGAAACAAGGCATTTATGTCAAGAGCATTTGTTCATGTATCTGATGTAAAACTAATTTGATTATTTTCAAGTTGGTTTCATTGATGGACTTTCAGGAATGCATTTGGTTCAGGTCTCACATCTCTTTCCATTCAGTCTTAAGAATAAACTCTCTCCTTAGAGTCCATGTTAACTTTAACTTATAAAAGCTCAACTCTCTTTGTTCTGGTACTAACAAGACATGAAATAATTTCTTTAAATTAAACAGTAATTATTTAAATTATGGTTAAAGAAGACTTTCAAGTTGAGGTATCAATCATCAAATACCATGTTTCTCTCTCTTACTTCAGGAATGTTGGAATAACTTCAGGTCTTAACTCATAGTTACCGTCAATATAAAATATTATTACTCAAATATAATTCATGTCTTTTAAAATGATTGAGCTGTACGACACTCTTTTACCTTTGAATATCTATTGTGCAGCTTTCTAATTGTTTTTCATATATATATTTGAATATGTATATATGTATAATGTATATATGTTTATATGTTATATATATACATACATATCACATTGATAAAATTAACTTTTGAGATTATTAATTTGGAAATGCTGTCTCCCATCTGTATTAATGTTTTAAATTAAACCCTATCATTTTCTCTATTATTCAAATGGAGCAGACTTTGTGTAGGAAAATGGAAAATTTTCTCTTAGACACTCTCTAGAGGAAGGAAAAGGCAATTCAGAGAGATATATAAAATATAAATGAATAATTTTGGTTTATCTGGAGTTTTCACTAACTGTAAGAGCCTCAGAAGAAAGGCAGTTTTAGATATCTGGGCTATCTTAAGAAAAATGGATTTTTTTAAAAATCCCAAGTATCATCCATAAAATCAGATGATCCTTCCACAAAGCTTTAGGGTGAAGGGAGATTAAACACAAACCATGTTCTCTATTAATCATACATTTTCTTAGGTCTCGTCTTATACAGCTTGTTATCACCATAAAGCATTCTTTACACACTTATAAGCTGACAACCTCTGAGCTAGTCCACGAATTCAAATAAACACCAAGATTGTCTAAAAACAAGTTTCTTCAAAGGCTACCACCTAAACATGTCAATTTAAGGAAATTCCAGGAATTTCCATCGCCCCTTATTAGATGTTACAGATGGCAAAATATACTCTGTCCCCACCCCCCGTGGCTCCTCTGCTTTCACCTTCTGGTGAGGTCTCACAACTACCAATCATTCACTTACTACTTATTGATTCATTTTTTTTAAAGATTTTATTTATTTATTTGACAGACAGAGATCACAAGTAGGCAGAGAGAGAGGAGGAAGCAGGCTCCCTGCTGAGCAGAGAGCCCCATGTGGGGCTTGATCGCAGGACCCTGCCTGAGCTGAAGGCAGAGGCTTTAACCCACTGAGCCACCCAGGCACCCCTACTAATTCATTTATTAGGAATTTAACTCATTAATATCTCCAGCTTATGTTTTCTTTGTACATTTGATGAGCTAGCCACACATGAGATTCTGATGCTAAAATAGCTAAAAAGACGATCCCTCAAGCATTAACTAGAAAGAGAAAGACATAATGAACACAGAACTGCAAATACTGTGCGAAACACCATCTGAGAGGTATGCCCAGGCTTCGGCTAGACCAGAAAGTGACCCTCTCCCGATGGGAGCCCAGCATGGCTGATTGTTGAAGGATGAGTTTACTTCACACCAATTTTAAGCAAAGGGGATAAAATGAGGAGTTTTTCATTTACAACAGATCAGTCTGTCAGCAGAGTGGAAGATGACAAGAGCAGAGAAAGACGGGAGGGAGCTGCTCCAGGAGATAAACAACCCCATGAAATCACAACTAGCATAACAAGAAAGGAAATACTAATTTTAGCTGGAAACATCTTAACAGAACCGGCTGTTTAATATGTTAATCTAGTCCACTGAAGAAGAAGGATCTGTATCTTTTTTTGTTTTTTAGATTTTATTTATTTATTGGACAGAGAGATCACAAGTAGGCAGAGAGGCAGGCAGAGAGAGAGAGGAGGAAGCAGGCTCCCCACCAAGGAAAGAGCCTGATGTGGGGCTCGATCCCAGGACCGTGGGATCATGACCTGAGCTGAAGGCAGAGGCTTTAACCCTCTGAGCCACCCAGGTGCCCCCAGGATCTGTATCTTAATGCCTTGGCAGATGCTGGCATTCATCTCTCCTTATGAAGTACGACAATGTGGAGACTCATGGCAGGGAGCATAGCAGAAAGAAGGAAAACAGGCAAACTCAAGCGACAAGGCATTTGTGTCTCACATCTTTTCAACTTCAGGGCCGTCTCCTGGATGAATGAGCTTACTCAGCCTGGCAAAGGCTCAGCCAGGCAGGATCATCACACCCACACTTAGAAGCTGCTATCCAAATCCAAAGCACCTGTGGCATTGCAACCAAACTGAATTCCAAATCAGTCCTTCGTAAAGGAGAAAGTAGCTGTTTGGGATAAATACCTTTGTGTGGATTCACGTACTGCAGAAAATGAGCCTTTTTTTTTTTTTTTTTTTTTTTGCCAGTTCAAGTAATACTGCTCTATTCATACAGCTGTGGGCCACAATAGGGAAATATCAAGGCTTTCAAAGCAGGAAATTTCTACAGTCACATCACAGTAACAATCCCATAAGGGATGCTGAATAGGGAAGAAATGATTTATAAAGTTTTCACATGCATATTTTATTTCTCTTCATTTGTTTTTAACTCTATATATACCAAGTTATTTGGTGCAGGTGATGGTGGTGGTGGTGATGTGTGTCGCAAGGACCCCCGCTGTTTGCTGTAGTATGAGAATCAGCTGGGTGTTTCAGAAAGACTGAGGGATGTGATGGGAAGGATACTGGCTTGGGGAGTTGTGTGAACTTTGATTGAACCATGCTGCTATACTTCATCTTTCCGGAAACTAGGTGATTTCTGTAGCTTCCCCTTCCCGGGTGTACATTGAGAGTAATCCGCCTTTTAGGGTTGATATCAGGGTTAAATGCAACAATAGATACAAAGGCATACAACAGAAACTCAATAAATGCTGCTTTTCTTTCTGCTACAGACTTTATGAGACTGACACGCTGCCTATTCAGCTAAGGAGGCACCTACTGCTACAGATTTTAAATGACAGAAATGATCTACCTTCATGTTCAGAATTGCGATTTTCAAATTTCAGGTCTCTTTTTTTAGCCTCTTACATTTTGTACTTACATAGCTAAATATTTGCACTGACTGACTTACCTCCTTCCACACCCCCTCATCTGCGCCCTATAATACAAACTACCCACACCTCTGAGTGACTGGTGTTCCCATGACACATCTCACACTCTGCCTGTTCTTTGGCTCTCACCGTTCCATGGGTCTGGAAAGCTCTTTCAGCAACCCTCACCTAGTAAGTCTTACTCACTCTTTAAGGAACTCAGATTGCACCTTCTTGGTGAAATCTCCCACATTGGGCTGAATTTATCGCTGCTGGCTCTGTGCTCCCACAAGCCTGAGTCTCAACCTCTGGTACCGCATGTAACGCATCATCAAGTTCTCGATGTTTCTTTCTCTCTGGCTAGATGGTGAGATGTTAGAGGTGAGGCACCCTGTCTTGCTCTCATAGCATCAAAACTAGAACACGGTAAAGGCTAAATAAATGAGTGTCGTATTGCTTTTTAAAAATTCATGCATGGGGAGCACCTGGGTGGCTCAGTGGGTTAAAGCCTCTGCTTTCTGCTCAGGTCATGGTCTCGGGGTCCTGGGATCGAGCCCCCATCAGGCTCTCTGCTCAGCCGGGAGCCTGCTTCCTCCTCTCTCTCTGCCTGCCTCTCTGACTTCTTGTGATCTCTGTCTATCAAATAAATAAATAAAATCTTAAAAAAAAATTCATGCGTGGGGTGCCTGGCCGGCTCAGTCAGTAGAGCATGTAACTCTTGATCTCGGGGTTGTGAGTTCGAGCCCCACATTGGGTGTAGATATTACTTAAAAATAAAATCTTTAAAAAAAATAAAAAGTTCATGCTTACATGTAAAGCTATCACACCACACCACATTTTTTTTTTTTTAACCCCTTTTCCGTAGCTGGGCTTTTCGGGTTGGAGAATATTAACCATATACTTTTCTATTTACATAATATTTCTTTAATTTCCCTTAAGAAAAAATAGAAATTAAGTAGTTACACTTAGATACATTCTATAAACTATGTACTTATTAGTTTTATATAGCATTCTGTCCTTCAGAGATTTTCTATAATAATGTTATGCTGAATCAGTTATTAAGATAGGATAGCATGTACTTAAAAACAATTTTTTCATTATGGCTGTGGCTTTTTTGTCTTTAAGATTTTATTTATTTATTTGACAGAGAGAGAGAGAGCATAAGCAAGGGACCACCAGGCAGAGGAAAAGGAAGAAGAAGGCTTCCTGCTGAGCTAGCTCAAGCCCAGGGTCCTGGGATTAGAACCTGAGCTCAAGGCAGATGCTTAACCTACTGAGCCACCCAGGCACCCACCTGTGGGTTTTTTTTTCCACTTTCCAAAAGCTCTGCATCAATTTCTGCAGTACTGTAGGGAACATGATTTCTTTTACAATTACTTATTAAGCAACAATTAATTCTAATAATTATTCTAATTATTAAATATCTTAGCCAAAGAATCCATATTTTTTATAGAAAACAAGAGTCAAGCAAAATGAAAAGTTAACTAGTCTGAATATTCTGTTATATATCTTTCTAAACACTTTCAATGGAAAATTAACATAAATTTTCAAAAATGGGATTATGATGTATATACCCTTCTATAACAAGCTTTTGTCACTTAGTAATATACCATGGATATTTACTTACATATGCAGGTAACATTATAGAGATTTACAAGAAATGTAGTTAACCAATTCCTTATTATCAAAATTTTAGGTTATTTTCTGTTTTTTTCTATCATTAAAAAGTTCTGCAATGAATGTCCCTGTATATATATATATATCTAAGCAATATTTGTTTTCATTTATTTGAGCTATGCTGGCATCTCATTTTTATTGCAATTTCCATAATGACCCTAATTTTCAATATATGAACTGCTATTAATTATAAGAAGCTTGGGCCTTGGAAATAGTATCACAGATTAAGATTTTTTTTTAATGTTAAACATGTTACGTACAGCTCTTAGGTTTCCCCTCCCCCCCGCTTTTTACTTATTAAAAACCATTGCCAATTATGAATGCTATAATTCACTTTGTCAACGCATTTTTAAAACATCTAGTTTTAATCTGTCTTTTAGCATCACATGGGTTATAAAAATTATTTACACAATGGTAACCTAAAAGTTCCTTAATTTTTATCACTCAAAATGCACAGGGCTCACTTGGAATGTTTTATCTAATTTTTTTCTGTTTCTGTTGATTAATCTTCAATTTTTATATTATAAACACAAATTATTAGCATTTTCAAATACCTGTATTAAAATTCCTGTAGGAAACATAATCTTTAATTGTGATTCTGAAATTGTTTAGGCTCTAACTTCCCTTCCTACAATCATTCTTACATATAATTCTTAATAATGCGAAGTTTCTTGGGAGCACGATTGTATTAGAATTGACTTTATTCCTAGACATGAACCTACCAAGTAAAAACTAAGCTCATTTTAATACTTTTAATACATAATAATGATTTATCTCTAATGCCACTCTAAGAACACAAAAGTACCCGTGAGGGAAGTGTAGATTTTTAAGTCAGCAAAAAAAATATGACAGAAAGGAAGCACAAAAGTGGGAAACCAGTCATTTTCAATTATGTAAGGGAAGGAAACAGTTCTCAGAGAAAAGATACAGTTGTAGGAAAAGAAACTCCAATGATTTTAAAAGTCCAAATCATGGCTAATTGTTTTCTCTAAGACAGGAGTTTGTCCATTCATTTGCTGTATTTTAATTCTGTCATGTTTCGAATCATCTCAATATCATATTCCAGGAAACCTCATCTTCGTGACATAATTTTCAGAGAAGTTATTTTTAAGAAAACTGGAATATACCTTAAAGGGGATAATCAGAGCAGTTAGTCTACAGAGGGTTACTGGGGTTTTTTTCCAGAATAAGTGAAATGAACTGTTGTTGCACAAAGTTTATAATTTACATTTACCTAGCATTATACTCTAGCAAAACTCCATGTGAGATGTTGAGTAGTATATAAAATCCCAAACTGACATTCATTTGCACAATATGACAGAAGTGAGTTCAACAATAGAATGTATGGAAATTTCTGGGTCCTCCTTCTTATACCTGGGACCAGCTGACGTATTTTAAAAAAACAACAAAAACAAACTCTACCTCTCAAACTAATAATATAGTCTATGTTAATTAACTGAATTGAAATATTTTTAAAAACCTGGAATAAAATTCCTGGTACCTCTATGGATTTTTAAGGTGCTGTTGACTTCTTCAGTATCACTGTAAGAATAGATGAAATAGTATGTCTAAAGAACCTAACACAGGGCCTGGTACAATAGAGTAGTAATGTCATTCTATAATTAATCTCTTTTCCTACACTATAGGAAATCACAGTTACAAGTGCATCGGCATATCCAGACACCTGTGTTAGGGTTCTTTGAGGGCCAATGAACTACCAATAACGTCTCTGTTCTCCACCTGAGTTCTGAGCCGTTGGAGAAACAGACTTGACAGTCTAACTGTTGGAGGTAACGGTGTCCATTTTATTACAGAGAATGTTGTTTGGAGAATGGCTTAGACCTGCATGCAAGACTTCCTTCCCCAGTCTGGCGGCTGTAGATGGCAGCCACAGGACCCCAGGGGCAGACCCTGCTGACAAAAAAATCTCCTTGGCAAAATCTGAGTCAGGCTCCTGGCAGCGCCCTTCTCAGCGAGGTCTCGACCTAAGCCCCTTCCTTGCTAGGCCTGCATTGCTATTTAAACAAGAATTCTGTTGAGTCAGTTTAGAGAGACTCTGACCCAGTTCCTCATCCTCCACCATCCTGCACGTGATATATGACCCCACTGGCCTGCCTTCTATGAGAATCTAACAGGAACACTCACAGAAACTAACAGGTTTAGCAAGAATTCCCCCTAACATTAATGTCTCCTCTTAGAAATTTTCCATCTGCTGACTCCCATCACCGGCTCCTTGGCAATAAACCTTCATTTGTTCTTGTTGCATTCTGAGTTGAGTCTGAAATCTCCTATTGTGATAGCCTTGACACCTAACACAACAATCCTGAATAAAGCCTCCCTTACTGTTTAAAAAGTATTGGAATAATTTTTTTTCTTTAACAGTGCCCTGCTCAGTTTGCAGAATGGCAGAGAAAGAAGGGAATATAATTTCTCCACGGTAAGGTAGAACCCAAAACGACAGCCAGGAGCAGCCATAGTGTGCATGCATGTCTAATTCTTTTTTTTTTTTTAAGATTTTATTTATTTATTTGACACAGAGAGAGAGAGAGAGAGAGAGAGAGAGCACAAACAGGGGGACCTGCAGGCAGAGGGAGAGGGAGAAGTGAGCTCCCCATGGAGCAAGGAGCCTGATGTGAAACTAGATCCCAGGACCCTGGTATCATGACCTGAGCCGAAGGCAGACGTTTACCTGTCTCAGCCACCCAGGTGCCCCAATGCATGTCTAATTCTTGTTCTGATGAACATTGAGATTCATGAATGTTCTTTCTTCTGTCTCACCTTTATTATTCAATTAGGACAAAGACTTAATGGTGCCCACCATTAAGAAAAATGAGAAACAGTTGTAAGACATAATCCTTATCATCAAGGAAATCTTCAAGCAAGCAAGCATTAATTAAACCATACTTAGTTAACCTAAAGCCAACTTAGTAAGCACCTACTCTGTGCTGAGAACAGCACTGTAGGATGATTCAAAAGTATGAGACTTGGTTCCTGGTGTCAAAGAGCTTAAGCTCTGAAGTTTGATACTCCTATTCCAGAATTCAAACTTCCAGGAGCCTCAACTCTTGCTTTATATGCCAAGGATGTGAAAGTAAGTAAAGTGAGGCTTCAGGTGATAGGTAATGGTTATATCAAGAAATTCCATGTCCGCTGATTACACACTGTCTATATGTGTACTTACACAAGTTGTTGGGAAAGGCCATGGAGAAGACATGACAGGGGATTCCCCTGCAAGCCGGAGCCCACAATCAGAGGCTCCTCCCTCCCTCCCTTGTTCTTGGAATGCACATTCTGCTCACCTTCCTTGCTCCCAGAGGCTGGCCCAAGGACATAGCTTTGAGATAATGATGTGGTGTTGAGACCATCTGAAAAAGATACATGACTGAATCCAGTTCAGACCTCTCCATACACTTTTTTTTGTTAACATATAATGTATTATTTGTTTCAGGGGTACAGGTGTGTGACTCATCAGTCTTACATAATTCACAACACTCACCACAACACGTACACTCCCCAATGTCCATCACCCAGCCACCCCAACCCTCCCACCCGCCTCCACTCCAGCAAACCTCAGTTTGTTTCCTGATGTTTATAGCAGCAATGTCCACAATATCCAAACTGTGGAAAGAGCCTAGATGTCCATCAGCAGATGAATGGATAAAGAAGATGTGGTATATATATATAATGAAATACTATGCAGCCATCAAAAGAAATGAAATCGTGCCATTTGCAATGACGTAGAGGGAACTAGAGAGTGTTATACTAAGTGAAATAAGTCAGTCAGAGAAAGACAATTATCATATGATCTCGCTGTTATGTGGGATTTGAGAACAGGGCAGAGGGTCATGGGGGAAGAGAGGAAAAAATGAAATGGGATAAAACCAGAGAGGGAGACAAACCATAAGAGTCTCCCTACACTTCTAAGATTCTGATGGGACAGTGTAGAGATCTACTCACCATCTGGCTACAGGAGACAAGCCTTGTGTATAAGTTGCATTGCTTCTTCTTCTTCTTCTTCTTTTTTTTAGTGTGTGCGTGTGTGTGTGTGTGTTTTCCATTTTATTTTATCTTATTTCTTTTCAGTGTTCCAGAATTCATTGTTCATGCACCACACCCAGTGCAATACGTTCCTTCCATAATACCCACCACCAGGCCGATGGTAAGTTGCGTTCTTAAACTTGTCATCCACCAATGTGGAGTGATCTGCCACTTTCTTCATTCTCTCCATGCCCTCCATGTATGGGGGCCAGTTTCAGAGTACACCAGGAAGCTCCCGAAGAACTTGTGAACCAATGCGTGCCCTGAAATCTAAGGTTGCATTGACCTCTCCTTCCCCACCTCCATATCAGATCCGTCAACGAATCCTTTACTCAGGCCTCCAAAGACAAACCTGCATCTGTCCACTTTTCAGCACCTCTACTGCCACAGCTATTCTGGGCACCTCTACCTGGACCTTCTAATCTGCCTGTTTCTGGAACTTTCTCCCTTACCCATCTGACACAAGCAACTAGAGATCTTAAAAATTAACATATGTGTAACATCTTGCTTCACTGTTCAAACCTATTTCCACGTACACTTAGGAAAAATCTAAATCTATAAAATAGCCAAAGAGACTTTATTCTGTTTGCCCCCCCCCACCACAATACCACATCACACCCGTGCTCCCAGCTCCCCCTGCTATGTGGTTTCCCTTGAGTTCCTAAAGGGACCAAGCTCCTTTGCACACTCAGGGCTTTAGAACAGCTATTCCTGGTGCATGAGATGCTCTTTCCACACTCTTTATCTGGCTAGGACTTATTTATTCTTCGGGTTTCAGCTCACATCTCACTTCTCTACAGAGACCTTCTCTGAAACACCAGTCTAAGTCAGTTACCTTTGTACCTCCTCCCTCATAACACCCCTGTATTTTTTTTCTTCTTGGAGCATATTCAGCCTGAACTTATATTTTTATTTATGTGATTTTTGTTTAGCATGTAGACTATAAGTATTCTAGACCAAAAGTACTATGAGATTAATGTCTGCTTTGCTATTTCCCTAAGTAACATAATACTGAAATACAGTGATCAATAAACACTAACTGAATAAGTAAATAATTGATTAAATCTTAGAAGCAGAGGTTTGAGTGGGAAATAAGGGGTCTTTTTTGGTGCTTATGCTTTGAATAATAATACTTAATAACAGTCTTCAGGTAATTTATAGCAGGGAAAAACAAATGTTTATGATCCTAAACCACCAAGACAAGGCTAAATTATTTTGATAGAGATGTTTAATTAAGGAAGTATGTAACATCTTTTGTAAACTCTTTTAAAAAATTAAAGTTTTAAAAAATTCATATATCAAAATGGCTATTTCAGTTATTTTATCAAGTTAGCTAAGTCAAATAAATCTTTGGGTTTTGGGTTTTTTTAAAAAAGATTTTATTTATTTATTTGAGACAGAGAGTGAGAGAGAGAGCATGAGCAGGTGGAGTGGGAGAAGGAGAAACAGACTCCCTGCTGAGCAGGGAGCCCAATATAGGGCTTGATCCCAGGACTCTGGGATCATGAACTGAGCCAAAGGCAGATGCTTAACCGACTGAGCCACCCAAGTGCCCCCTCTTTGTTTTATTAATACCGGATTAACTATATATTATTTTGGAAGTGAACATTTATGTATATGAAACAATCCATATGTTATAAAATGTATATTTAATCCATCATGATGCAATGGAAATAAGAAAGTAAAAAGATCATTTTAGAAGAGATTTACCTAGGGAAACTCCTTGGGTAAGATTAGTACAGGTAGGGAGGGCCTATGAAATGGATTCTAGTCAGAAAGAAGAAAATCAGCAAAGATTCAGAGGTAGGGGGGCGCCTGGGTGGCTCAGTGGGTTAAGCCGCTGCCTTCGGCTCAGGTCATGATCTCAGGGTCCTGGGATCGAGTCCCGCATCGGGCTCTCTGCTTGGCAGGGAGGCTGCTTCCATCTCTCTCTCTCTCTCTGCCTGCCTCTCTGTCTACTTGTGATCTCTGTCAAATAAATAAATAAAATCTTAAAAAAAAAAAAAAGATTCAGAGGTAAGTAGGAATAAGTATATGTGGGAATTAGGGGGCTTCTGCATGAAATGGAGCAAAGGGTCCACATTATAGCAATAAGTTTGCCTGGATGGGCTAGGGATATTTGTGAGTATGAGGGTAGGAGGAACAAATGTCCAAAGCCCAATGCTCCAAGATATAGGTGTATGCCTTTCAGTGTAATAGGAATTTCAGTAACTTCAAATTAAATAGGAACTATTTCTCACTCCCTGAATTACCTCTCGTAACAATATGATACAGCTTTGGAGAAGACGACTTTCTCAATGCCAAATGCCTAACACCACGATAAGTGCAAATTGAGGAATTATGGTTTTTGTGCAGGTTTTTTCCCTCCAATTGATACCAAACTGCTCAGTAAATGTGGGCAAGAAAACTGAACGCAGCCACACAAGTCACCTGTGGTCTAAGTTTGACAATGACTCAGATATTCAAAAGGCCAGCACCTTCCTCAGGCGCAAAGGCAGGCTCAGCCTCCCACATCTCAGAGTCTGGCCAAAACAACCCAGGTGGAGACAGCCTTTACTTAATCAACACAAGGCAGGGCTTCCCGTAGCTTTCAGTGTTTTGCTCCCAAGTGTCTGAGGAACATAAAGAAACAAAATTCCTTTCCAGACAAATGGAGAGACTGTCCTACTTAAAAAAAAAAAAAAAAAAGTAAATTTCCCAAAACAATCAATTATATAATTGTTTGGTGATAATCTGAAGCAACATAATGTTTGTATAAATCAATAGGATTATCGGAGATATATATATATATATATATATATATATATATATATGCACACACACACATATATATTAGCATGTAGACTATAAGTACTGTAAGTATATATGTATATATGTGTGTGTGTGTATACACATATATACATACACACACACACATATATATACACAAAACATTTATAAAACACAAAACAGGAAAACAAGAACTAATGCATTCAATGTCAAGGTGAAGAGTCAGTAAGGTATTCACTGAAATGATGGGTTAAATATGAAATTTAATGACATAAATGTTCAAAACTATTTCGGTTTCCAAAAAATGATTGCATAAAAAATTAATATGCTTCCAAGTAGAATCATATATAAAAGAACTATTCAACTAACTGCAATTTTAACCTAACACTACTATGATTTAATTTACTGTCACCGCCTTACATTTTAACAGTGCCGTGCACTTTGTGAAGTGCTTTCATTTGACATTAGCAACAAGCCTGTAAAGTATGTGGCAGCGGCAAACACTTATTGAGCATTTAACTAGTGGTGGTACTTTATATGCATTAATTCCTTCAACGCCCAGACCAAAATTCTATGTGATAGGTGCTGCTATTATCTCCATTTTACACATGAGGACACAGGTTTCAGAGAGTAACTTGCTGAAGGAGCTTGTTTTATTCGCTTGAGCTTTCCTGCTGCTGAGCACCTTGTATACCACAGAGAAAGTACTAAAAAAGATTGTATGTATGTGTATGTGTGTGTGTGGTGGGTGTGTGTGTATGTGTGTGTGTGTACTTCAGCTTAAAGAATGGCCTTTCCAACAGAACAAGAGAAAGAAAACTGGAATGAAATGAGTAGCTCATTATAGAATTTTATATCAGAAAATCACTACAACCATTTCTAACCCAAAAATCTATTGTCCTATTGTTTTTAAATAAAGAGGAAGCATATTGATTTCAAATTATCTTAAATGTCTCCCTCAAAATTTAATTATAAGCAAGATTAGGAAAACATTAACTAAGTTGAGGAAAGCAAAAAATAAATTTCCAAATAAGCAAGCAATTTTAAAAGTTTATACATCTTTTATCTCTAGGGATTAGGAAAAGCTCAGAAATCTGGGACAAAGCTTGTCAAATTTTGTCAAATCTGGGACAAAATCCCCTGTTTCAGTGGATAAAAATATGTGTAGTCAGTTATCATTTACTAATTTATACTTTCCTTATTTTGAACAGATTTAATAAAGTTTGCAAAACTTAATACAACTTATGACAAAATATGTGTTGAAATCAGGGAAAGGAGAAAATTGGGGTAGGCAGGCAATGAGGACATGCAGGACACAAATTAGCAGACAAGTTGTATACTCCAGAGATCCTGTGCATTTGTTACAGATGTCAGAATTGAGTCTCTGAATTTTCTAATACCCTGCAGAGAAACAATGTCAGTTTTTTGGTTTGCCATTTCTTAAAATAAAGCAAATCGCTTGCTTTGGAGAAATATACAATATCTGATACTAAGAAGAGAAGAAAAATTCTCCTGCATAATATTACAAGCAACAGTCTCAAAAACACTTAAACAATACAAATATTACAAACAATACAAAAAATTTCATCAATATAGGCAGATAGCTCCATGCTGATGTGCAGTCTAGCATAAAAAGAACTCTTGTCCATTGATGCAGTTTTTTGCTGACTTGTGTGAGAGAAAAGATACATTTTATTTTATTATTTTTTTTTTAAAGATTTTATTTATTTATTTGTCAGAGAGAGAGAGAGAGATCACAAGTAGGCAGAGAGGCAGACAGAGACAGAGGGAGAAGCAGGCTCCCCGCCGAGCAAGGAACCCGATATGGGACTCGATCCCAGGACGCTGGGACCACGACCCGAGCCGAAGGCAGCCGCTCAACCAACTGAGCCACCCAGGCATCCCGAAAAGATACATTTTAGAGAATATTCTAGAAAAACTAACTTACATATATTCATATAGTCATTCATATATGTCATTGTTTTCAAAAGCTTTTTTTTATTATCAAAGGTGTATGTTTATATATGGAGGGAAATGGTTAGAAAATATTAAATGGTTAAAAAATATTAAATGGTTAAAAAATATTAAATATTACTTATACCAAAGACATCTAATTTAATAAATCAAGTAGTTTTGTCCTGCTTATTATAAAAATGTAGTTCTCTATACCCTCTCCATCACCCACTTCCTGATTTCTCACAGCCATCTTCAACTTCTCTGTTTCTTTCGACACTCAACTATGTAGTATAAACAAACAACAACAACAACAAAAAAAACCAAAAAACTTTTCAATGTTAGGCATTATCTACTGACTTTGTCTAAAAAAATAAAGATTTAGCTTTCTTTCATCTCACGTAAATATATACTCTTCTCTTCCCTCCATTTTCACAATATACTTCTATCATAATTTTATTTATATCAATATTCAGTATTTATTTAATAGTGTTTATAACTATGGAAATATTAATTACAATGGAACTATATAATATAATTGTATTTTCTTTCCTGCACAATTCTTCCCCTGGAATGCATTTATTCTTTCATTTACAAATAACTATTGAGCTCAAAATTGTTCTTGCTGCCTGGGACACATTTATAAACAAAGCAAATGAAAAGCTCTCACCATTGTGGAATTTACATTCTAGTAGAAAAAAAAAACTGGGCAAATCTTATATTAACCAATATTATAAATAAAAAATATATCCTATATTAGAAGATAATAAATTCCATGATAAAAGAGAATTAGGAGTGAAAGTAGGATATAAAATTTTAAATGCATGGATAAGACTATTCATATGCATTCTCAACTTCCTAGTTCTATCAGCTGAGAGGGCCTAAGAGACAAGACAACCCAGTTGCCATTAGCATACCCGACATTCAGATCTTGTTGTCGAAATACTATTCTCCATTGAAGGGTACCAGGAGTCCTTGGAGAAATGGCTGATTCGAGGGCTCAAGCAAGAAAAATACAAGGTAACCTTGTTATGCCAAAAGTCTGAAAGATTTCAAAGAAATGGTGAAGACATGTCAAAAGGACACAAAAGCCAACTTAAACTGGTTCCCCCTGGTCCAATCTGGGACAATATGAATATCAAAATAAATAAAGATAGTATTACATGGAGTAGGAGGTCTGTGTGTTCTCATTGATGGAAAGAAAGTTAAGAACGAAGGTCCTTTCTTCCAATAGGAAGCAAGCTATTAAAGGTAGACAGACTGATGTCATTAGAAAATTACCATTTGGCAACTATCATAATAACAGTTGACTTAAGCAAGAATTATTAGTGGATGCTAAAACCAGAAGGTAGAATTTAAGGGAAGTAACAGGATATTTGCATAATGTCAAAATACCTACCCACAGAAGACATATTAATTACAAAGGGTAAAATAAAACATTGCAGGGAAAAAACTGGCAGTCACTACCTTAACCAAATAATCAAAGTTAATATCTCTAATAATGAGACTAAATGATAGCACGTACCTCCTAACATAAGGCACTGAGAAGAATTCAGTGTTAGATCTATGGTATTCCTGCCAACAGATCATAAAGTGAGTCACTCCTGAGGAAACATCAAATTAACCCAAACTGAGAAATATTCTACTAAATAACTGACCCTACTCTCCAAAAATATTAGATTCATGAGAGATAAAGACCCAGAAAGTTAGAGAAGATTTAAGATATACAATCACCAAAGGTAACATATGGCTTTGGATTTTTGGGGGGGACCTAGACAGGATAGTACTTGTTTAAAGCCTTAATAAAAACTGTTTAAAGACAAATCTGAATAAAATCTGCAGTTTATATAATATATAATATAATTCTATTGTGTTCATGTTCATCTCTTGGTTTTTATAGTTACACTGTGGTTATATAGAATTCTTTCTTTCTTTAGGAAATAGACACTAAAATATTCAGAGACAAAAAGGAATCATCTGCAACTTACTCTTAAATGGTTCAGGGAAAAAAATAATATAGTAACAGTTATACCATATTTGATCATTGAAAGGACTCATCACACAGTGCATTCACAGAAGACTTTTATAAGAGTAAAGGATGTGGTGCCGCACGAGAAAACAAAGCCAGGCCAACATGAGAGAGAGGGAGCCTTCCAGTCATAGCTCCCAGGGTCCTTTCTCAGTCTCAGAGAACACACTTCATCTTCAGATCGTGGATCCACAAGATTGTCACAGTCTCATCTGGGGGGTTTTTAAGAGCCTCTGATTACACAGCCCACGGCAGGCTACATGACCAGTCTCAATAGCAGAAACCAAAGAGCAACTCTGAAACCACGTGCAAACCATCAATCTGTACATTTTCTAAAACCAATACCAGTAAACTGCTAAGGTTGCCCCTGATGTTCTGCAGACCCTAGCACAGATCTGCATCAAGCACATTTCATTCGGGTTTGGCCAAGAGTCAGCACCACGCCCCTGCTCTCTCAAAGATAAGCACAGAGTTGAAACAGTGACAGAGATCAGACCTAAACTTCCAGTCTAAGCCCCTAACCCTTAGTTGTAATTCCGAATTAAAAACCACTCATCATCATTCTTTCTGCGTCATTCAGAAGAAATAGAGCTAAAGAAATAGAAAGATACACACCAAAACATTGGTATCTTCCAGTAAGGGGTAAGTATTGCTTTAAAGAAACATTTCAGTTTACTACATATTCCAATACGGACTTAATCATAACCACATACAAATTGACAACTCTTACTTCCTTCCACCACTAAATATGAACTTTATGGAAAGTATCAACAGACTGATTTAATGTAACAGTTAATTGATCATTAACAAAATCTGTTCTTTCTCAAGCCAATCAGATTTCATTAGCAGAACAGCTTGTAGAGTTTTTAAATTTATCCTCCAGCACATAGGATCGGTACACAATTATTAACTTTGCCGATTATACCAGTGTTCCACCAAAATGAAGTTACATTATAACTGCAGTTAAGTGACTATAAAAACAAGATCTCAATAAAACACACAGGGAGCCTCATGAATACCTGACCAGCTCTAGCATTTTGGTGTAAATTTCATCACAGTCCTAAGTACCTGAACATTCTGGAATGAACTACTTAAACTTTATAAACATGATGGCTTTTGTTTAATCACTATACATCCTTTGTTAGAAAAATTTTTCTGGCCTTATGAAATCTTGGTAACCAGATGATTTCAAAGTTAGCAGCTGTTAATAGTATATACATCTGGGTATTTCAAATTTAAGCAATTTGATAAATGCTGCTACATTGTTGATAAGCTAAATATTACTTATCACTATATATTTTATAATTTCAACAGATGAATATTTTAATGTAATGAATTACAAGCTAGTTACCTTGCTTTTAACTACTTTTTCTTTTTCTCTGTTTCAATATATTATTCATTGATTGAATATCACTTCCTGAAAAGGAAGATAAATTGCAGAATACACACATACACAAAAATCACAAATTCTTAAATGTTAAAATTACCACAGATTCGAAAACAACACTTTCACTTAAAGATAGCTTAAAATGTCAATGTAAATGAACATCATTTTATGGGGCACAGAGGTAACCCAGTCAGTTAAGCCTCTGACTCTTGATTTCAGCTCAGGTCACTATCTCAGGGTTGTAGGATAGAGACCCACGTTGCACTCTGCACTCAGTGCCAAATCTGCTTGTCCCTCTCCCCGTTCCCCCTCAAATAAATAAATAAAATCTAAAAAGAAAGAAAGAAAGAAAATGAACATCACTTTACTACCAAAGAAAAATTTTAACCTGTATTTATTTAGACAACATATTTTTCTGTGATAAAATTCTGGGCTAGGTAACAGGACACCAAAATTAATAAATCATAGTCACCAATCTCTAGGAGATTACAGGTTTCTGGGTAGGTCAGATGTGAAAATAAACAAGCAGTTACAATGTGAAAATCTCCTCATCACCTCAGAAACAAAACAGGAATAAGAAAAACAATTTGTCCTCAGAAATCAACACAATCTATCAAAGCAGAGATTTGCAAATTTCACTTAAAGAAATAGACTCTCTCTCCGGGTCAGTAAAATTTAGACTATAATCTTATTTAAGTGCAATAAAATAAGAGTGTGCCAATTGGATAAGGGATGGTTCAGATATTTAAATATAGAGAGAAAATGAGAGTCGTAGACAGAAAATAAGAGGCAAAGTTTGGGAGCTCTTATCCAAATACCATCCAGGAAAGAATTTTATCAGGCTTGCAGATTTATCTCCTTTGCCTAACATATATTCATGTTGCTAAGATTGTTATGCCCAGTTAAGGGAGCCTAATACCATAAAATATTGAAATTATATAATGTATATAAATCCTCTTGTTCTGAATCCATGTTCCTCAAGCATCTCTCTGATAATCTGGCTTTCTGTATAGCTTATCCACAGGGACCAAATGTACTTATCAAGCAAATGTGAATGTGAAGCTGGCTTTCACAGATGTTTCTCATTTAAATTCATAAAATAGCCTCAGTAAAGTCTCTTAGTGTGAGTTAGCATCTTTATGTCCTATCATTCTATTAAGTGAGACATGGCTGAGGCTAGTTTCTGAGCACACAAGGCCAAGAGTCTGGTCTTGGACCATAATGAGATCATTGGACAAATAAATAAATATGACCTTGTGGCCATCTCTCTAGGTGACCAGTTGGCCACCCATATCAAACTACTTCATTCTCATTGCACGTGTTTTTAAGTCTTCTAAAGTCACAACGGCCTTATCAGAAATGTACGTGTAGTGTACCTAACTCTGCCTAGTACATTACAGGGGATGCAAGGGTAGGGTCTACAATTCAGCTGAGGCTTGACTTTGCCAGGTAGCTAACAGAGAGACGAATACTCCGGGATAAAGAAATTCCCATTGCAAAAAGCTGAACATGTGCAAAAACATGTGAAAAGCAGAGTTTGGAATACGTAAAATATAGAATATGCTTGGGGAAGGGATGAGAGATGACATTGGAAAATGTGGACCATGACAAAAATCACGAGGGATTTTGTATATTTTTCCCATTATATACTGTACTCAAAGCCTACCCTATGCTAGATCCTATTACAGACCTTTGGGTTACATTATTGACTGGTCCATTGGGCTTTAGAGTGAAATTAATGGAGACCAAGAAGAAGTTTAATCAGAGAACTGATATGTCTTTTTGAAAGGCCTCCAATGTAATTGATAGAGTACAGAAGAGAGTTTACATAGTAGCAGGCCAGAGATTGGTATTCTTAGAAAGACCTGCTTACCAGGTTGGTCTTTGGCTGGCATCTGGAAACTTGGATTCCAGGAAGGTTCCCAACATTCCCTAACTGATTAGAATGGCTCATTGTACTCAAACTATTTACACAAACAATGTGGTTTATGCTGAATATAAACCCTTCTTCCCTGGAATTTTCGTATGTGCTAGGCAGATGGTGCTTACGTGACCAGTCACCAAGAAAAACCCTAGGCCCTGAGTTTCTAATGAGCTTGTCAGACAGACAACATTTCATATATGTTGTCACACTTTAATGCTAAAGAAATTAAACGGGTCCTGTGAGTCGCCACAGGGAAAGGACTTTTGGAAACTTGTTCCTAGTTTCCTCTGTAATTCACTTCATGTACCTTTCCCCTTTGCTGATTTTGCTTTGTATCACCCAGCTATAATAAATTTTAGCTATGAGTTTGACTGTATGCTGAGTCCTGCACGTGCTCCTGGTAAATGATCAAAGCCAGATGTGGTTTGGAGGACCGCCAACACAGAAAGCAGATCAAGACTGGATATGGATGGAAATGGAAGCAGTAGTTGATGATGAGAAAACAATTCAAGAGCAATACTAGGATTTTTTTAATGAGCTACTAGATAAATATTGTTATTTATTTTTTTAATTCTGAGAAGAAACAAACTTGGGGATGTTGGGTCCGTAATCAAAGGAGCGAGACTGATACAAAGCGAAGGTCAAGCAAAGCTTTATTTTGCGCCAAGCATCGAGAATCAAACCGACAGCTCGGGGCCGCCTCTTACAGAGAGAGTGACCCCTCCCTGCCTTACAGACTAACTTTTATAGAGCAAAGGCCATGTGGTTGGGCCTGGCCACACACAGGTGGCCAATGACATTGTAAC
The DNA here is from genome assembly GCF_002288905.1 of Enhydra lutris kenyoni. Lineage (NCBI taxonomy): Eukaryota > Metazoa > Chordata > Mammalia > Carnivora > Mustelidae > Enhydra > Enhydra lutris. The sequence continues at coordinate 65,009,072 of NW_019154093.1, forward strand.
ACACAGAGAAAGCTGCACAGTCATGCTAGGTCACACATGGGTGGCCAATTGAATTACAATTCACCCCATAGTAGCTATTTGAACTAGCCTATCACCTTGGTCAGAACTGGTGCCCAAGAGGCGCCCAAAAGGCAGGGCCCACACTCCTTGGTAGCTAGGGAGACAGTATGCGTGCCCCACTGATTGGATGTCTCCACCTGGCCTGACTCATCCCTGCATCCTGGCTCTGTTATCTGGGACTGGTCGACCATATTTTACTGGTTTCCTGGACTTGCTTTTAAGTAGGTTCCCTGGGGTGGGGGTGGGGGCAAGGTCAGTTTAAGTTTTACTGCATAAACAACAAAATCACTGTTTAACCGGATGGAATCGCTCTGGCTAAATAGGCCCTTACAAGGGAGAAACTTTTACATTTTAAATCTAATATGTTTAAATTAGCTGTTGAATATCCAAAGAGGAGAATTTAATAGGTGATAATAAACCTGGGCTTAGAAACTAGGACAAGGACATTGATTAAAGATACGTATGTAAGACCCATAGGCATACAGGAAGGTATCTATGATAGACCCAAGGAATATTTATAAAGTTAAGAGAAAGAACCATAAAGAATATCAACATTTAAGAAATACATGAAAGGGGGCGCCTGGGTGGCTCAGTTGGTTGGGCGACTGCCTTCGGCTCAGGTCATGATCCCGGACTTCCAGGATCGAGTCCCGCATCGGGCTCCCAGCTCTTTGGGGAGTCTGCTTCTCCCTCTGACCTTCTCCTCTCTCATGCTCTCTCTCACTCATTCTCTCTCAAATAAATAAATCTAAAAAAAAAAAAAAAAGAAATACATGAAAGAAGAGGATCCTGGAAGAAATATAATTGTGACAAACTTAAAAGAGCAGTATCAGACACCACAGAAAAGTCAATGCAAACATTGCCCATGGGATTTGCCATACGAGAGGTCTCTAAAGACCTTGGAGGGAGCAGATTTGCTAGTGTATGTGGAGCTTAACAGTGGGAGAAAGCAGTTTAATCAATGAGTAGGAAACAAGGAAATGAGAACTCTGAAATAACTAAAAATGATACTCTGGAGCCCAGAGGTGGAGAGCTTTTTCTTTGCCATTACATGTATATGTGTGTGTGTGTGTGTGTGTGTGTGTGTGTGTACATAAATATATGTAATTTTTGCTTTTACTTATATATGAGAGTCTTGAACATATTTTAAGCTTAAGGAATAAAACTAAAATTAATAGAAGTCTAAAGATACAGGAGACCCAGTTGGGCTGCTAACATACGGTATTCTTATGAATTATCCTTGTTCCTAACTGATCAACAAAGGACAGATGAATGACATACCTTGGAAGTCCTGTATGGGGCACAAGTTGATACACTGGACATCACACCAGAGTGCGTCCTTACAAGTATTACAAAAATGAAGGTTTGTGGATGTGAGCCCTGTCCTATCAGCCCATTCCAGTCCTAGGTATGAGCAAGTCTATTAATGAAGTATGTTCATTTCTTTTTTTTTTTTAAAGATTTTATTTATTTATTTGACAGAGATCACAAGTAGGCAGAGAAGCAGGCAGAGGGAGATAGGAGGAAGCAGACTCTCTGCTGAGTAGAGAGCCCGATATGGGGCTCAATCCCAGGACCCTGGGATCATGACCTGAGCCAAAGACAGAGGCTTTAACCCACTGAGCCACCCAGGCGCCCCAAAGTATGTTCATTTCTTTATTAGCTTTCACCCTCACTAAATCTCTTTGGTCCTGGCATTCCCATTATCCTTACCCACATCAGATCCTCAAAAGCCTCTCTACTCAGATTAGGAGAAGATTAATACAGGTCTTCAACAAGTCATTCAGAAATTCCCACAAAAAATAGATGATAGTTGAGCTTTAGGATCTAATAACTATTTTGCTAGCTGCAATTGTAGGAAATAAAGTGCTTAAGTTATATTTTCTGAAAGCTTAATGAGGATAATTTCCTTAATTTTAATCACAAATCCATAAGTACTATGACCATATAGACAAGATTTTTGAGAACAGAATATATTTCACATCTTTTTATCCTATTCCCAAAAGTTGAAGTTTATTTATAGTTAAATGTAATTTGTATTATTTTTCCTTTATAAGATTAGTCATATAAATAAATAAATGCACAAAGAAAAATGTAAAATGTCAGACATTGGGCAGAAAATAAAATCACAGTATATATAAAATACTGATGACCCTTCATTTGTCAGAATATGGAAGGAGAAGGCGGAGGCCAAGAGATCAAATTAAAATTAAAATGACCTCTACCTAAATGGTAAAAAAGGTAAAACATAACAAAACAAAAACAAAACCACACCTACCTACCTGCCAGCACTAGCATGAGCTTTAGAGACAGTACCCCAGTCTCTGTGGTAAACTGTTAGCCATTTTTAGGGGAAAAAAAATAAAATATTAGCCATCCATCCTCTTCTCAGTATCACATGACCTACTTGTGCCCATGCTAATAACAAATGAATAATAGCTAATATTCACTATTTACTGTATGCCAGGCACTATACTAACTACTTTACAGGGCTTGTCTCAGATAAACCCAGAATCAAATGGAAGTATGGATATGATCACTATCCCCATTCCACAGATGTGGTAACTGAGGCTTGGACAGGGTTGAGTAACTAAGGCAGCATCCCCCAATTAGAAAGTAAACCCCAGGTCAAGATTTGAACTCCAGTGCCTAATTACTTATCCCTGTGCCAAGTCTCATGACGGCAAGGTAGAAAGTTCTGGGGTTTTCCCTGGCCTGGAAGGATTGGATATTTATAGAAACCCGGTGTAGAAGTAAAATTGCTTCCCCTCTATGAGGTATGCCTGGAGACAGGGAATGAGTTCTGGTTCAGTAATGAGATTTTATAATCACCTACCCATACTGCTTTAGAGTATGTAAGCTTTAGAGCATACAAAACCCTCCACAAATTATCACCTTATCAAACCTCCTAACAATCCTATGAGATAGATAGGGCAGGCCTTAACTCCATTCCACAGATAAGGAACCAGAGCCTGGGACTGCGATATTTGTTTGAGGTCATGTTGGTAAGAACTGGCAGGGACTCAGGGCCTTTGTTCCCAAGACAATGCTATTTCCATTATAACACAACACTTAAATGGACACCCATGGATAATTAGGATAGGATAAATTAGACATCCACAGTATATGCAAGCCTTCAACTCTGAAAGAAAACTCACTGATGAGCCCAAAAGGAAATGTAAGGGCTCCATGACAATTTTTCAGCTGACTTGGAGAAATGAAATATGTACTGATCCTCTGCCCAAACTGCCTCAGCTTTTCCTGAACTCCTTGGAAGGAATCCTGAGCTTCCCGCTCTGGGAAAGTGCTGACTTCAACCCTGTAAGTGGAAATAAATGCCTGAGGGATGTGCTCTAGTAAAGAAGTCAAAGGAGAAAAGGTGGCTCTCTGAGGCATAGGAACTGGCAGGAGTGGGGGGAAATGATGATGCCTCATGATTTCCAACAAATCCTTTCCAGGGGTGATGGGTAATTAAGAATGCCACCTGTGGACAAAATGCCAATCTAAATGAAGTGGTATATTCCTTATCTCTGATGCTCCAGTTTAATCCAAATTTAAAATATGACTGTGCAACTAATAGCTAGGTTTTCCCCTCATCATTTGATCTCCAACCAAATGTAGGTAAAAATAGATTTTGCCCTAGTGCACTTTTCAAGTTACATTTTAGGAATGAAAGAAAGGACAAGGGACGGGAAGAGGGAACCTTTGAAGAAAATCAACCAAAAGAATTTTTTCATGTGGCTATAAATAAAAAGATCCATTTAAAAAAATAACTAAAATAAAGATATGAGTAAAAAAGGAATGCATTTCGATTGTTTCTTTTTTAACTAGTGAAGATGAAAACCCTTCTACTCATTTATGCAAATTATTTTCTGGTTTGATAAACAAAACTTCTTGAAAATGTTAAATGCACAGGTGTGAGAAAGCCACGATTCCACATTTCAACAACACCTAGTGCTACTGAAACAGTGACAGTGTGAATGACAAGAGCAGCCATCCCTGGCTGCCAGGAATGCTGGGAAGTGTAGTACTTTTGTTCAGATGAAGCATGGTAACCAAAACAAAACTGGGAGCAAATAAAAGGAAAGCAGCAGGCTGTATACTGGGAAGGCAACTTGCATCTTTGCCACAGATGGGAAGAAGAATGGGGAATGGCATGAATGCTGCTCAATGTCAAACCCAAAGTTGAGAAACAGACCCCAGACATGAGACATTTTCATTTCTCTTCCATAACCTAGTTTTTTTTTGTTTTTTTTTTTTAAGATTTTATTTGACAGAGAGAAATCACAAGTAGGCAGAGAGGCAGGCAGAGAGAGAGGAGGAAGCAGGCTCCCTGCTGAGCAGAAAGCCCGATGCGGGGCTCGAACCCAGGACCTGGGATCATGACCTGAGCTGAAGGCAGCGGCTCAACCCACTGAGCCACCCAGGCGCCCCTTCCATAACCTAGTTTGATGTTACTAGCCATTACTTTTAACTACCTCCTTTGTATTTTCAGAGTGTAACACAGGTTGCTTCCCCATAAAATAACTCAGTTCAATTCAACTACCTTCATTTAGGGCTTTATATTTACCAAGCACGAGTTTTACAACATAAGAAATCTATAGCTAGCATTTATTTAGTAGTTACTGTGCTAAGACAGGGTACATATGATCTTACATAATTCTTAAAACATTCCCATCAACTAAATATTATTTTATTTTTGTCTGTTTTTCTGACTATCATATCCCAAAGTACCTATTGCCTAGAAATGTCCCAATAAGTATTTGTGGAATGAATGAATCCTCATTTTGCAAACTGGAAATTTAAAGGATAAATAAGCATAAATTGTGTACCATCTGCATTTAGTAAATGGCAGCCCCAAAATATAAACCCTGACTCCAGAACCTTGTCCTTACCACTATGACAGCTGATCTCAAGGAGGAATAAATAACTTTCTGATGGAAGGAACCACAATTTACTTGTCTGTTAGTATCCTCTGCATCTAACACAGTGCCTGAAATATCTTGGGTGCCTATAAATTTGCTTAATGAATAACGATAGGCAGAGAGGCAGACAGTAACCAGTAGGCCTACAAATTCCAGCCTTATATCAGCTCTGGGACAATGTGATAGGCCTGGCAAAGCCAGACAAATTGTCTCGAATATTTAAGCAACATAATCTTAGAAATCTCCACGGAGAATTCTCTTCAACCTCTTTATCTTTATATAAGGCTTTCTCTTGCTACATTCTGTAACCTCATTTCCAGAAAAAAAGAAAAAGGAAAACTGAACAAATGAAAACCAAACTAACTAACTAACCATTTTTAAAAAACAATTAAAGGAGAGGAAATATTACTTGAGCTGAAAGTTTTCAAAGTTGTTACTATTTCAGGTCTTGACATTTGCTATTTCTTCTGCCTGTAACTTTCTCCTACCAGATAATCGTATAACCTGTTCTGTTACTTCAGTTAGATCTCTGCTGAAATCATGTATCTGCAGATATACTAACCATCTAAGTGACCCTTCTATTCAAATAGTTTCCCTCCACTACCTACTTATCTTGATTTTTCTTTATAACACATAGTAGTACTAGACAGTGTATTTTATATTCATTTTTGTATTGTCATCTCCCACTAGACAGTAAGATTCCTAGAATTCTGTCTCATTTGGTTACTATTGTAAACCCAAAACTTAGAATGATACTTAACATATTGTAGGATCTCACTCACTGTTAATTCAGAGATAGGTGAAACAATGAAATTAATTCAAGAATGTCATAAAAGAAAACTGGCAGAGATCAGGACAAAGAACTCCTAAGAAAGTGACTAAAACCATATACAAAGATAACTAAGACAGACCAGGTCCTATATTAAAGTAAACATCAGTTATATCAACTAAAATTAATACACTTTTGGTTCTTGTCTTAAAAGAAATTCTTTGTATGTGGATTGTCCTCCTGTGATGGAAGAAGTTTATGTATTTCTGAATTTTATCTTGTGGGTTCCATTGAAACAGCATGCTTTAGGTAACCAGGTATTCAATTTAAGAAAATTTCAAATATGTCCTAGATGAAACAACTTTCAGAGGCCCTAGTTGGTATTGCTGGTTTTAGCTCTAGTCCTGAAAATCATAAAGTTGAATATCTACAAACACAGTGAGGAGAAGAAGTGATGATAGGACTATTCTGCAGTCAAGAAATGAAATTTCGATACTACACCAATCATTCCATCTTCTAACTACAGAAGAGAGTTTAAGTGTTGAACTGAATTGAAAGAGTTTAACTTAAACAAATTGAGAATCTGTAAGTAGACATAAGCAAGAAACTACTGACAAATTATTAACACAATGATTGCTGAATCATCAATTCCAGGAATATTTTATTTTATTTTTAAAGATTTTATTTATTTATTTGATAGAGAGAGAGGTAGGGAACACAAGTAGGCAGAGTGGCAGGCAGAGGGAGAGGGAAAAGCAGGCTCCCCGCTGAGCGGAGAGCCCAATGCGGGGCTCGATCCCAGGACCCTGGTATCATGACCTGAGCGGAAGGCAGCCGCTTAACCAACTGAGCCACCCAGGGACCCCACCAGGAGTATTTTAAATAGGTTTTTTTAATCTCCTTTGTTAGGAAAATCTAGATGTAGGCATATCCTACTGAAAGGTTGAACTATATGACCCCCCGTAGATACTGCTATAGCCTGAATTGTGACTCCCCCAACAAAATTCATTTATTAAGCCCTAACCCCCAATGTGATCCAGGTTGTTCACATGGCAGTGACCCAGTGGTATGGTTTCAAGAGAAAGAGCAGAAGCATGCATGACCTCCTGAAGCCCCAGCACAGCAGCGGCACAGTGTCATCTGTGCCACGTTCTATTGGCTAAAGCAAATCACAAAGTTAGACCAGACTCATGGGGTGAGGAAATAGATTTACCTCTTGATGGAAGAATCTGCAAGGTCATACCACAATGGCCACGGATACAGGGAAGCTGTTAATTGTGACCTTCAATGCAATTGCTTCACATTAGAGTACCTGAAAAAGCAATTTACCAAGTGAATATGTGAATGGAAATGGAAGTGGGAGGGGGGCACCATATGGGGATAAATCAGAGCTGCCATTACTTAAGCATAATTATCATAATTTAAGTAATAGTTCTATATATACAGGAGTGAGAGTGGTGAGAGTATTCTAATTTTCTTAATGAAAGAAAATTCACTACTTTAAAAAAATTTAAAAGCATTTAAATGAGAAGGATCTTCATTATATAACCTTAACACGGAGATTTTCACTGTCTGAAATAAATCAATTCATATTGTGCTGAAATCTGTGAGATCCATTTTTCCCTTCCTGTTGAATGAATATTTCCTTGTAATAATTCTCTTTGCAGAACACAATAACTACCCAGCCAGTCTGCCAGTTCTCTCTGAGTGGGAGGTTGTCAAATGGTACATGAGAGTCAGGAAAAATGCATCCATCTTTCTGCATTGTGACATTCATGAATCAGACCAAAAGCTTTTAGTAATACGGAGACAATACGTGAGTTTTAGGCTTAAGTGCACAGAAACAGAACAGAATTGTCATTATTACGACATGTTCCCAGATAAAGGAGGTAAAAAGTAAAATAAATAAATAAATAAATAAATAAAAGTAAGCAGCCTTCAGTTTCTCTTAAAACTTCAATATGGTTGGGTTTTCTTTTTTTAGGTTCCCCCTGCCCTGGTTTGACAATGACTGAATATATATATTTTTTCTCAGCACAATCAGAGTTACATTAAGGTAGTCTCATCCTAAACATAGGTCAAAATTAATTCATGGGTCACTTGCTAGTCAACACTAACACAGGATAATAAGAGGAAACAGTGCATAATTTTGTGCTTAATGGAAAAAGGAGATGACTTCTTGAAAAAGAGGTATGAATCTCCTTCTTTTTTTAATTCTAGTATAAACATGTTTAATGGTATTTAATAAAAATTTGGGGAGACAAAGCATTGTTATGTCTACTCCAGATGGGAAAATAATGAGGCATCTACTTTCTTAGTATTGATAGTCATTAAATATAAAAGCTTAAATACTTTTTATTTTTTTCTTTCTGTATCTTCATTTTTTTTTTCTTAAGCATATTTGAGCACGTTGGCCAGCCTACTCTGACGTTTTGAGTTGATTTAGGCACAATCACCATCTTTTTGAGGAAAGAAATCCCTAATGGACTGAGATGCAAAGTTTTTTTTCTGTTAAGTACTAGTTATTATCTGTTAAGGTCCAGGCTATTGTTATGAATGTTCCTCCCGTGAGATAAATGGTAAATGATAGCCAGAGATGATAAAGTGGAAAAAGAAGATATTCAAGATTTAATAGCTGCCCTGTAGTTTATATGTTTGCATACTTTACTGTCATCATTATAAAATCTTTAGAACATAAAGGGAATTTTTTCACCAAACTTCAAAATTTTATCAAATAAATATTTAAATTTATCTCTAGGTTTTAATCTGCACATACATTCTGAACTTCGACATAGCTGGAATGGGACAAAACTTACCATGACCTAGGTGTTGGCCCCAGGGTGAGGCAGTGGCAGCCTAGGCCTCTGTTGGATCTTTTTGCTTTAATATAAAATAAGAGTCTCTCAGCAAGGTTGTCCAGAAGAATGGTTGGTGTCAAACTAGTTAAACCCAGAGCAGCCATTTTGAAAACAGTGTCTCCTAAGATTTGCTTACTGAGGGGCACCTGGCTGGCTCAGTGAGTTAAAGCCTCTGCCTTCGGCTTAGGTCATGATCCCAGGGTCCTGGGATAGAGTCCCACATGGGGCTCTCTGTTCAGCAGGAAGCCTGCCCCCCCCCCACCCCCGCCGCCTGTCTCTCTGCCTACTTGTCATCTCTGTCTGTCAAATAAATACAATCTTAAAAAAAAAAAAGATTTGCTTACTGGAAATACCTAAAAATGGAGTTACACCGTGTTCTGCTTTCTTCCACCTTTAAACGGATTCCATCCCCCAAATAAACCATTTCAGGCCCACCAGGTTCTGGCAATGGGGCATTGTTATAAGTCGGAACATCTCAAGAAAGCAAACTCTGCTGCTTTCGAACAAACTAATGAAAAGTTGTCAGATTTGGTGGTAATAATTAAGCTAAATTAAATACTTCTGGATGATTATTTAACAAAATCACAAAAATTGCACCAAAGTATACCCTGAAATATCTTCATATCCACTTCATTTAATGATGACTGTTCTCACTTGTGGAGTTAAACCGCAAATTTCCAGCAGTTCACAAAAGCAGTTTTGAAAACTTTGCTCATTAAACATGGGAACACACTGCCCTTGAGCCCTGAAATGAGAAAATCTCCCTCCAATGCAATTGCTCCAAGTGAAATACTACATAATATTAACCTGCTTGGACATCCCAAGAACCTTTCCAGTGGCTCATTACCTCTGAAGGCTAGTAGTGTACTTTCTAATGGTTTCAAAACTTACCGGAAACAGGAAATGAAAGTGGAGAGCAAGGTCTTCTAAAGGAATCATAATAGCCATGCTGGCCTCAGCAAAATTACAGCAGTTACTACTCATTGAGCGATCTCTAGGTGCCAAGTGCTTCACACTTTCTAATTCATTTCGTCTTCACAAACATCATTATTTTCCCTCCTTACAATGAAGAAAACGTGCACAAAGAGAGTAAGTAGTATGTCTGGGGTCACACAGAAAAAAAAAATGGCAAAACCAGAATCCAAATCTCCATAGTTTAATATACATTATTCTGCCCCTTTACAATAATTCTGGCTTCCTGAGGATGATTCAGGTGAGTTTTCCCAGCAATCGTTACTCTGCCAAATTGCATCTTCTATGTGGGGAGAGGATAGGCCAGATCAGAGCAGCTAATGGGAACTCTGCATCCAGGAGAAGAAAGATGGTCCAGGAACTATGTCAAGCCCAGTATTTCATATCGTGTATTGCAAGCTATACGTACAAAACCCACCTTTCCTCAGTGGATAACAGAATCTTTGACTTCTGACGATGGTTAAAGACATGAATGTGTTGAAGGCCCCTGATGATAAAGGGACATCAACAACATAAGGAAAAATCCCAGAACCTTGGACTTAGAAGAAGAAATTGCAGGGACATTTCTTTTGGTTGGGAAACAAACCCTCAGGCAAGGGATGCTTTGGGACCCACTGTGTTGTAAAAATATAGATGATATAGTTTATTGATAATCTATGAGAACAATATTGGACATTTCAAATGCAGTATTTTATTTTACTTTAATGACACTTCTACAAGATTGCTATTATTGTCCCTATTTTAAAGATGTTCATCTCAGCGCTAGTGAGTGACAGACATAGAGTTTTAACGTGGGTCTGTTTTAATCCAAACCCTGTATTCTTCGCTACTCTAGTTTTTCACAAAAGGAAGTCGAAATTTAGTTTTTTTACACTGATGTAGGAATTGCTTTTGTTGTGTTGCTAGTGTGTCTTGAATGGAAATTGCAGGCAGCATAGTTGCACACAGGCCTAGGGTCTCCAAAGCAGGTCGTCAGGAGCCAAGAAATACCCAGGGACTTGAACACAAGTCTAGGTGGCAGTAGGACAGGGACTCAAGGGAAGAGAAAAAGCAGGGCAGTCAAAATGTCAGAAGCATAGTCCTTGAAACTGAAGTTATCCAGACTATCCAGTTATCCAGACAAACTGAAGTTATGGACCTTTTAGTTCCATATTACTATAGGGTCCAGTAACTCTCATCTTATATTCAACCTGGAATCGGTCCCCAAGTTACAATTAATGTTCTTTCCTGTCAGAATTTGGTTGTAATAGGATACTGTTAAACTCATAGTAAGTTTAATAATTGACCTTTTATTACTCATAAGGGCATACCTGGCTGACAATTAGGAGAGGCTTGACTACTGGTTCTGAGACCTTGCTTCTGAGATCTTGCTCGACAGTAACAGAAGATATGCCCACCTGAAATGTTTATGAACAGAACTGCCTTATTTCAAGATAGCAAACTAAACCACAAATTATGTGATGTGTAACTTTATGCCTTCTTGTAGTAGATACACAATTATTTAACTCCACTGAAAGTTATAGTGGAGTGGACACTAAAAGATCTTTGCTGCATGATGAATGCATTTGTTAGGACTCTTTCCACTACAAGTGTAGGAACTCATCCAAAATAAGATTGCATTTAAAAAGGGGAATTTTTGACTTGCATAGTATAAAATAGGTACTGACTTTAGGAACATCTGGTTTCCTGAACTCAAGTAATGTTATCAGTGCCTCCTCCAACTCTAGTCTCAGCACATCTCTGTGTTTTTCTTCTCCTCCTTTCTGTATGGTGGATGCACAATAAAGAGGTGGTGATGGGGACTTTTCTACAAGTAGAGCAAAATGCAAGCTCTTCTGTCCCGCCTTAGAACTGTTCCAGAGAAGGACTGGGTGTGACCCAACCAATCACTTGCATACCCCTCTGAACCAATGACTATTGGAAAGCGATAGGTGTCACAGTCTGCAGTCACCATGTGACTGGTATAGCACAGTAGGGCCAGCAACAGACTCACCAGATTCACATGGTAAGAATCTCAAAGAAAAATAGAAATGATTTTGCCAGAAGAGAAAAGACATGGTAGGATGACAAATTTTTAAAAAAGCAGAAAATAATAAAAATAGGTATTTGCATTCATCAATTTAAAAAGAAAGAGATCTTATTTGACTTAATGAAATACCCATTTTATTTTTTTTTAAGATTTTATTTATTTATTTAACAGAGAGAGATCACAAGTAGGCAGAGAGGCAGAGAGAGAGAGGAGGAAGCAGGCTCCTTGGGGAGCAGAGAGCCCGACGCGGGACTCAATCCCAGGACCCTGAGATCATGACCTGAGCCGAAAGCAGAGGCTTAACCCACTGAGCTACCCACATGCCCCTGAAATACCCATTTTAATTATGTCTGAAATCCCCAAATATTTTACACTAAAGAATATTTTATGTACTCGACCTCCTTTTTAATTAACAACAAACACAGTTGGACCAGAAAGTGAAGAATTGTCTTTGGCTCAGAGTCAAATGGAACAAAGTTACAAGCATGTTCTACCAAGACTTTGTGAATCTTTAAATGAGGGTTTGTTTGTTTGCTTGCTTGTTTGGGATTTATTTTGTTGTTTTGTTTTGTTTTATTTGTTTTTTGGCCTGAACAGTAGAATCTAAAGTGAGTTAAACATCACAGAATAAAACATGGTCTGTAGGCTCTACTTGAAGACTCATTTCAGAAATGTTTTTTGGGCATTTCCTATTGTAGGTCCAAGATCAATTCCCACAAAAACATTTCATGTATTTCTCATATTGTTCCTATAATTTATTTACTGAAGGAAGCCAACGACTAATGCATGAACTTATCAAGCTTAAAATTTTTTATTCTCTTTTAAATCCTCTCTCTTCCAAAAGAAGGGTATTTCTATAAGAAGCATTTTCCTTTTCTGTTTTCCACACTTAGCATTCTGAAAAAAAAAACAAAACAAAAACAGAGATTAAAGAGGAAAATCATCCTGTTATTATCTCACACATATAGACGCTTATACCATCCTTTCAAAATATACAAGAATGTAAAGGAACTTGATGGAACTATGAGTTTTTTGTAATTAACATGGAAATTTTTGCTGAGGAAAGGGAAGCAACTTGAAATATTGTTCTTACACACGCTGGAGGGACTATTTTGAACAAGAATTTAATTTATAGATTCATATTATAGAATCTCAAAACATAGAAATCCACATGTAAATATATAATTCAATTGGTTTTATTTCAGAATATTTCAGAAGCTCCCCATTAACAATAATATTCTGGGAATTTTTGTTATGAGGCATATGCTTGAAAAATGATGTGGGTGGCTCACTGTTGAGTGGAAACTGCAGTTTAATGCTCTGCAATCTTAGAGATGTTGGTAATTTTCAAATGCAGATGTTCTTCTTGGCATCTACAGTAATATTTAGCATATATGAAAGTGCTGAATACATAAGGATGACCAAATGATAGGCTTTACTGTTTCTGTCATCTCTTTAAAGCTTGGAGAAGGGGGGGGGGAGCCAACTCAAGGGAAATGTTATCTAGTTCAAAGCTTGTAAAAAAAAGAACAGAGAAAAATCAAATTTATTGTCCTTTATGTTTAGAATTCCATTGCAGTCTTTATCTCATGGTAATTCTAGAAATGCCAACCATCAGTAACATTTTATCCTGAAGTGTTCCTTTGTGGATGTTTCCAGTTTGGTCAGTGAATACTCAAAAAGAAACTTGGGAGGAAAAAAAAAAAAACTTGGGTGATTATTTTTGCTTGTCAGTTTTTTTAATAACAGAGGGAAAGGAAACACATCACTTCTACCCACATGCAAAAATGAAATCATTGTTCACAAGAGAAGTTCAAATGACCTTGTTACATATTTCCATCTCAAAAAATCAATCAAGATCTTTCTATTTTGGGGGTACTGGGGTGGCTCAGCTGGTTAAGCATCCAACTCCTGATTTCAGCTCAGGTCCTGATCTCAGGGTCATGAGACTGAGCCCCACATTGAGCACCATATTAGGCTCCACAATGGGTGTGGAGCCTGCTTAAGATTCTCTCTCTCCTTCTCCCTGTGTCCCTCCCTATCCCCGCTTGCACACATATGTGCACAGGCTCTCTCTCAAAAAAAGAGATCTTTCTCTTTTTTTAAGCATTAAAAAACTTATGCACCTGTAAATTAAATGTTCCCAGTTCAAAAAAAAGGGATATATCATGATTTTATGGAGAGAAGAGCAAAATATGATATAGAGACCTTCATGAATTTATAATATTGACTCAGTAACTAATCTCTGAACTCCTATTATACATCAAGCCCTCTCCTAGGCAGTGGGAAAAAGTATGGTGAGTGGGATGAAATCACTGCCTTCGATGAGCTGTTGGTGTCATTCAACTGTCACTGACCCTCTTTGTCAAGTGAGTTATCTAACAATCGTAATAAAATTCCATCTTATTGGTTGAGTAAGGATATTACATATGAAAGAAAATCCTTTGGTCCTTAAAGTAGGAAAAAACTCAAAGGCCAAGATATCTGCTGTAAATTGAATAATGAGATGTGGCATACCAACTTGATCAAAACACTAATTTCCAACTTTAATGTATTTCAGGTTGAGGATCCCTTAGGAACACCTCTGGAAGCATCAAAGAAAAGAAATATGAGAAAATCCATTTTTTTTCATCGCTTCAATAAGTTTAAAAAAGGAAGCATGTTTAGATCCTCTATAAACATCCTTACATAAGCCTAAACGTCAAGATATCAAGGAAAGCTTTCTCATGTTGTGTTGGGAGGACAGTAATAGCCTGGACTTTTATTTCACCAAGTTTAAGTCTCAAAAGATTGATACGTATTTGGCAGGTGGAAGATTTTAGAAGGGATTCTGAGTTTCCCACTTTAGACAATAGTATTTTCTAAACCAGAGACCTTCTATTAAGACTACGATGTGTTCTGATCAGAGTTTTATAGAGCTCTCCTGGGTTCCAGTGGATAATTCCTTCACAAATGACTCTCAAGATCATTGAAAGAGAGATGCCATCATTTTCTGGTTTCAAAACTCATTCCCTGTCCTAAAAGTGTCATAGAGTATGATAGCTGCCCCTTATCCATTCTCTCTTCAATCAGCCCATCTGTGTCAGCTGAGCAACAACATCGCATACTGCAGCAATGAGTCTACAGGGACTGCTGAGAGATGTCAATGCAAACTTCTGCCTGACCCCTTAGCCCTTCTGAAGAGCCATATGCAAATCAAGAAAAAATGAGGGTCATTGCAAGAACTTAGACTTACACATTCAACAGTCAATCTGGGATAATTCCTTTTTCAGCAAAGGAGACATGAAGAAAAAAACGTTTTTCAATTCCCACACAAAATTACATTTATGTTTCATATCATGCTTCCTTATATTATTATGAAATAATAAATTTTTAGCTGTATGACACTAGGCACGAAGTGTTAGGGTCCAAGTACTATCTAGAGATACCTAACCCGAGGGCTATTGCAAGAATAAAAAAGATGATGTATAAAAGAACTTACCACAGTGCCCAGTAGATGGACCATACTGTATCCCCCCAAACACAGCATAATCACTTTGTGTTTGAGTGTTTGTTTTTTTCAGCAGGGATAGCACTATTATTTACATATCCTTTTTACACATATCCTTTTTATAGGTCAAATCTATTCACTAGAGTACAATAAATGGAAGAAAGAAAGATCACAACAAAGGAAAAAAATTACAGAAAACATTCAACTCAAGATTGTGTATTAGAATGCTGTTAGAAAGCACACAAAAGAGCCAGCGATACTAATGCTCAGAAAATGGAAAATAACCCACATTAATCATGTACTGACCACTAGTGGGAGAATAAATTAGCCAAGCACTTTGGGGAGAAATTTGATGGTACCTGTTTAAATTGAATGTAAACTTACCCTACAATTCAGCAAATCCACTCAGTTATACACCTCGGAGAAACCAGTGCATGTGCACAAGGAGAAAAAATTAAGAGTATATATTTCAGCATGGATTCCATCAGTGAAAAACTGAAAGAAACCTAAATATCTACCAAACAAGAATGATAAATTGAGATATAGCCATCCAAGAGACTACTACACGGCAGTGGAAAAATGAATCAACACAAAAAAACATGAGAAAAAGCAGCTTGTAGTATTCATTCAATCAGTATTTTCAATAAGTATTTGTAAAGCATTTTTTATATGTCAGATACAAAGATTGTTGCAAGTAGTAGAAATTCAGTTGGGGAGAAAATGGGCAAAATCTGAGGTCTCAAGGAGCTCACCCCCTCATGAAAGGAAAGAGGTAAGAAGAAAATAAATAAATACACAATTTACCAAGGATGAAAAGTGTGTGAAGAAAATGAAAACAGAATGAGGGTGGAGGTATCGAAGGGACCATTTTGTGTAGGGTAGTCAGGGAGAGATTCTGATAAAATATAGTTTGAGCAGACACCTGAAGGAAATGAAGAAGCAAATAGGGGAGTGTTTTCCAGTCAAGAAAACAATCGTAAGTCCTGGGTATGGACTGGGTATGTTCTTGGGCTAGTAAGGAGGCTAGGGTGGCAAAGGAAAGAGTGGGAGGAGGTGAGTTCAAGAGGAGAAAGCACACAGCAAGATCAGAGAAAGGACTTCTTGTTCTAGGTAAGAGAGAAAACCATCGCAGATTTTGAAAAGAGAAATTAATTACATAAGTGACTTATCTTCAAAGATCATCCTGAATGCAAGGTTGAGAATCTACTATATAGGACCAAAATGAAAGCTGGGAAACAAGTTCATTACAATCTTTCAATGTTTTAACAATTTCATAATTTTAAAAAGATGCTAAAAGGTATAGTTTCATATTTACATGCATCTGAGTGTAAAATGTATTTGTGTATGAACATATATATTTATGTATATAAAATACTTCAGAGACAAATAACATAATATAACAAATAATAGAAGATATGCCAGAGTGGGTACGCATGTAGTCTATACTGGGTAAAGGACAGAAATGCCACTTTTTAGCCAACCCTGCTCTAAGGACCAACAAAAACTTTGGGGCATTTTTGAGAAATCAATGCTACTTCAGGAACAAGATGTTTACAACTACGCAGAAAATTAGAATAAAAGAAATTAAGTACTCATGCTTGTAGAAAAATTAGATGACACATGACTAACAAACACGACATAGTGAAGAACATGGGGGACAAAAAGGTGAGTCAAGTTTCAGAAAAGTAGCTGGATGCATGATCTTGATGATTCTTTCCAGTTGTAATTAGAAAAGCGGTAACGGAAAAGTGTAACTCTGCCACCTGGTGTTCGGTACAAAAGCCCGCAGCTTAAATATCTACGTGTGCTATTTAAGTCTCATTAATCATTAGGAAAATGCAAAGTAAAGCCTGGAGGAGAAACCGCTCCACCAGGGGTCAGCAAATTTTTTTGTATAAAGACCAGATCATAAATAATTTAGGCTTTATAAGCTACATTTAAGTAGTTTTATAAGCTACTCAGCTCTGCCGCGGTAAAGCAAAAAAGCTACAGAAAACAGAAGTGAATGGGCACCACCATGTTCCAATGAAGCTTTGTTTGCAAAAACAGGTGGTGGGCTAGATTTGGCCTGTGAGCCACAGTTTGCTGGCTTTTCCAGTACAATCTCTAGAATGGCTGAAATTGAAAAGATTAACCGTACCCAGTGTTGGTAAGGATGTAGGGCGACTGGAACAATTCCACGCTGCTGGTAGGAATGCAACAGGATGCAACCGCTCTAGAAAACAGTTTGGCAGGCTATGAAAAGAATAAGCTATTCCTACCATGTGACCCAGCCATTCCTATCCTGGGTATTTGCCCAAGAAAAATGAAATCACACAGTCTTTTCCATGACTTTATGTACACTAACCAAACCTAGAAACAATTCAAATGTTCATGAACAGGTACATGGATGCACAAATTTTAGTTTATCCACACAACGGGCTCACACTCAGCAATCAAAAGAATACACTATTGATACATCCACAAACTGGATGCAACTCAAAATAGCTTTGCAGTGTCGGGCAAAGAAGAATACATACTGTATGATTCAATTTTTAGAAAATTCTAGAAACAGAAAACTAATCTGTAGCAACAAAGAGATCACGGGTTGCCTAAAGTTCAGGGTAGGTAGGGATGGCAAAGGGTGGAGAAGGATTACAAAAGGGTGTAAGGAACCATTTGAGAGTGATGGAAATGTTCATTGGGTTGACTATGATCAGAGGTTCATGGGTGTAGACATAAATCAAAACTTAGCAAATTTTAATACTTTAAATGTGTGCCAAACCATTGTGGCTGAGGGGTAAAAGAGAAATAAATGCTGCCCCCCGAGGGTCACTGTGGATCAGGCTCTACTTGAAACCTTTCCCCTGAGGTCTAGAGATTATGGTTAGGCATCTCTGCTAACTATAGAGATATTAATGTTCAGGTTTAATTTATTAAAGTTAATGAATTCATAAGCAAAAATGGATTATACAAAATCTTCATCATGAATTTCTTGTACACAGTCTCACATAAGGAAACTCCAGCAAAGCTGATGAATAAAATTTATATTGTAGCAAAATTTTCTAATCAGTGTGAACTTGGCCACATTAATAGGCTTCATTCTTTGTGGACTTTAAATAGTGGCAACGATGACTCATAATTTAGGAGTTAAAACCAAAGTTTTAATTATGCTGATGGATTCAATGGAGCCATCATCATTAAGATGATACTAAATCAGTCATGTAGACTTAAATAAACTTGAGAAAGTGAATATATCTGTTTTATTACAAAGGTGATACACTAGTATGTAGATTTTAGGATTTTTCTCCACAAAGTCAGTGTTCTCATATTCTTTGAATATGAATATTGAAAATTAACCATGTAGTTATATATATATATATATATATATATATATATATATATATATATACACACACACATACACACACACAAACAACAATAGAGAACATCATCATCCCATTGTTTTCTTAAAGAAAAACCAGCCTGTGGCTCCCTGAGGACAGATGTTAGGCCCCACTGCTCCACCTCCTGGCCCTGGCACAAAGTTTGACAATAGGGAGAGGTGCTCAACTAAAGAAACATTGGTCTCCTCTTCAAGTGTCGTTTAAAAATACCACACTAACTAGGGCTCCTGGGTGACTCAGTTGATTAAGTGTCTATGTTAGGTTCAGATCATGATCTCTGGGTCCTAGGATGGAGCTCTGCATCAGGCTCCCTGCTCAGTGGGGAGCCTGCTTCTCCCTCTCCCTCTGCCCTCCCACTACTCATGCTTTTTCTCTCTCTCTCAAATAAGTAAATCTGTAAAAATTAATTAATTAATAATTAATTAAAATGCCACACTTAACTTATAAACTAATATCACCTTAAGACCAGCTTCAAGAAATGTTAAATTATACCCAATAAGGGGCGCCTGGGTGGCTCAGTGGGTTAAAGCCTCTGCCTTCAGCTCAGGTCATGATCCCAGGGTCCTGGGATCGAGCCCCGCATCGGGCTCTCTGCTCAGTAGGGAGCCTGCTTCCCTTCCTCTCTCTCTGCCTGCCTCTCTGCCTACTTGTATTCTGTCAAATAAATAAAATGTTTAAAAAAAAAAAAATTATACCCAATAAAAGCAATCGGTAAGTGTATGATCTTTAAAAACCAGTAGCTTTGAAGAAAGATATACGCTTAAATAACAATAACAAAAATAGTAATAACAGCACTCAAGCAATAATAAAACTGATTGTAATAAGAGTAATATTGGACACATAGAACATGCCAAGCACTGCGCTAAGTACTTAACAGTTGTTATTTCTTTTACTCCTCACAACAGTCATGTGACTGTTCACACTTTACTGACCTATTAGCTACATAGCTGTGTAGGGAAGGGACCACATCTTTCTCGTTTCCCTCTGTGTGCCCAGAACCATGCACAGTTTCTAACAACAGATATTTCTGAGTACATCATATTATTGAATACGGGGAGTATTCACCCAGCCCAGGGCTCCATACTTCTTATATAGCAAAGTCAGGATTCAAAATTAGGTCACCCAGACCCCATATTCCATTTGCTTATTGCTCTTTATTTTTTTAAGTAAGCTCTACACCCAGCATGAGGCTCAAATTCATGACCCCGAGATCAAGAGCCAGCCTGGTGTCCCTCATTACTCTTTATTATGTCCCTTATTACTCTTTATTATGCCAGTAAAAAGGTTAAAAACAATCTAACTGTTCAATGGTGTAGAAATGGTTAAATGCATTTTGCTACAGTAACTCCATGCAGTAATATGCATCCATTAACGTGTTAATTTAAAAACACTAACTAGCTACATGGGAAAACGCTCATACATTAATGGGGAAAAAGAAAACAAAATTATATCTCTGCTTTGATTACAATTATGTAAGAATGATGCATGCATATTAATAAAAACTGTAAGGAAGTAAAATATTAAGCCATCTATTTTATGGTGGTTGGGGATAATGTATTTAATTTTCATCATTATTATTTAATATAGCCTTCTAAAAACTACTTTAAAAAAGAAGAAAAATATTAACATAGGGTATGCTTGTGTTATGTGAAAACTGCTTTTAACCAGTGAATTTGCCTTTAAACACCACCCCAACCATTCCCATTTCAAATGAACGTGACGTTAGCATTGAACGATTAAGAAATAAGTTAAAATCCTAGCGGATGGTTAATGCATAGCTTTGGGGAGGCAGAGGGATTATAAAATCCTAAGGCAGACAAAAGAAGCTAATAAGCCTTCCCTACCTTCTCAAGACGTCATCTTCATAAAACTCTTCTATTTCTTTGTACCAGATCTACAGAATCTACAGAGCACTAATTATGTTGACAACCATTTGTAAGAGAAGGAATTCTAGTAACCAAATCCCCCTTAGGTATCCATCACGTTCAGCAAGTTTAACACCTAATGATGTTTCCTTCATTAACAATGTTCAGGCAGAAGCATTCAGACATTCAGAGACATTTCTGCATCTCTCTTCTGCAGGCGGAGAGCTTTTACTTCTACTCTAGTCATCAGAGACTGCAGCCTCCAATAGGATATGTTCCTGCCAACAGACATGTAGGGGGCATGGCTTACAGCCCCCAGTCTAGAGCATTCGAATTCTATTTCCACCACTTACCAGCTTGGGACCAGAATTGAAACAAGTTACTTCACTTTTCCAAACTTCAGTGTTCTTGGTTGTAACATGGGAAGCATATGGCCCTTGACTCGTTGGCTTATCAAAAAGATTAATTGAAGAAATATAAATAAAGTGCCTGGTCCACAGTAAATGCTCATTAATATCAAGTTACTATAATAATACTCATTAGTAGTATTCTATTTCCTTAATAAGTACCTCCAGCAACTTCTGGATGCTTTTCATAGCCTTCCCACGGACTCTTCACCATATCTTCACCATTTGTCTAACCTCTATGGATATCTCCTTTATACATATGTATGTCTGTGTATGTGTGTGTGTGTTAAGGTTATTTCATCGTCTTAACATCTCTTCCTCAATCTATAAATCTTAATTTAAGATTTAAGCAACTTGCTATTAAAATACAGAGACTTTCTCTGAGTGTTTGGCATCAGAACCCACTCCAGTTGAGGTAGTAAATAAAAAAAAAATCATCCGACTTTTTGTGAAGGAGAATGGACTATTGCCATAATCCAGACTTGAAGGATGTAAGAGTGGTGGTCCCCATTTATTTATCCCTACTTAATTCATTCGTCAGGCCTGTGCATAGACCATATGGATCCTAATGGAAGACAGTGGAGTAACACAAAATAACACAAATTAACCAGCATTAGCCCCAGTTACAGCTACTCTACCAGACTTGATATCTTTACTAGAGCATATTAATATGGCCCTAGGAATATCAAATGTGTTTTTGATTTGGTGAATATGTTCTATTCAACATCCATCAGGAAAGGAGATGAGAAGGACTTTACATTCACATAATATGAACAATTAATCATCAGCAATCTTGCTGCAGGGCTATGTTAACTCTACTGCTGCCCTTGTCACAGTAAAATCTGAAGGGACTTGAACCTTCTGAACACTGCAGCACATCACATTAATACACTCTATTGATGACATCAGTGTAATCAGACCTGATAAGTAAGAAGTAGCAAGCAACTCTCCAAGCCTCAATAAGAAACACGCCTCCCCTGCCCCCCTGACCTGAGAGAGGGAGACAAACCATACAAGGATATGGGAGCCTGTTACACCCATGAAATTCTTCGGGGTCCATGGACCTGAGGCATGCCAGAGGATCTCCTTCAAATAAAGAACAAGTTATTGTATCTCTCATCAACTATCAATAGAAAACTCAGTGTGTGAGAAGTTCTCTTCATGTTTTGGAAGGAGCAGATTCTATATTTGGCAATACTGATCAGTCTGTTTATTAAGTGATAAGGAGACCATATTTATTGCAATGCGATGACAGAGGCTAGGTAGCCAGATCATTGCCTTTAGAAAGGAAGTAGGACTACAACCTATCTCCACAGGTTAAAAACAGATTTTGAGAGGCACCTGGGTGATCATCCAACTCTTTGTTTCAGCTCAGGTCATGATCTCAGGGTTGTGAGATAAAGCCCCATGTGAGGTTCCAGGATCACTGGGGAGTCTCCCCCAAATTCTCTTTCTCTCCCTCAGCCCCTCCCTTGTTTACATCCACTCTCTCTCTCTAAAAATAAATAAATATAGCTTTTAAAAAAAACTCATAGATTTTGAAATTACCTTATCCATATTCAGAACTTAGCCCTATGACTCATTATCAGTATGGTCTTGAGCAAGTTACATTGCCTATCTATTCTTCAAGTTCCTCACCTACAAACTTGAGAGTGATAATAGTATTCACTTCACAGAACTGTTGTAAGGACTATCATGACTCAATGTGTCTGACACAGATAAAGTGAGCTGGTGCCTCTAATATAATGGACTGGATATTCTGAGAAATGGAAGAGAAGGAGAAGTCCAGAAAAGCATTTGGAACATTTATGTTCATGAGTTTCTTTTAGTGAATGGGATGAAGAAAGTTAAGGATTACTGCGACAAAAGAAAAAGTGAATGGTCATTCTTAGGTATAATACACAGAGAAGCAAGGTGAGATGCCAGAGATGGGGAACAAGACTCACAGAGGAAAAGTGAAGGTGATTGGAAGACATGGGATGAGCAACACAAAGAACAGACAAAAAGGACGAATTAGATTTTAAAGATAGAAGGAGAGAGTTAGGAAATACAGCTCAGGCTGTGGAAGAGGATCCGTCAGTGAAGAGTAACCATCAGGGCCTCTACAGAAGAGACAAAACAATTGACAGAAAAAAAGAGAGTATTTGGACACTTTTGATGTTGGGAGAGTTATAATCTAGAAGAGCAGTGGGGCATTCTGTTCTTCGAGCTACAACTATCAGCACTTTGATAAAATCACCCAAATTAGAGAAGGTGATTAACAAAGAAAAGAGGTAATCAGAGTTACTGAGGAAATAATTGCAAAAATAGTAAGTAAAATCACATCCATATGATCAAGTAATCATCTGGAACCAAATAAAACTAGAGATATTAAAGCCCCAAGAACACCTACTCAATAAATATAGTCCTCCTCATGTCATTTGCTTAATGATTGGTATGGATTCCATCAAGGACAGTATGTCCAAGGTTGACAGAATAGCTTGGAATGTGCATAGAAAACCTATTATTGGTTCATGTAACCTAGAGAACTGCATCAAGATCTGAGCCTATCATGATAAAATGACAGTTTGGGCCTCCTACCACTGTCTAAGTAGGCCCTAGAGAAAGATTGTTAGGTTGACGTCTCAGCTCCAACATTGTGTGTACGACCTTGGACCTTGCTTAACTTCTCCAAGCTTCAGTTCCTTCATCTATAAAAATTGGAATAATAAAGTTACCTATTTTATAAAACTTAGATGAGTAAGTACATGTAACTTAGACATTACAAGCACAAACTAAACAGCATCCAAAAGTCCACTAATCTTTGCAGGTGGCGCCATTTCCTTTTCAAACTCACTGATTAGATCTATTCTATTAATTCTTTGTTTTGACATAATACACATAAAGGTGAAAGATTTAAATTATTTCAAAATGTTCTTTTCTTAGTAACTATCTTACCTATTTACAAAAATTAGTAAAAATGAGAGAAGAGCCAAAATACTAAGTACTAAGCCATCATAACATTCTCCAGCAGTGGCCAGGTGTGGTTTTCACTCCTAAGTCACCAAATAAAAAACATTTCAACATACACAATCATAATTGCCATATTCCCATGTCAATTGTTAAGACTTATAGGTCTCTTCACATAGAAGTCTTAGATTTGTGCTGCTCCTACAAAGGCTAACACATATTAACTGTGTCTCAGAATTTAATTTTTAATTTGGATAAAATGGTTTCTGGAAAAGAGAGTCTTGAAAAGCTGTGCTTTCGAACTTTCCAGAAAGTTCTGAACAATGAACTATGGTGTTCTACCAGAGGACCAATCCTCTCTTATAGTAGAAACTTCCGGAGGTATTTTTTCAAAATAACAAGGAGTGTGCAAGCTGAATATTTTCCCTAAAGTGGCAGAGCTAGAGGACCCTGGAACAGCTGTTCATTGGGGAAAACCATTCTCCCCTGACTGGCACTCAACTCGAGGACAAAGTCCTGTGCTACTGCAGCTGAGTAGAGGGGTGGTTAGACATACAGTGTTTCGGTAAAATAACTTTCCTATCAGCAAATATCTTCTAAACCCCAATGGCCATGAGGCAGAGGTCTTACATTACCCCTGAACAAGCTAGAAGCCCCTGTTCCAATGATGGAAAATATACAAGCAAATTTTCCATGGCCATTTACAACATCAAAAAGTAAAAAATTGAAATATTGCTTTGTCTGGCCTAAGTCAGCCTCAATTTTTCTTTCCCTAACATGGAAATTATCATCTCAGAATATTTCTCTGTTAGTTGCACAATCATTAAATAATTAGACAGGATCTAGCTTTAGAGGAAAAACTCATCTAAACAGATATTCTTTAAGGATGCAAAAACAATCTAGATGAAGGCCAATAACAGAACTCAATGAAGGTGAGACAGGAGCCAGAGTACTGGCTGGTTGCAAAGAAAGTATTTAAAATAGGCTTATGATTGTTGGGGAGACTTTGCTGTTTCCTCAGAGCAAGACTACTTGTCAGGAAGTACATGATAGGGCAACTGACCGGCCTATTAGGGCAAGTCAGTAGTCATTTCATTACATCCTCTTCAAATGCAATATGCCTCAAGAGTCAGGGACATCCCAGGATAAGAGCTACTATGTGTGTCTGCCCACCAATCCTCCACAGCACCTCCACTGTCTCCAC
The DNA here is from genome assembly GCF_002288905.1 of Enhydra lutris kenyoni. Lineage (NCBI taxonomy): Eukaryota > Metazoa > Chordata > Mammalia > Carnivora > Mustelidae > Enhydra > Enhydra lutris. Next base: position 65,033,986 of record NW_019154093.1, read on the forward strand.
ACCACCTCCTATCCTAATTCTACCACTTTCCTGATCCCCTAATCCCATTTGGCCTCCATACATTGGGTCTGATTCTCCATTAAGCCCCTTGGATTGATGCCCCAGTTACAGACCTTCAGCCAACTTCCAGGATGCCACTTCCTGTTTCTGGGCTCCGGCTTCCCACAACAGCTTACCCAGCCAGTACCCTCTCAGGTCTAGCCTGACATGAGCCTAACCTTCTGGCCAGGAAAATGAGAGGGGAGTTTCAAACAAATGCTGGAATTACAGCAGGCCGGATATAGTGGCTGAGCAATAGACCCACCTTCAACCAGATTTCAGGCAAATTATCTGTATCCTTTAGATGTTGGTCTTTAAACTGCAGTTGACAAGTGATAGGTAGGGTTAGTCTTTGTGCAGAGGATACTAAGCAATTTGATGAGGGTCAGGGACAAGACTTCAGTCTTTTTGGAGAAAGAACTACCTAGAAAAACAGTGTGCCTCAGCCCTAGATTGGAGGGAAGTCAGAGACAAGATGATTATAATAACTAACTAGAGCACTGGGTTTGAGGCTTTAATGAGAATTGAGGCACGTAGCTCCAGGGTCGTTTGGAGCTAGAATAAGTCAGCGACCATGGTCCATGATTACATTAAGGAAAGAGCAATCCAGTTGCAGTGGAGGTGAAAATAGAGACAGGATGAGATGTTTCCACGTCTGGCTGTGCCAAGATGCTTTCCCTCCAGCCCCATCCTGTTTCCTCCCACTCCTGATTCTGATGGTAACATCTAAAGCAGAGAAAGATTTACTGAGAGCTGCCATCATACTCCCACCCAAGCGTAGGCTGCCAGCAGGCAGATAGACTTAGCACTTATACAGTTCCCATGAAAAGAGAAGCTTCTGTCTGTTTTATTGTTTGCTTGTGTCAGACAGATAGAAATCTCAGATAACACTAATATGAGTAATGAAGTAATTTATAAACTGTTTGCCAGCAAATTGATCTTCCTGTAATCTGCCACGTTACATACATAAGCATCCTCTAAATAATCAGCACACAGATAGTAAATGTCAAGGGGAAAATTTCCTCATCTTATATTCTCTTTTTTTCTGGGTTTTAAACTCTCCATGACAGTGAGTAACACTTCCGGTTTGCCTGGGGCCTTCAGGTTGGAGCACTGAAAGCCCCACATCCTGGGGAACCTTCAGTCCCATGCAAACTGGGATGGTTGGTCACTCTAGTGGGAATTCAAAACCCTGGATTGGAGTCTTGCTGTACCACAGATTAAATATGTAGTTTGGGGCATATCAGTTGACATATCCTATCCTCAGATATAAGGTAAGGCAATATTAAGACCCACACAAATTAATCCCTTAATCTTTTTATTATATCTGAGGTTCTCAACCAAGGATAGGCATCAACACCAATACAAACCCCAAGTAGTGTCAAGATTTCCCCTCTCCCTTCTGCTCTTTGTTAAGAACCACAGACAGAAGGTTGCAAAATGGATTCCAGATACAGATGAGTAGCTTCAAACATTTCAGTATTTATCAGGAAATGTATTCACTTTTAGTATGAATTTAATATGTATTCAAATAATAAGCATTGACTTAAAAATATATTTGCTTTCCTAGAGCAAGGCATTTCTCCTACCCCAGGCACCTCTACTCTACCTGTCATACTAAAGGGGGTAAGTGGTAAAAAAGCAGAAAAATACTTAATAAAGTCATAGCCAGGAACTCAGGCTCACTAGAAGACTGATATTTAATCATAAAATAATAAAATCCTTCCCTTCTCCCATGTCTTATATGATAGTTAATTTTCTGTGTATGAGCTTGACCAGGCTAGGGGTCCAGATAGCTGGCAAAACATTACTTCTGCGTATGTCTATGAGAGTGTCTCTGGAAGAGATTAGAATTTAAGTCAGTAGACTGAACAACAGTTGCTCTCACCAATGAGGTGGGAATCATCCAATCAGTTCAGGTCTTGAATAGAAAAAGGTGAAGGAAGGGCAAATTCCTTCTTTCTGCATGGGCTGAGACATCCATCTTCTACTGCCCTGGGATGTTGGCACTTTCAGTTCTCCGGCTTTCAGATTCCACACAGGATTTACACCATTGCACCCTCCCTACCCGATTATCCCTGCCAAGTCCCTATTTCAAAATAAGATCACATTCACAGGTACCAGGGGTTAGGACTTGACTTAACCTTAGAGGAACACAACACAACCCATAACAGATACTATCAGACAAAAGATCTAGCCACAAACTAAGAATCGGTATATTCAACAAAAGTTTACGTAAAGTCTCTCCTCTCTCTTTTTTCGCTCCTCTCTCTCACTAAGTGCTGGTGCTAATAGCAGAGCTCTGTTTATTTTGAAAATACGTGTTCAAAAAAAAAAAAGAATAAATGGTAGCTGTTGAGAATGACAAAGTTGCAGGAACATACAGTTCTGAAGGTAGCTCTAAAAACTAGCTTAACAGCTGAAAATGTCTATATTTTCCACTAAAATGTTTTTTCAGTTCTGCAATTTCTGTGATAGTGCTAAAGCAAACTCTTTCTTATTGTCTTATTTACATTGTCATTTTAAAGTACCGTTCTAAAATATTTTTTCTACCCAAAAGGCTGATTTTAAAAAATATAGAGGGGTACTATTCTACTATACTATTCTCCATCTGGACACGGCTCACATGTAAAGACTACAGAAAATAAAAATCATATCTGATAAAAATCAAAATAATTAAGGCTGTTGAAGAAAATAAATCTACCTCATGGGGGGAAAATGTATGTTATAGTGACAGAGTAATTTAAGGGGAAAAAAACTATTGATGTGTACTTTCTGTCTTGTATCTTTTTCTCTTTTCTGTCTTTTGTTCTTCTTTTTTTTTTTTTTCCTTTGGTGTATTGAACTATTGAAGGTTGTTTATAGAAAGGAGAAAAGTCCCAACTGCCTGTGTTTATATAAAATTATCTTTGTCTGTCTAATATCAAAACTGTGTAAATGTGACTTAATAAAATAAAATAATAAGAGACTGTGTATTTGATTACTAAAATGTTTATCTCTACTACAAATAATAACCAATAAAATGTGTTGCATAAATATTTATACATTATTGAAATCATTCAAAAACTAATATTACTGTGTGTCTTCAAGGTAAATAGTTAAATAGTTCAATTCAAATAGCTTAAGTGTCCTTGATATTTTATGATCTGTTACCTCTAAAAAATCATCTTCTTCTTACTGTGTTGTTCACTCTACTCCAGCCACGTTAGCTCCTTGTTTTTTCTCCACTATCATAGACATACTTCTGCCTCAAAACATTTGCTTTTTCAGTTTCTGCTGCCTGGAATGCTCCGCCCCAGACATCCACTTGGTGAGCTCTTTCACTAACATTTGGTTTTTCCTCAAAAGTGGCCTCAGTCAAGCAGAGAGAGTCAATTATCGTATGGTTTCACTTATTTGTGGAGCATAACAAATAACAAGGAGGACATGGGGAGATGGAAAGGAGAAGGGAGTTGAGGGAAATTGGAAGGGGAGGTCAACCATGAGAGAGAGACTATGGACTCTGAAAAACAACCTGAGGGTCTTGAAGGGGCAGGGGGTGGGAGGTTGGGGGACCCAGGTGGTGAGTATTACGGAGGGCACGGATTGCATGGAGCACTGGGTGTGGTGCAAAAACAATGAATACTGTTAAGCTGAAAAGAAATTAGGAAAAAAAAAAGGTGGCCTCAGTGAGGCCTTTGCTGGCCTACCTAAAATTCCATTACCCCACATAATATCTCTCATCCTCTTCTTATGTTTTTGTTTTTAGTTAAAAATAATGGCTGAAATTTTGTTTCCAGATCATTCCAGATCATATTTTCATATATACAATAGCCAAGGTAGACTCCCTAAAAGTTACACACACACACACACACACACACACACGCACGCACACGCAAATGATACTTATTTGTTTATTTATATTATTATACTATATACAAGTGGGGAAAAAAATGAACTACTTTGTGGGAAACTTGTTTACACTGAGCTTCCCTGACATATCATTAAAATCCTAAAGATATGAAATTATGATGGGTTATCTTTTCACTTAGGTTACTAGGCAACTCACTGCCAAAGTTATTGTTCAATTATAATAATTGTGTTCATTATAAGGTCCTGAATTTCTTTTTTTTTTTTAAAGATTTTATTTATTTATTTGACAGAGATCACAAGTAGGCAGAGAGGCAGGCAAAGAGAGAGGGGGAAATAGGCTTCCGGGGGAGCAGAGAGCCCGATGCGGGGCTCAAGCCCAGGACCCTGGGATCATGACCTGAGCAGAAGGCAGAGGCTTAACCCACTGAGCCACCCAGGCACCCCAAGGTCCTAAATTTCTTATTAATTCATTTCTAATCTTGACATTCTATTCAGTCTGTCTCCTTATTCTATTTTTGCCTTTTAATCCTACATCATTATAGTATTTTATGTGTTTCCTTAAGTTGTTTCAAATCACTGTGGACTAGGATACATATAAATAAATAACAAATGAAACACTAAGACCTGATACAGAGAGATGAGTTAATTCTTAGCCAGGTCTTATTCTTTTCAAATAGCATGAGAAAAAGATGGTCCTTCATAGATATTCTGACTTTTTCCCTCCAATAACTCCCCTGTTCCACAGAGTGGATATAAAAGAGAGGACCTAGTCTTCACCATGAAAAATAAGAAGGTAGTATGAGTTAGGGGCTTCTATTTCGCTGCTTCTTTTTTTTTTTCTTTTTTCTGTTGAACAGTTAAAGAGGGACCCATCAGGACTAGAATACATACAGTCTAGAACCTTCCAAACACTTGAAAAATATTTGTTTGATGAATAAGTTCATGAACAATTGAATTAATTAGCTGCTGAATGAATATTGACTTCCTTGATGAATATATTACTCCTTTTGGAGTAAATTACATTAATTGATGATAGTCCTTCACTCTTTCTCTGCCCTTGCCAGAGTTTACCACAGGTAAATTTTGATAAAGTTATCAAAACTCAAAAACATTTTTATACATACATATATACATTATATTACATATATACAAACAATATACCTATTAACTGAATTACGTGTTTACACACACATGCACACATGTGTGTGGTGAAGCCAGGTTTGCTGCCGAGACTGTTGGAGTCAGGGACAATCTTCAGTGACATTGATCCATGGAAGGACTGGCCAAACCATGAGGAAGAGGCTCAGGAATCTGGGGGACTCTATGAGGTTGCTCTCTGTTAAAGGGTCAAGCCCTCTTCCTGCATGCTTGTCCCTAAGAGCTGAGAACAAAGTACCCCCAAACAAGAGAGCCCGCTGAGGCTGGTCCCCTCATGTCTGTCTCCTGGCAGGGGCACCAAGCACTCATGGTCTACATGCTGACCACTGTCACAGCTTCCTAAGGCCCACCAAAGCCCTGTTTGTGCCACACCGGTCCAGGAAGGTAAATTCAGAGAGCAGCCACTCCCTCCAAAGTTAGGAATTCATGATAGCGGTCTCTGATTGCTTCTTGGCACCATTCCCACAGTTTAAAATCCTGAGCCTGATCCAACTGGTAAAATGTGCAGGAGCACACAGCTTCTAAGAGCTCCTCAGCTCTTGAGGAGGGGCAGGTCCATCTAGAAGATCAAGGGTATGAAGGCCAATGACACAAAGAGCAGCTGAGCCAGTAGAATGATGCTGCGAGCCCAGCAGTCCTGAGCCAAGACCCCTTGACCAGCCTGTCTCTCAGATAAACCCAGGCATCCCTGTTAGCTGGTGTCACTTCAGCTTCCAAGGGTAAAAGGGACTTTAGCAGTCAGTGGTCTAGTCTTGGCACAAATCAGTGATATAAAATTCCTGCCAGATGGTCATCTAGTCTCTCCTGACTTGCTGTGAAGAAGTGTGGTCTTCCTATCAAGGGAGTCAATATATAGGTTCTTGCATATGCTAAGTCAGCCTCTAGGCCTCCTGTATTTCCTCCCACTGGTTCTGGTTTGTCCCCATTAGGGCCACACTCTTCTTTCCTCAGACAGCCCTGTGCAGATGTAAAGACAGCAGCCAAGACCCCCGAAGTCACGACAGGGTTGTTCAGTGCATAATTAAGCAGATGCTCATGTTCACACTGGTGACTCCACCACTTGTTGCCAGAGACCTGATTTCTTCACTGTCCTGGAGCCTGGAATTCTTTGGGGAAAAAAGCTTTTATCCTCAGAAATAATAAATAAATAATGAAATAAATAATGAAATAAATAAATAATGAAATAAAAAATGAAAACATAAATAAGAAAAAGGGAATAAGAAATATCATGTGGGTTGGTGGAATGTTAGATAGGCCAGGGAAGACCTCACTGGGGCCACTTTCCTATAAAAATTTAAGGTTAGTGAAGGAGCTCACCGTGCAGACATCTAGGGGAAGAGCAGCAGAAACAGGAAATACAAATATCCTGAGGTGGAAATAGGTCTATGGTAGTAGAGTGGTAACAAGAAATCTAATATGGCTGGAGTAGAGTGAGCAACATGGTAAGTAGATGAAAATTATTTTTTAGAGGTAACAAGGTTTGATCATAAAATGTCAGGAATACCATCTTTTACTCTGAGATGGAAACCATGAAGAATTCTGAGAAGAGGAGGGGCAGGAGCTGATTCCTATGAGGTTACTTGGGCTACACGTTGTGACTGCTAAATGACAAGGGCAGAGACTGTTAGGAAACTGGTTAGGAAGCTGTTCTAGTAATGATGATGATGGTGTGGACCAAGGTGGAGGCAGTGAAGGTGGGGATGAGTGGTCTGATTCCAGATACAGTTTGAAGAGTTGACAGGATAGACCAGATATGAGAGAGGAGAGAAAGAGATGAGTCAACCATGACACCAAGATCTTGGACTGAACAGCTAAAAGATAGAAGATATTGACCCGATGAGGAAGTTTTAGAAGCAACAAGTGTGCAGGAAAATTCCAGGAGCCCTACTTTGGACTTGGTAAATGTCAGGCAACTATTAGGCATCCAAGTGAAGATGATAGGTAGGAAGCTGGTTATAGGGATCCCCAGTTTCAGGGGGAAAAAAATCTCATCTGGAGATACAAACTGAAATGTCATGAAGGTTATAGACAGAATTTAAAGCCACTGGTCTGGATGAAATTGCCCCCAGGAGGAGAGAGTAGATTGAAAAGAAAAGAGGGCTCAGCTCTGAGTCACCTCCAACATTTAAAGATTGAAGAGATAAAAGGGGACAGCAAAGAGACTAAGAAGGAGAAAGAGTAAAGGAGAAAAAGCTGGTGAAGGCAGCATCGTGGTGGGGACATGAGAAGTTTCAAGGAGAAGAGTGGTAACTTGCCAAATAGTGCTGATCCGTCAAACCAGATAGAGATGAAGGGATGGAATGACCATGGGGTTTGGCCAGGGGTTACTGGTGATCATGATATAAGCAGTCCTTTACTTGTGTTAGAACTTTGTTTTCAACTTCATCTGTTGTCTTTCAAAGGCACTGAAATAACGATCTGTTTTGAGCTTCCCACGGTGATGTCAGATAACTGTATTATGACCCCATATTGACAAGTGGACTCAAGATCACACGGTTTTGAAAAGGCTAAACCACACTTGTAACTCCATAAGTCATGAGAGCTTTTCCACTTCCCCCCTGGCACTCTGTGGTCATTAAATAATAGAGGGCATTCCCCAAGTTGTCCTCGGTCCTTCAAAAGCTCCCCCATTTATCTCATAAGAATACATTTATCTAAGACTCTCCACATTACTAATTTGGCTTACAACACCCCTGGGTTAACAAATTCCATTAATTTGCTGTCCACTTTGCACAGCAATATGTCCTTTTTACCTCTGCCTGCCGCTTCCCGGCTGCGAGGGTTCTTTCCAGCGGGGACCGCCTGGATTGTTTCACAAGACCGTGTGGGAATTCTACGGTCTTACTCTTACTTTAATTTTCATTTCTGTTAACCATTTCCTTCTGCAGACAGTTTTTAACCTGACTTTCTTTTGTCTGTCTCTTAAGGTTGAGATGCGTGGTGGAGGGAAATTTTTTTTTTAAAAAGGTGTTTCTGAGATTCCAAAAATGCTGGCTTCTTTCTGTGGACACCACATGCAGACGGTTACAGTGCCCTCTTCTGGTGGAGACGCATCATTATTCCCTACATTCTTCAGATGATAATCTCTGTGCTGCTCTTCTAATGATGGAAGGTGCTTTTGGGTTCCTACGACATAACTCCAAGCAAGAAATTTTTAGAGTGATCATGTTGATTATTTTGTTTTAAATACATTAGAGAATTGAGGCAGTATATGGACCCTCTAAAGAAAACAGTTTTCAAGTAAAAGATAATCTTACTTTGAATTTAAATTTTACTTCCCCCTGCCCTCCATCAATTTCCACCCTTGGAAGTGTTCATGGAAACCCGTTCAATAAGGGGCCCCTGGGTGGCTCAGTCAGCTAAGCATCTGCCTTCAGCTAAAGTCATGATCCCCAGGTCCCAGGATCAAGTCTCACATCAGGCTCCCTGCTCAGCAGAGAGTCTGCTTCTCCCTCTCCCTTGCCTGCCTATCTCCCAGCTGAGTGCTCTCGCTCTCTCCAGCAAATTAATTAATTAATTAATTAATTAAAACAACAACAAAACCCTTTCAACTGAAAAGGTGAGAAACTAATCCAAACTTGCTAAAGAAAAAAAAAAAGAAAAAAAAAGGTAATTTCTTGGCTCCTTTGATGAAAAATCCAGGGCACGCAGGATTTCGCTCTGGGCTCGCTGTGTTTAGGAACTCAAATAAAGTCATTGAGCCCCGCACCTTGGCTCTGCTCTCCTCCACAGACTTCATGGTCACACTCCTCAGAAAACAGAGGCTCTTTGGGCCTACACCATCTAGCATGCCTGCAGCTTTGGCTGAAAGACCCAACCCCGTCATCTGAACCACTGTGGCCACAGGAGCGGCATATGTGATGTTCGTAGGCCTAGAGGCATCCCACGTGATGACAGTAGGTACAGGTCATCTCCTCAAAGGAAACAACAGTAACTGCAACGGCAAACTACAACAGGAGCAGCGTTCCGCTACTAAAAAAGAGAGATACAGAAGGGGGAATGTAGACGTCAATGTCATTTGGGCACCAACTCTAAAGAACACTTTCTATTGTGAGTGGGGTATTTTGTAGAGGACAGCCTGTTTAGAGGAGTTAGCGTTACTGGATATCTTATTTAATTTTTCACAATCTCTGTCTTAGCTGATGCTGGTCTTGTTCTGCAGCGGAGAAAAGCGAGGTGTAGAGATGTTTAGTCACTTACCAACAACCTCGTAAGTGTTTAGAGAGAAGTCTGGCACTGGAACCAGAGCTTTGAGCTCTGAGGTCCTTATTATCCCTCACCGTGAGGCCCCACAGTCCTGTCACTGAAGGAAGGTAACTGGATGACAGTAACATTGGATCTGTCAACACTGAACGCCAGCGGCGCAGCCAAGGTAGAAAGCTGCTTGTCCTCGATGTCCGTCACACTCTAAACCATGCCTGTACACAGGAGCCTGGTCCCAAAAATTCAAATTTAAAAAAATTCCCTTACACTGAATTGAAGGGAAGCCCCTTTTATAATCCAGGGAATTCACAGAAATGGTATGAGGTTAGGATACTTCATATCACATAATTTCCCTTTCAGATAAAAAAATAAAAAGGATTTCTGCCCATATCAACTCATGTTAGAATCAAGTACGTGAAGGATACAAAGTAGAGTGACAATTTGAAATTGGAAGTATAATGATATTGTCTTTTGCCCTCAGCCAATTTCCTGGAAGCCTTTTTAAGAAGAGAAAATGCAGGGGCATGTGGGTGGCTCAGTCAGTGAAGCGTCCGACTCTTGGTTTCAGCTCAGGTTATGATCTCAAGACTCTGGGTAGAGCCCCATGGGAGTCAGCCTAAGAATCTCTCTCTCTCTCTCTCTCTCTGCCCCCTACCCTGCTTGAGCTCTCTCTCTAAAATAAATAAAATTATTAAAAAACAATAGTGAATGCAGATGTGCATGTAATACAAAATGTTCTATTCGAAAATGCAGACCTTTCTTGCTTTGCATCTCAGCTTAGATTCTCTGAAAATATGCAGCTTCCTTCAGGAGTTTGAACTCCCTCTCAGCATTAAATAATTTCCATGGGAACTGGGGCTACAGAGAACATCTTAGAGCTCATTAAGTATCATGCCACTTAAACAAGATTTTTAATTTCTCTTGTTCTCCCTTTTGTTAGATAATAACTACCAACACATACTTCTTAATGATGTGACTCCTAGACGAGCCTGGAAAATGATGACTGATTAACTCACAAAGGTTCCTCCTTATAGAGAATGCAATGTCTATGCTTTAAAAGAGATGCTTGGCAGCTCAGATAAAGCAGAGAAGAAATCCAAATGTTTCCAAAGTAGCTCAGCCTTTTAGCCACAAAGGAAAATCCTGTGCCGAGATTCCAGAATTTTTCTTTGTCTTGGTAATTTTCCAGCATGTGTTTTTACTCTTCCAAATGCCACATCAGAGTCACAGATGGCAGCATGATTTGAGCAGGTTTGAGCTTCTCTGTTCTTTAATCCAAATCCTAAATTAGACAGAAGTTGATATTAACCTCTCAGCCTCCCACGCCCCTGTCTTTCCCTTCTTGTTCCCAGTTGTTTCATCTCATTGAGTTTTCAATTGTTTGACCCCATTAGTATTTTTTACCAGCACAATTAAAGGACCAAAGAGCCTCAGTAATGTCAATAGCACTTCCCAGCAGCTCAAGCATTTCCTTTCTCGTTTCAATTTGTACTCTCACATCTAAATTAATTGAGATTATCAGAAGAATGCTGGGGGCGTGACTTTGCCCGGTTTTCAAGGTAGAGGTAATCTTGATAGGAGGTTTGAGCTTGGGGTCCAAAAGTAAAATATTACATTTTAGACTGTCGCTATATAGCACAAAATACTTCCACTTTTCACTTTTTATCCAAATGCTTTTTATGGTTTAGTTGCGACCTTAAATCTTAAAACTACAAATTGCATACGCGTTTCATGTATGAAGATTTAAAACGCTAATGCCCCAACAAGCTACCCAAAGATATGAAGATCATACATGATTTTGAACCATTAACTTCTTTTTAGAATTCAGTAACATATCACTGAATGTCTACTGTGTGAAAGACATTGGCCTGGGAGGACTTTGAGAGACACGGTAAGTATGAAGGGACCTGCCCTCAAGTTCACGCTTGTAATACTCTGCTTAACAGGTTAACCCAAATATATTATAGTACACCTTACTTTGCTTCAAAAAGATTTCTGTTTACAGGTGTCATTATTCTGCTTGGGTTTTGCTACTAATTTCTGTACATTTGGGTGCTGTAACTTGCAGTTCTGGCCTTGACTTAATGAATTCACTTGTTCAACAAATGTGTAAGCACCAACTATTCTCTGAACATTTTGCATGGCACTGAGGAGAGAAAGTTAGTTATCTCCCTATTCATGGGGTACATCCAGTCTAGCAGACCAGGCTACCCAAACGGAACTAAGTATAATGCAGTAAGGAATGGACCACGGAGGCCACCAAGTGGGTTCTGGGCACACTAAATACAGAACTCCTATGCTTCTATTTTTAAGTTCCTCTCTGCCAAGTTTCCAAATTTCAAACCTCCTCCTTGTGAACCCACCTTCCTCTAACCCACCTCTCCCAGTGCTCTGAAGACACACACCAATGGAAGGAGCACAGAATCAGGTAGACTTTAAATCTGGCTCCATCCTTGATAATCTGGGTGTTTTTGTGCAAATTGTTTTAACTTCTCTGAGTCTGAATTTCTTCCTCTATAACATGGAGATGTTCATACGTCTGCATATATTTGATGTCAGGGTGAAGGGGGATAACTTATGGAAGGTGCCCAGCAGAGTAGCTCCATGTAATAAATGTGAATTATCTGAAGGCCACAGTTGGCCACAGACCTTGTTGGCCATATCTCATGTCAGGCCCTGTTAATCAGCCTGACTTCTAATGCCCACAGCCCAGTTATTGAGTCACCATGAGCCAACTGTCTCAGTTCAGCTCCACAACCACCCATGGAGTAGATGTTGTTGACCAAGTACTCTTACCTCCTGGTTCCCACCGAGGCTAGAGCACTGTTCTTCCCCATGCCTTCCTACTACTGCCTACGCGTGGTCTACCCACCCAGTCATTTCCTGGCTGTGGAGGCTGTTGCATATTTGCAGTTGGACAGATCCACACTGCCTTCTCTGACTGCACCTTACTATGCATTATCCCTTATTTGGGATACTATACAAGTGTTACGAGTTTCCAGGCACTGGGCCACAAGGGAGACCATCTTACTGGGAACAATAGTCTTCCTTCTTCACTTCCTTTTCCTATTCCCTTTTCAACCCCACCCCACCACCACTTCTGGCCCTGGCCAGATACTTCCCAACTGTTACAATCAGCCTTGTAGTCAAATTGTGCCAAACTGTTGCTTATTCCAATAAGCATATAGAAACCCTTTAATGTTTTCCTGTCTGCTATTTGCAGTTTATACTTGTCTAAAAAGAAGAAAACTTGCCATTTAACTATACTAGAAGGTAGAGTCTGTTAAATGTCTTTAAGAAAAGTACAGGATTCTTCAGGAAACAGACATCTCAGAACCTCAAGATACCCACACCTGGCTCCTCACCGTGTCTTTCACTAACCACTTAACGAGTTTAAGCAAGGAGGCCTTGATAACCCCAATAATCTCTTAAGGGTTATCTTCCTGTTTTTGCTTCCTGAGGCATCAATTCTATTTCCATTTCCATTCTCTTTGAGGAAAAGAGAAACGTGCAGTCTCTACCATGATCCCTGGCACGAAGGAAAGCAAGGACTAGCTAGAAACTCCCTGGATTCTTCCATCTGTGGCAAGCTTTGTGATAAAGTTTACACCAGAAGCCAAATGTCTAGTTTCATAATGATAGCTCTTAACAGATGGGTGGAGGGGTAGCAAACTTAGCAACCAATCGCTACCATTATAATTTCAAGATGTAGAGACTTTTCTGACCAACAACCACATATTTTTCCATTTGGTTCATGGTTCCTCGGAGGCGATGCACTTGGAGGGGTTAGCACTTGAAAGGTTGTGCAGACTAAATGCTCTTCATGGTGGCTTGATGGAATGTCTGCTGTTTATAGTAATGAATTACATTGCCTGACAATCTGAAATTGAAGAACTTAATATCTCCTGGGTTTCAAGGTGTGTTGTTAGCCACTTCCGATTATTTCTTCCACCAGCTTCTTCCTGTCATCTGAAAAATCTGAGGAAAATTTATTTGGTCCACAATCTGTCTTTGGCAGGTCTCTTGGTCAAGGTTGTTAACTTTTGTCAATAATTGTTCATATCCATTTTAATTCCTTTTAAAATATTTTTAATGTATCTAACAACATAGAATCACCTACTTTTAATTTATTATCATAGTACTCATTATGATCACCTTTAGTCCAATAATAAATTACTATGACATTCAGTAATTGTGGTCATTGTAACATGTATATAAAGGCTTAGATATCTCCAAAGCAGATCAAACTCATTTTCTCAAAACTGAATTTAAATTGTGTTTTTCAACCAGTGTTTCTTAATTCCATTATTTCCCCTCCTCTATTTTATTACTCAAACTAGAAATGTAGAAAGCTTTCTCACTCTTTACCCCTCCACCTCATGCCCCTACCTCAACATTAGTCATCAGGATCTAGTGATTCAGTCTCCCAAAACTCTCTTTATTTTTGACTTCTCACCATCTTCCTTTGCAAGCTAGGCCAACCAACTATAATCACAAGGCCTACTCATTGGCCCTCTAAATCTTTCTTGTCACTTTATTTTCCAAACTGCAACCAAAGTTAATCTTAGAAAAATCTCAAATCTTTTATTTCACTCCCCTACTTAAAATCCTTCAGTGACTTTCCATATCTCTTATTATCTGTGTTTAATAATCTAGTAGGCCTCAAGCAACCTGACCCTTCTTTGTTCTCTGTGTCTGACCTTTCCCGGCCTTGCGTGCATGTCTTGGGCACACTTGGCTGTTCCACGCTCTTTTTCACCTCAGGATATTTTCAAATATTGTTCACTTCCTGAAACATTCTTCAACCTTCCTATGTCCCCTTAACCAAGGTAACTCATTTATCCTGTAGATAACAGCTAAAATGTTCACTCAAGGAATAATTACTTCCTTCATCCATCATATCCCACAAAAACACTCCCAACTAAGCTTCAGGTTGTTTCCGAAGTGCCCTGACTTCTTCCTTTGTAGATCAGTCAATTCACAATAGTAATCACTTGTTTACAATTGTGTTCCCTGCTAACTGATAGCAGGTAGGGACTTAATCCACAAATCCAGATGCACAAGCAATAAAGCATTGCTTTATTTTCTTTAAATTAACTTAAACACAATACTGCTTAATCAGCTTAATTCCAAATTCCACCAATCTGGAGAGATTTTAATCCTAATAATTATTATAGCATTTTGTCCTCTTTTCCTTAGTGTCTTATAAAAATTCAGGTGAGTTCTCCTATTCTGTCCCAAGTCATTGCAGAGGCCCATCCTGTTTTTGGTACGTACTGATTACTGTGGAAAAGCTTATTTTCCCTTCGGACACTGTCGCACATGGCCCCTGATTGCCTTGTGCCTCTCTTGAGGTCCAGGACTCTTTATAGGGAATGGGAATTCTGTGGTCAAGGCTTGAGTCTCTGGGTATACTTTGAGTCCTGCCATTGCCCAAGGATGCTGTCAAGGAAAAGGGGTAGAACCATTCTACTCGGAGACCCAGCAGCCTTGCTCTCACCATTCCCAGTCAGTGACACTGAAAGTGTTCCTCTCTCCCCATTTCTCCACTCTTATAAGCACAGTCTTTCAGAAAGAGGGTTGCTTTCAAGGAATTTCTGCTTCTTGCTCTGTAAAAGAAAGCTTGAAGCAAGAAACATAAATCATCTGATTTGAAGAGAATAATGAAGAAGGAAAGAACACACAAAATAATGTCTACAGACATTTCATTAGGGCTACTCTTCCTGTCCATACAGGATGTTCAACATACATATTTATTAAAAGAATGAATGGATTTGAATTAGCACATAATCCTATCATATGTTTTGTATGTGTCTGAGTGTGTTGACAGACATGTTTACATGTATGGAGGGAGAGAGAGAGAAATGGAAGCTGATTTTTATGGACAACAAGGAGGTAGCCTTTCTGTTCCCTGTACTACCCATCATAGTACCACATCCAGCTCCAGCTCCAGGCACTTGCAGACATCACTACAGGTAAAATAAGAGAAAAATGAATAGGTATCATAGGAGAGTTCTCCATAATACATGCAACCCAGGATGTGTTTTTCATAGGCTAATAACAGTCTGCCTTCCCCTACAAAGTGGATAAGGAGTGAAAATGATTGGAAGGTAGAATGGGCTGTAGGAGATCTTTTCTGTGTGTGAAGCAGAACTGAGTGTTTGGGGTATAATCAGAGTTTAAATCAAACAGGCTCTAACAAATCATGTACCATGGTACTTCAATAACCTTCCTCTCAAGTGGACAACATATTTCCACTTTCCTCTGCCATAACTGAGATAAGTTTGGAAAGATTTATTACTCTTCTGTATAAAGGCCAGACATGGGTTGGGGGGGGGATGGTGAGGGAGAGATTGGAGTGGATTATGACATAGTTCTTCAACAGGATTTCTTATTTTTCCAGAAGACATCCAGCAACTAGGCTATGCCAGCAGAAATTTCTTTCAACTCTCTGGCTACAGATTGTCTAATACATGGCTGATGCTTAAGAATGTCAAATAAAGAACAAACCTTTCCTGGGAATTGAGCTCTCCCCCAGCTATGAACATTAGGATTTTGCAAAATGTGTCTGTTTCTCCAGCACTGAAGCCAATCTGGACTTTGGCAAGGCACATATCCTACAGGACCCCAAGGTCCCAGAAGCACATTTGCTCAAATGTAAGCGGGCTGCAATTCAAGTAATTTGCTCCCTAACCGCCTTGTGACAATCTTGTTTCTGTTCCTGTGTTGTTTCACCAGCTACCCTCCAGCTTTGGCCCCAAAGACTGATGCACCATTTCATCTGCTTTTTCAGAAATTTAGTCTCCTTTTCACATCCCATTTCTGGGCTCACATACTACGTCCAAAGCCCACTATTTCAATGGACTGATAACCTTGTAAAGAGTCTCCCATCTTGCAGCAGATTCATATTTGGACCTCAAAGATATACATGGTCATTTAGAGTCCCACTTGATGAGCCCCAGCCCCAATCCTACATCACCCTGTCTCCGAATCCCATGCTCATCTTCAGGTTCCACGGTATAGCAGTTAACACATTTGTTTTATATGCAGAAGATCCTAGGTTTAATTCCCAGGGGAATCACAAAATTGCCTTTGGTTCCATTCAAAAGAAATATGGTGAACCCTACTCATAATCCCAATCTTTATCAAAGAATTCTAATATTGGACTTCTAGTTTCAAAAGAATCCCAGAATTGCAAGGTACAGGGCTAGCCTATATATATATATATATATATATATATATATATATATATATACATACACACACACACACACATACATACATACACACACCCTGGCCATCATTCATATCTAGTTTATTTCAATCACTGGGAAAGCCAACTTAAGAATGTCAAATAAAGATCAATCCTTTCCTGGGAATTGATATTCAGCTTTCTTTAAGTAGACACTTTGATGTAATATGTAAGCTAGTGCAGAATTATTATTATTATTATTATTATTATTATTATTATTATTATTTTGTGGCACACACACTCTAAAGACAAGCCAGGAAAAATGCTATTATCCTTTTATTCTGAGAATACAGGACACATTTTTCTACAGGATGATTTAGGTGTTAAGGAAGACATAGGCACCCAGAGACATTAGGTTTAGTGATGTAAAGCAAGTAAAGGCACATCTCCATCCTCTGCATCAAAAGGAAGCTCTTTCTCAACACGGTTACAATAAGGAAATGCCCTAACTCACACTTATCAGGTGAATAACACATTGCATGAGTCCTATGATGTATGGTGATAAAATCAGGTCACATAGCATTACCAGAAAGAAAAATAACATCAAAGTAGTATCCAACCACAAAATGGAGCCAAGGATGCTACCATAGTTAGCGTGAGCTAATGGGAATAGTAAGTCCAACAATTGTTGCTCATGTACCTAAACATCCTTCTTCTTCCTAACCCAGACCATCTGACCCATCCTTATCTTCAGCCCTGTGACATCATCAGAAGCCAATCCTAGCCTTCCCATGGATTTTAAGAAATTCTACGCTAATATTTGGATGTGACACTCACTCAAGCCCTGATTTGCCTCATAGGACACACATTCACAACTGCATCTGGGTAGTTTTCTTCTGCTCACTCAAATTGTACAAAAGCATGGCTTTTGAAACCAGATGGGTGTAAGTTCTAATCCTATTTCCACTAAGGAAGTTTTAATATCTGGCCCCTTGCCTATAAAATAAAGATAAAATCTTTATTCCCAGAGTTTTACAAGCATTCACTGAGATAATAAATATAAAACTGTCTGGCAAAGAATCAAGTACATGGTAGATCCTTAACTTGTTGCATTTTAAAATTCCCATACTACCATTCTCGAGTTTTCCATTAGTTTTAGTCTGATATCTTATTTGCTAAAATGTTTAATATCTCATCTCAAAACTTACAGCACTCAAATTAAGCATTTATCCTTCTAGAGCTTCACTGTCCAAATAAACTAACACTAGACACATGTAGCATTCAAGTATAAATTTTAATTACTAATTTTAAAAAAATTAAATATTCAATTCCTCAGTTGCACTACCCACATTTTGAGAACGCAATGGCCACATATAACTAGTGGCTACTGTATTGGACAATAGAAATAGTATCACCATTGGGGCAAAAAGTTCTATTGGACAGTACCTGCCCAGATAATACCTAACGACCCTGCTAATATATTCCACTGATGAGCTCTGAAGTATTTTGCAACCTTTTCCTCAACATGTCAACAAATGACAGATGGCCCTGAGGCCCTCTGCTTCTATAACACAAGTTTAAAACTTGAAAATTGTTCACACTTACTGTGGTCATATGAATAAAAGGATTTTCAGTTTTGAGCCTTCTATTCTTAGTTTAGGATACCAGTTTAGAATACAAGGAATTAACCTCAGACTTAACTGACCTTTAGAAATAAAGATCACATTAAATATCCTTGAAAGGTTTTATAATATTTCTTCTCAAAAATGTAAGAGTTAAATTAAATATTCCCAAAGACGGGTTTCAGAAGTGTACCAATGTTTAGTATTTCATGTTTAATTTAATAGTATCATATTGACTCATGAGAAATCTCCAGTTCTAAACTCTTTAAATTATATGATTCTTTGATGATTGAAAGTGAAATGGACCAGACACGGCCCTCACAGAAGGTTTCCCAACTTTTACTGTTCATGTCTTTCCATTGCTACCTTCCGAAAAGCTCTGGATTACCCTCTGGAAAAAACCTCTCCCTTTTACTTCTCTGGAAGTTATTAGCTTCACTATTATTAGAGTGAAAAACTACCTCATTTAATGGAGAAAATCATGTACCATAAAACATGGTATCTGCCATTATTCACTATTCACTCATTCAATCAGCAAATATTACTGAGTATCTGGTGTGTGTCAGACTGTTGGCTAACTGCTGGAGATACAGTGATGAACAAAATAGGTATGTTTCTTCTTTCATGGGGCTTATTGATGAACGTTCTAATTCAGCCTGACCAAGATTAAATAAGTTAGAAGAGTTTATTTAGTTGCTTTATTTTCTCACCTCAGACTGAATGGTATTATTCTGTCACCATGTGTAATGGGAGAAGGGACATTCTGTTCCACTAACATCTTTATATCATAGTCAAGTCAAAATTACATTTTCCAAAGCTATCCAACCTTGGTGTGACAACCAGTAACCAGTCTGGGCTAACTCACCGAGAGTGCAAATGTGTTTTGCCTCTTAGGACAACTATAATTAATTGGTTTTGGTATTCAGTCTATTTTGAGGAGCTGGACTGAGAAGGATACTGAGGCTAGATTTGGTGGGGGTGGGGGAGTATGGTGATACATTAGCAGTATCTTCCATGGGCTAGAGATTATAGTGTAATAGGTATGCCCAGTTACTTGTACTACCTGGAGTAAAAATGAGGGGCGTGGTTGGAGGAGGTGTTGCAGTCAGAAGGCAAGCAAGGGAAGGCAAAGAGGCATAGAAAAGCATCAAGGTTAAGTGACTTGTCTCCAAACAGCCTTTGTGCTCTTTGGTGGTTTCCAGTCTGAATCAAAGTATCCTTCTTTCTATTAGTTTGTCTTAAAAAGCCCTCTTTCTCTTCTAAAATTTCTCCTAACAAAGGCTGTTCACATGCAAATTATCTTGTTTTCATTATCATTAAACTTAACATTCTTTTTTTTTTTTTTAAAGATTTTATTTATTTATTTGACAGAGAGAGATCACAAGTAGATGGAGAGGCAGGCAGAGAGAGAGAGAGAGAGGGAAGCAGGCTCCCTACCGAGCAAAGAGCCCGATGCGGGACTCGACCCCAGGACCCTGAGATCATGACCTGAGCCGAAGGCAGCGGCCCAACCCACGGAGCCACCCAGGCGCCCCTAAACTTAACATTCTTAAAATTCAACTCTAAATTTGATGAGCTCTTCATTTATAGGGAATTAAATTTCAGAATAAGCAATAAAATAAAGTTAGTCATGTAATTAGATCACTACATAAAGTTCTACTCAAACTGTTTTGAGAACTATGTCAAGCTAGCCACATAGAGCTCAGGTTGTGTTTTTCTTAACCAAAGTGAAGAAGACAGATATGTATTTAGTGAACAAAAGATAGAAAAATAAGGTGAGTTATAGTGTGAAATCCTATTCCCAGAAAATATTCAGTTTCTTTGTTCTATGTAATAAATACTCAAATATTCCCTAAATTATTGTCTTCCCCCCACCCTGGAAAAGAAAAACCATAAAATCCCCTTTTTCCCCTTCCAGCCTCTATGTGTGTATGGGGTAAAGGGTAGGGGGAGGTGGTGGTGGGAGGGGGAGGGGTGCTAAAGGTGAAAAAGAGGAATAGAAACTAGCTATAAAATTACCAATGAACAATTTACTACCATGCCTGGCATATCATTCTTATAATTCTGTAAAATGACTTAATGTACTGAAAAGACAAGTTATTTCATGCCTACAATTTGTGTAGTGGAGGTCCGATCATTTTTTAAAAGACATACACTGTATGAAAAGGGTAATAGTACTTATAGATTTTAAACTGAATGGCAAGTGGAAAAAAAAAAAACACCTCATACAAAAAATAATGGCCCAAATTTACTCTGTCAAAGAATAATACTCTGGTGATACAGAACCGAGTAAAAAAAAAAAAAAAAAAACCCTGAATATTTGTCTACCCCTGCCCCCTTGTGGTGATCTGTGCTTCTTAGGTAAAGCAAGCAAATTTTTACAGGTTTGAAACCAAAAACTTCAGGTTTGAAAACAGAAAAGAATCAAAGAAGAAAGGAATTGTTATATTTAATATATAACAATCTAATTTTATTTCCCTTAACATGTCTGTTAGTATAACATCTGTGGTTAATTTTAAGAGCTGCTGGACAAGAATAATTATAAATGCAAAATCTGAATTTGTCTGAGTTAGAAAGAAATAGCAAAATTGTGGTTAATTTTTTTGAGGTTTTCAAAGTCCCATAATGGTAATTACATAGAGCTGTGTTTTACCCCTAGACTCTAAAGGGTTATATGATCTATGTCATTCACCCACGATGTTGGATGTTTTTTGACAATCTACAGTATGTCAGGCATAGGATTATATTTTGGGAAGCAAATGATAAGCAATAATAAACAGTATTTGCTCTCATGGAGTTTATGCCTTGTGGAGAAAAAAAGACAAGGAACAAAGAATCATACTAAAAAGCTAAAGTCTCAAAGTGATGTTTGAAAAGAGAATATGATTCTATGAGAACCGACAGTAATAGAAATGTATCTAGCAGAGGGGAGGTTAAAAAATGGAAGAGCATCCTGGAGCCATGCACGTGGGGTCACTGAGCATATAAGAACCCTCTGAGTTCTTCATACTCCATTTTACTGTGAACCTAAAACTGCCCCCCAAAATAAAGCCTAGTTTAAAAAGAGAAAGAGAGAGAGAGAGAGAGGGAGAGAGAGGCATTTCATAACAAAGGGCACAGAGGTAGGTAGCAAGAGGCGTGCGCAGGAAAATACACGGACAAAGACTCCAGGCAGGACAGTGGTGTGGCACATCCCCAGGTCTGAAAAGTCAATGTCTGGAGCCCAAAAAGGAGCAAGTCCTCCAAGAAACACAAAAAGGTATCCAGGGGCCAAAATGTGCAGGAACATTTTCTGGGCTGTATTCTGGGCCATAGTGTCTGAACTTGGATCTTTAAGAATAACAGAGAGCTATTAAAAAGTTTTTAGACAAGGGAATGACACATTTTGATTTGTATTTTACAAATATGTTAAACATTGAAAAATAGGGGCGTCTGAGTGGCTCAGTGGGTTAAAGCCTCTGCCTTCGGCTCAGGTCATCATCCCAGAGTCCTAGTATCGAGCCCCACATCCGGCTCTCTCCTCGGCTGGGTGCCTTTTTCCCTTCCTCTCTCTCTCTCTGCCTGCTTCTCTGCCTACTTGTGATCTCTGTCTGTCAAATAAATAAATAAACTCTTAAAAAATACACACACAAATAAATAAATAAACATTGAAAAATAAAAAATTAAGAAAAGAGGGCCTAAGGGAACAAAGTAATACACTGCTTTTATAGTAGCATATAGTAGTGTCCTTGAGGAGGTCCAGAATCTATCGACCAAATAAGAGACAAGGGGCTTAAGAAAGAGGGGGGAAATTAGAAACCTCTGACCAGATAAGTAAGTTGATTGTAAAATAAATAACAGACATCACTTAAGGATGCCATACTTATAACAACAGGGTTGTGGAAATTGGAGAAGGGGTTGAGAGTTTAGGCAAGTTCGCTGGTGGCAAACATGCAAATTCACTAAAACTCAATTCACCAAATGCCTGATTCACTGACAACCCACCCGTCAAATATGTTGATATGACAAAAGATAATTTATAGATTTTAAGAAGAATATTTGATTTGATGACTGAATGTGAAATAGTTCACATGCACCAAGTAGAATTTTACTTTTCATATGGGGACTCTCAGTTTACACTGGTTTTTACTCCTTTTTAAAATGTCATTGTGTATTGTATATTGAGCCAGCCTTTCAGCATTCATCAATTGTCATTTATAATATTTTTAATCAACTTGTTTTTTATTTTTCTTTGACATCTTTTTGATTTGGCCCATTGTGGTCATTTTTTTTTCATTGTTTTTGATTTGCAAATCAAATTTTGCATTTGATCATTGCATTTTCCATTAGATCATTTTGCAAATTGCTAGTCACCCAAGTCAAGCTACCCTAATTGTTCTTTGACAGAATCATATTTTTAGTTTCATGGAGATGTAATGTTTTTAACTAATTCTGATCCTTTTGGATGAATTTAAATTGTAATTCTAAATTTAACTTAATTTAAACATTTTATTTCATTAAATTTTAATCTTGTTTAAAATTCTGATTTATTTTAGTGCCTGTGAGTTAAATTTAAAGTTTAATCTTCATTAAAGTTTAATTTAATCTTAAACTTTAAATGCTAGATATAAAAAAGGAAAGCTGGGATGCCATTTGAGGAATTGGCAAAAGAATTAAGAAAACGCTTAAAATTTACTGAAATAGAAGATGACATTCAAAGATAACTGAAAATATTTCAGAGGTAGACAAGTGGTCCCATTACATATAAAATGGACAAAAAAGGAGGGTTTGGAAAACAGTTTTTCCTTTGAAAATTTTTTTTAAATTAGTACTGATTCTATTTTGCTAACCTCACCCTTTTGCCAGATTCTCGGATGATAGATCCACCATAAAATGTTAATATCCAGAAAATCATATGTCCTCCTTGGGAAGCAAACTTAAACATCCAAAGAGCTTTAACTACTACAACTGTTTGGAATAAATTGATAAGGTTGAGGAATCCAATCATTTGGCAAATGGCCATTCAGCGAACTGGTCCTTTAGCAAAGGTGTTTTCAAATTAGGAAGTGTCCAATTCAGTGTAACAAAGATAAGCTTTCTTTTTTCGAGTCTCACAATCTAGCAGGAGAGATAAATACTCAAATAATGCAAACTTTCTGATAAATATTTAGAAAGGAGGTGGGTGCAAAGTTCTATGGTAGCACAGGAGGACAGGAGGGCAGCAGCCAACTTTGCCTCAAGGAAAACTTCACAAGGTTCACAAGGGCAAAGACAATAGAGCTGATTATTGAAATATTTTTCCAAACACAAAAAGGAGAAAAAGATAAGTAAGCTTTTTTCAAAGTATGGAAGGGCCTGCTGTTTTCTCAAAATGGCAAATAATGTATTCAATGCTCCAGAGGCATGGATAAGGGCAAATTGGTACGAAATGGGGAATGGAGGGAAAACAAACAAACAAACAAAAAACCCAAAAAACAAAAAACCTATTAGGTTGAATTATATTTTAGAAACAGAGTTTCTTGTTAATTAACAAGACTTAGAACTTGGTTGGGTGTGGGGGGTAATGAAGGACCAGATCCAAAAATCATATGCAGTTTCCAACTTAAACGGACAAATTGCTGAGACAGGGAAGTTCAGAGGAACTATTACAAGGAAAGATATTTGGAAATATTATGAAATCAGTGTTAGAAATGAGTTTGAGAAATGAGTTAGAAATGAGTTAGATGCTCGTGCGGCATCTAAATTGAGAATGTCACATAGAAATTACTTAAATGGTTATAGAATTCAAGAGCAATGTTCGTAGCATGTGAATAAAAGACATGGGGAGGGGTGGCATATAGTTGATGCTTGAAACCATAGGAGTGAATGATATCAGCAGAATATTTAGAGTTTAAAAAATGGAGGGAGCTGGATAGAACCCCAAGGAGCACCAACATTAAAAAAGGAAAAGAGTACCAAAAATGAAACTGAGAAACAGTGGCTAGGCAAGTAATGTGGAGTGAAAAGGATGCTTAAAAAGCAGGGGGGGAGCATGGAAAGAAGGAAAAAGAAAAGAAAGAGAGTAGTCGATGGAACTGCATATTTCAGGAAGGTTGAGTGATTTAAAAACTAGGCAGTTTCCATTGGGTGAGTTCCTTAAACAGAGGAAGCACTTCATCTGTGTGGTGAGGACACAAGCCAGAGAGTGGAGGTGAGGAACTAAGCTTGGAGAGTGGAGGTGAGGAGGTAGACAGTAGATGAAGATAATGAAGAAGGGAGCAGTAGCTTCAGGGAATGGTTTTCCGGAGGTTGTAGACATTTGAGCATGCTCAAATACAGCTAGAAAGCGAAAATAGAATGAGAGAATTTTAAAACACATGGTGGTTCAATCACACTTGCTTTGTGATCAAACATTTTTCTGATCCCATTCTTTCATCTGCAATATGAGGATATAAAATAGTACCTTCTTCATGAGCTCTAATGATATAATCCATGCAGAGCTTCCCATATTACCTGGCATGTACTAGTCACTTAATAAACACTGGTTAATATTAAATGGCAGAAGGAGTGGGATTGGGACAGGAGGAAAGGGGCAAAATGGGGATTTGGATCCATGACTGTTTGTAGATTTGGCAACAGGGAATTAAGAGTTTGAGTCTCATAACCACTATTTACTTTGCCAAGCACAGAGCAGGAAAAAATGGTAGAGGAATCAGACGTATAAGAAGTGAGAAAAGAG
Organism: Enhydra lutris kenyoni; assembly: GCF_002288905.1. NCBI lineage: Eukaryota > Metazoa > Chordata > Mammalia > Carnivora > Mustelidae > Enhydra > Enhydra lutris. The sequence continues at coordinate 65,058,749 of NW_019154093.1, forward strand.
AGGGGGGCACCTAGATGGCTCAGGTGGTTGGACCATCGACTCTTAATTTCAGCTCCATGATCTCAGGGTTGGTCATGAGATGGAGCCCCATGTCAGGTTCTGAACTGAGCATGGAGCCTGCTTATGACTCTCTCTCTCTCTCTCTCTAAAAGGAAGAAAGAGAGAAAGAAAAGAAAGAAAGAAAGAAAGAAAGAAAGAAAGAAAGAAAGAAAGAAAGAAAGAGAAAGAAAGATGGAAGGAAGAAAGTTAAGGAAGGAAGGAAGAAAGGACTGTATTCCTTGTATCTAGGGGAAGATAGAAGGAAGTAAAGAAACTAAAACTTATCTTCTATGAATCAGGCATTAAAATAAATGCTTTCTTTATATTATTTCATTTGGTTCTCAAAACGGTTACTTTTCCTATTTCCTAGATAAACAAACCAAGGTTTCTGTATTATTTCTCTGGTAACAATAATCTCAACCAGTCCAGGAAAGTGATAGGGCTTCTTTGCTATAACCATTTGAGAATTCAGGTTGATAAGAGTTTCACCACTTTTAACAGTATGATTTCCAATTTCGGCATACCCATCTCCAGCCAAGTAAAAACTAGGAAGGAGGGGCTTTTACCTGTTTTGGTGGTGGTGGTTGGTGGCAGTGGTTTGTTGGTTTGTGGGGAAGATGGCATGGGCCAGACTTGGAAGGGGTGCCCATAACTTCTGTTCAGATTCCACTGACTAGAAACCAGCCCCAAGCCACAACCAGCAATCTCTACAATTGTTTGTTTGAGGAGGTTTGGGAGAAAGGAAGAAGATCATGAGTTTATTTTAGAAACACTGAGTTTAAGATCAGTTTATATGTTCAAATGGAGTTTCACAGGCAAAAGTAAAGCTTAAGAGAGGATTGCAGTGGAGTTTGGAGGAGAACCCTGAGATATAAAGTAAATGAGATCACTAAGCTTTGAAAGAAATAAGATCACCCAAAAAAGATATTACAGTAGTCATCAGATTTAATATTTTCATAGAAAAAAATAGCACTGAGAGAATCCCTATGTACTAATTTAAAAGTTAGTAAACATAAAATGGGGGTTGAGGGGAAGGTCCTAAATTGCTAAGCAAACACATAGAATTACTATTTCAGAAACTATGGTTTAAAAAAGAAAAAAAGTGAGGGTAGGTGGTAATTTATAATACTATGGTTCACTTTTCACACTTCTCTTTTTCCCTATCAATAGAAGAATGTGCTATGCAACTAAAGACTGGGTAGAAAAAGAGACATGGGCTATTTAGGAACTGGAAATAGTTATTGATGTTGCCTGGCAACTAACTGATAATCTATTTTAAGTTGATTCTGTTGCCTTTGATTCATTTTCCTGATATATTTCATGCCATATCTCTATTAACTGTGTAAGTCAGGATTTAAAGCAAGCAAGAAAACAAACAAAAACAAATGTCACCACCTTAATGAAATTAATGCTCAGCCCAGCAAAATCATACAATTCTTCTATAACAAATTCCTTCAGGAACAGCAAGTGGAGTGAAAGGAGCAATGGACTTAGATTCTTGTCCTAGTTCTGTAAATATCTCCTGGAGTAATTTGCAGAAGCTCCCTTTCCTTTAGGAAAGCCTCACCTTTTGATGCAAGTTTGAACTAGATAAGATTCGGTTTAAGAAACACGTATTGGTGTTTATTGTCAAATTCTGTGTCAAGTATGGGAGATAGAAAAAATGATTATGATACAATAACTGTGCTAAGCTGGTTACCAGTCCTTCCCCATCCTTCCCAGGCACATGGAAGACTAAGCTTCCCAGTCTTGCTGTCCAGAACCCATGATTAGCTATGGCCAATGAAACCTGAACAGCGCAGAGCAGGATGAGCCAGTACGCCCCAATCAAATTTCTAATCTTTCTTTTCTGCCATGGAATTCAGAAAAAAATCCATTTTACTGAGAAGGTAGAGCCTCAGGTTTGAAGTGTCCTGGATCCCTGAGTCCCTGAACGGAGTGGCGACCCACTGCCCTTGATCACTGCCTGATCTGCGGCAGACTCTTGCGTGAGTGAGACATAGACTTCTGTTCTGATAATCTACTGAGCTGATGACCACAACAGAGCCTATCATTTCCTCACAAAAGAGACTAGTCAGAAGGCAGACATGATGAAAGTGTGTACTATGGCATAAATAAAGTACTCTTGGCTGGGAAAGGGAAGAGGAATTCACTGTTTCTAAAGAAGTCGAGGAAGATTCATGGGGCACTGGTTGCCTCAGTCAGTTAAGCATCAGACTCTTGATTTCAGCTCAGGTCATGATCTCAGGGTCATGGGATGGGGCACTGCATCAAGCTCCACACTGGGCAGAGAGCCTGCCTAAGATTCTCTCTCTCCCTCTTCCTCTGCCCTTTTTCTCTCCCTCTCTCTCTCTCTCCCCACACTTCTAAAAAATAAAAATAAATTAAAAATAAAAGAACTCAGGGAAGATTCAGAAAGTAGGGATGCGTATGTCAGTCTAAATGAAGAAACTGGAAATATAACATCGAGATAGAAGAGATGACAGTCGAAGATGGGACCTTAGGGAACACTAACACTTAATAATTAGATAAAGGCAAGTTAATAAAGAAAACTGAGAAGAGAGGACACCAAAAGGAAATGGTGAACTGAAACCCAGAAAGGATAACATTCCAAGACAAGTCAGAAACTGTCTATAAAGTCATTTCCTGGGAAATCATGAGATGTGATCTGAGAAGAGGCCATTGGATTTGAAATGATAGAAGTCTTGAAGACAAAATCCAGATCATAGTGATTTGAGAGATGAAAAGGAGGTAAAATATGTAAGTATTAGAATAGCATTTATGACAGCTGGGTAATATTTGCTATGCAAAATGCTCCCCCAAAAGAGGAAGGGATTCAAAGCCAAATACATTTTGGACATGCTACATACTTTATACCTGTATGGAAACTTCTTAAAGATCTATTCAAGATTTTCTCATGTTGAGAGATGAGAAAAGAGGGGGAAAGGTATCATTTACTTACAAACCGATAATATCAAAGCAAGAAAGCAAAAATCGCATCTTTAAACTAGTCCACAAGTGTTGATCAATAATATTTAACTCCTACTGTCACTAAATTTGTGTTATTAAGCAAAATAAAACATGTGGCTAAGGAACAATTCAGATAACTTTTTTTTTAGGACTTTATTTATTTATTTGAGAGAGAGAGAAGAGAGAAGGAACAGGATGGGAGGGAGGGGCAGAAGGAGCCTCATCCCAGGAGAGGATCTCAGGCCTTGGGATCATGACCTGAGCCAAAGGCAGACTTTTAACTGACCAAGTCACCCAGGTGCCCCTCTGTAACAAATTTGTAGAGAAGTCAGATTGCCAAACTGATCACCATGATGAGATGTCTGATTTTGGTCAATTTTCACAATTTCCCTCTCTCTGATCTATAAAACAGAAGTAAGAATAATATTTAAGAAAGAAACTGAGGGTTTTGGAGGAAAGGGGAGTGGGGGGGTTGGATGAGCCTGGTGGTGGGTATTATGGAGGGCATGTATTACATGGAACACTAGGTATGGTGCATAAACAATGAATTTTGGAACACTGGAAAGAAATAAAATAAAATAAAATGGGAAAAAAAGACCCTATCACAGCTCAATAATGAGATATAACCCAGTTAAAAAGTAAGCAAAGGATCTGAATACATATTCCTCCAAAGAAGATATACAAATGGCCAACAAGCACATGAAAAGACACTCAACATCGTTGGTCATCAGTGACCAACTCAAAATCACAATGGTACTACTTCACACCATTAGAATGGCTATAATAAAAATGACTGATAATAACAAGTGTTGGTGAAGTTGTAGAGAAGTCAGAACCCTGATGCGCTGTCGGTGGGATAAAATGGTGTGGCTGCTCTGGAAAATACTTTGGTGGTTCCTCAAAAGGTTAAACCTAGACTTCCTGTATGACCTAGCAATTCCTATCCTAGATATAAACCAGGAGAATTGAAAATGTGTATCTGTGCAAAAGAAGTTATACACAAATGTTCACAGATAATCATAGCATTATGCATAACAGCCAAAAAAGTAGAAACAACCCAAACTTTTATCAATGATGAATGGATCAAAAATATCCATTCAAAAGAATATTTTTCAGCAATAAAAAGGAATGATGTGTGAATGCATGTTATAATGTGGATGAACCTCAAAAATATTAAACTAACTAAAAGAAAAGAATAAAAAAAAGAATAATATCTATTCTACAGGGAAGATTATATGAGATAAAACATGGAAAACACTAAACCCATAGACAATGCTCAATAAATAGTGATGTGTATCATTACCATTACTATGAAACTTTTCATAGCTCTTTCAGCATTAAGCTGGCATAAAGCAGAACTCAAATAATCTGGGCTCCTTGATGAAGTGATGTTAATGACCCTATAAATCATTCAGGCATAATTTACACGCTAATAATCAAGAGTTGACAGAGGAACAATTATGTTTGGTTACTTCGATTTCATGTGGAGAAATCTGTACTTGAGAATGAATGAACAATAACCATGATCCTTGCAGGAGAACCACGTTTGTAGGATTTGCTCATCATCCACCTGATAGCAGGGAAATGGAATAATTTAATGCATATTCCTATCTGGGGCTCACACTTAAACACACACACACACACACACACACACACACACACATTCCTCACTGAGTACATAACAAGTCTGTGCTTTTCTGTCATCAGCTTAATCATTGGATTAAATCATTCCTCAAGGAATCTGTTTTCTGAAAGGATACTATAGAAAAGTGTTTAGCCATTTTTGTAATTAAAGACACTTCTTTAAATCTTAACATGAATTAAAAACTTGAACATAAAATCTGCTCTGAGGAAAATGTGATTATCTATGTCGCTGCTGCCAAAGAATCCCCTCCCTGAGAATTTACACCCTGTGATCGTGTGGGCTGTGAACATCGTGAGAGCTTTCCTCTCAAACCTCCCAGACTGAGCCTTGCCTCCCACACAGCTTTTCTTCTCTTTAAACACGGGATTTTTAACTCATTTTTGCTTTTAATGTCAGCCTTATTCTGAGGAGATTTATGGAATCCAGCATGAAGCACAAGAAAAGTTGTTTAAGTCCCCTGTTCCCCATGTTGCGGCAGAAATAAATACCTGAAATTATCAGCAACATAATGGTCTTAAGTTGTATAGATTTCAAATTCTTGCTTGGAGAACAGCACTGAATTCCCCTCAGAATGCCTTTGGAGATGGATTTTTTTTTATATATATATATCTACCATCTGGGCTTTTTATATCTGCCAGCCTTAGGAGGCATTTCCCATATTCCTTGTCTGTCCAGACAGAGGTCCCTATGAGCCCATACTAATTGCACTATAGTGAGGAGAACAATCTCACAGTTTCTGGCTGCTACCTTCCACCTCTGCTGAGTCCACGCACACTCTTCATTCCCTCTTCCAGCACCTCCAAAGCCAGAAAGAAAGTAACCCGTTCACCTACACGTTCAAAATTCTTCCACACATCTCTACTTTTCAAGATGGACACAAGCATCTTAGAAGAAAGATGTGCCAATCCGGTGTTCTACTGTTACTATGTGATGTTTTCAATTTCCATCACGTTCCCTCCAATCAGCCCACACCAGAGATAGTCCACTGGCTAACTTCAAAGTCACAAAACCCTTTTAATATAAAGAACAGAGTAAGATCAGTCACATATGTATCTGACTCTTGCCACCACTAGCTTCCTGGCCAGTTCCTGTTTATTCTTCAAGTCTAAAGGGTAACTTATGCAGCAACACTTTCTCCCAACCCTCCTCCCTCTCCCAACACACACACTAATCTGGGATTGGTCCCTCTCTACAATGTACTAGGAAACATAATTTTTTTCTTCATGGCATTTAACATTAATTATAATTATGGGGTGATCTGTAATTGTGTTTTAGTGTTTTTCTCCCCTACTGGACTATTTGCCCGCCTCTTGTTATTGTTGCATGAATGTTGATCAGATGAATCATTGAGAGTAGTAGCTTTCACCAAAGAAAGCAAGGCTGACAAGATGATGGCAGTGCTTAGATCACAGTTCTGAAACAGAGGCATGATGAGGGAGGAACAGGGATGAGCCACTGCCTCCCTTTGGCGTTTAGGAATGCTCTTAATCTAATTAGAATTCATTTCGTGAGCCTGGCCCTTTAAATTTTAAATGTAGCAAATAAACCCACTTTGATATCATCACATCCTTGGGAATACTATTTCTCCCCTGTTATTGTTTTCGTAACTGACCCAGAACATTAAAATGCGGTGTCTGCTTTTGTGGCCAATCACGTAGGATACAAAGTACCATTACAAAATAGCCCATTGAGGAGAGTAAACATTTACTACCATCTTCTATTCGTTTCCCTGATCAATTGCCTCTAATGGCTACTCTGTGCTATCTCCCTGCTGATGTCTTTCCTGCTGCCTCTTTTTCTGCTCTGTGCTTCACACATTTTACCACAGGCATACTCTCCACTGGAGGATTTTCCTGTGTGGGTTTTCCATTGTGTGGAAGATTCAGAACGCATCATTAACCCCAGACTGGCCTCCTGACATTTACAGAACTGCGCAGAAGTGCCCCTCTCCCCTTATCAGCCAGTATGTGCTCAGAAAATGCAAGCAATTATAATACTGTCTTGAGGTAGAAACATAATTAGGAAATCAAATCGCTGAAGGCAAAAGTATCCACAATAAGGCCTTCCAAAGCCAAACATAGGTGATTTATTAAAAATTGTCCATACTCATTTGTCAGGCTATTTTCCAGAATTCAAAATCTCATTTAACACTTCTACTCTTACCTATGATGGCACTTAAAAGGTTATTTGAAATGTTGTTCATAATTGTGAATTCTTATGGTCTTACAGAAATCAAAATACCAAGAACAAATTTATGCAAGGGTAAGAAGTTGGTTGTAAATGTTTTTCCTCTAAATAGATTCTTGAAATTTCTTCATACTGAATAGAATCAACCATGCACATAGGTTCTGCTAGGAAATATTTATACGCCTCCCAGCAGACTGATTCAATAAATACTTATTAGGTGCCCAGTGTGTATCTGACGCTGATGAATGCAAAACTGAGTAAACCTGTAACTTATTTATTCCTCAGTATCTTCACCTGCAAAATGTTAATAACAATAGGACTTAGCAAATATTTGTCATATTATATGAGTTAATACATGTGAAGAACTCAAGGCAGGGCCTGGCATCTCGTAAATGCTCAAGAATGACAGCTATAATTATTTTATATTATTGTATTAATTGTAATTGTAATTATGATCGTCATAAATTATAATTATTAGTTCTTATGATAATGAAGAGGAATCAGCTTAATGGGCAAGATTTAACTGTAAACATATAAATATGGACCCCCCTATGGTTGTTCTGGCTGCTTCTAGTGTTTTTCAAACCTCATTTGCTTTGACAACACCACTACCTGGGTAACAAGTCTAGCAGAGAGTTGACAAAGCATTGGACATCTCAGAGACTTTAAGCCAAACCAATAAAATAAGGTCTTGTCTGACCTCTTCCTCCCCTTCACTTCTTTCCAGAGAAAACTTAGAAATATTTCTTTCTGGAGGAGGCCCAGGTTTCCGGTTTAATCTGTCCTGGATCACTTTCCATCTTCAAGTGAACCCAAATATCAGGTTAACCCTGAACATAATTTGTTGATCTATTCCTTTTGGGTTTTGTATTTGTTTTGTTTTGGGGAGCAGTCTGCATAGCAAGGATAATTATGAAAGTAACGAACATTTATATAATCCTTTGAGCCAAACACTCTTTTTTTTTTTTTTTTCAGTGCAAAAGGTGGTTTTATTAAAACACAGAGACAGGACCCGTGGGCAGAAAGAGCTGCTGAGCCAAACACTCTTGTGAGCACTTTCTAATTAACATTTAATTCTCACAATAACTGTTATTACCCCAAATTTGCAGATGAGGAAGTTGGGGCACAGAGAAGTTAAGCCATTTATCCACAGTCACACAGATACCCAGGATTTGAAACCAGTCAATGCTCTCAAGGACGACAATATACTGGTCCTTATCCTCTCCATTTCTACCTCAATAATAAATTTTACCTAAGCCAAAACTTACAGTGTTTCAAAACCAAAAGCCCCAGGAGTTCCTTAGAGGGAAACAAAAGCATTTGTTTTGTCCTGTTCCATGGAGTTTTAACTGTGCAGTTTCTACAACTAAGTTATCATGCATCTAGCTTGCCCAGGATGGTCCAGGTTTGCACCTGTTGCCCAATCACAAAAATAAACAGCACTCCCTTTCACTTTCAGTGACGTTCTTCTGAGTAATTTAAATTATATGCCTGATCTACAAGTTAATATGTCTGAAAGTGGGAAGTGAATCTGTGTGTATGCGTAGGTGTGTTTCCCCTGAGATTTTGAATTCTTTACTTTTAAAATTTTTGCTTTTTTCTTGAATTTGTCTTTTAGATTTCTACTTTTAAAATTAAATCATCCATCTTAGTTGTCCCCTGGCGGTAGGGGTAAGGGAGTATAAAGGATAATGGGCCTTTACACCCATGATACAATGTGTTGACAGTAATTCTAATTAGATTTCAGTGACTTTCACATTTTTCCGCTTAGTTCATGAATTGTTGAAGTTACCTTTGTAAAAGTATATGAATGTATCCTTGACCAAACACTGTTAATCACTGTGTATTTGTTTTTTCATCTTTTATACCCACTCATCTGATTATTAAGTAAGAGAAAAGAATCCTCTTCTAATTCCTGAAATTTTGGGGCACCAGTGGCCTCAAAGCTTTCATGCATTTTGAGGGTACATATAAAGTAACAAGTAATGGGTTTTGTTTCCCCCAGTGACTTTTCACTGCTTCTTGTTCTGGTTTCATTGTCCTTGAAGCTACTTTGTTTTATGACTTCTGCTTGTCTTTTCTTAATCCAAAAATAAATAAATATAATTCACAATTATACCTCTTTTATGTGCCTTCTGGGTATCCTCCCGCCACTTATCATTATTTTAAAGACAGTGAGTCTCCTGTTACAGATTATAAGTAGATATCTGACTAGAATGCCCTTTTGTCTTCTCCCTCTGGTAAAATCTTACCTATTCTTCTAAGCCCACATTAAATAGCTTCTCCTCTGTGAACCCTCTAGCCAAAATGAACTGCTCCCCCCTTGGTGATACCACAGTTTTGTTCATTCTGTATTATGGTTTTACCTTCATCTGTCACCTCCATCAGTTGCGACCTCAATCAGAGCAAGGACTGTATCTTACTCATTTTGATATCCCTCCCTTGGGCTTAGCACAAGGTCTGGAATATACATACTCAAAAAATGCTTGATGAGTGGTTAATACTTTATAGTACACATAGTTATTTCAAATATATTATCTCATCTTAGTTCTACAGCAATATTATGTAGCATAAGGTTATGGATGTCTCCATTTCATACATGGAAAAACTGAGAAATCCCAGAAGATAAAGGGTATGAAGAGAGGCTGTAAATCTAGATTTATACAAATATACTAACTAGATTTATACAAATTAGACACGACTTAGTTTTTCAGGGCTACAAACACAATGTTGATTTAAGAAGAACTATTTGATGTGGAAACTTTTTCTAGTGTCCCGAGAACAATTCTGAAAAATTTTTTTTCTGTTTTGGGTTTATAGTAACTGAGCTATCGGATTTGCTACCAACCACCCTCTGGCAGCTTCACTTGTCACAAACTATACAGGACACAACGGATACACAAGTCAAGGAAGACAGGCCTTGAAACTATATTTTCCAAGAGGGTTTCCATGACTTTGAGAATGGCCTCCAGAGTTGACTGGCTTCCACAGAGCAGACCTTGCCAACATGCGTGATGCCAGCCCACTGTGAAAATGTCCATGCAGCAAGAGACCACAGCTGAGACAGTACGGGTAAGACTGCTCTCAGACCACTGAAAGGTTGTCAAATCTCCCTTTGGAGCAGTCTCATCCTCCTCTCCTTAAGTCACTCCCTGATTTTTCTCTCTGAGGAGGTTGGGATTCAAGAAAAATACATTGACATAAATTGACACTGACCTCTGAACAAGAAACAATAAATTTAATTATAAAATTTATGAAATATATGTAACATTAAATATATATATGTGTTGTTATATAGATAGATAGATAGATAGATTTTTTTTCCTTCTGCCTGCATTACTAAAATTGTTTCTAGTCCATAAACACAAAATAAATTAAGTATATAAGCAAAAGAAACAGGGTCAGCAAATTGAGCCTAAGTTGAGGTGTGCCATAGTAAGGAGAGTTCTGAAGTAAGAAAAGACAGGGGTGTTTTTTCTTTCAGCCAGTATTTATTGAGCACCCGCTATGTACCAGGCACTGTGCTACATGTTAGAGAGTCAGCACTATGTAAAACAGACATGGTCTCTCACCTCACGATGCTTACACTCTCAAAGGAAAGCCAGACTTTGACATTTAATTGAAATCAAGTATAAATGCTAATATTCAAAAAAGTCCAGGGAAGCCTGAGGAAGGAATGTTTAAGCTCAGACTTGTAGACAAATATGTTCGTTAGACAAGGGAGGGGAAGGAAGATGAGGAAATGAGAAAGAGCTTTTCAGGTAGAGAAAGGTAAGAAGACTAACTAGAAGCTTACTGTCACATGTTACTTCTGATTAAGAAAGACTAAATCTGGCTGTCTGAGTAACCATGACAAATTAGGAATAGAGGGAGAAAGTCAAAGCCTGACAAGGTAGATAGAACACACATCCCAGGGAACCTCATTAAGTCATATTAAGGAGGTAGGACTTTAGAATATTCAAAACAATAGAATGGCAGTGAACTTTTAAGGGGAGGAGAGGCATGAAAGACAATTCGACTGCTGGATGAAAAGGGGATTGGAGGAAGCAAGAGGGGTGGTAAGGAAACCATTAAGAGGCTATTACAGAGTCCCAGTGTAATAGGTTGCAAAAATGGCTATAAAATATTCCTTTCCTTCTATCCACAACCTTTGGTAGTGTCTTGCCACAGGAAGTCAGAGGCTTTGAATAGCATTAACAAAAATAGTGTAAAGGCCCTTAGTCAAAAGTCATTCGGCCATCTCTGCCCACCACTTGGTATGTAAGTGAGACCATGCTAGGTCATTAAGCCATGAGCTGTCTCATCAACAGATCACAGACCCAAGAGAAAGCCCAGCAGAGCTTCACCAAACTGGCCCAGACCCAAAAAGCTACCCAGCAGACACACATAATTGTGAGTTCGGTAAAATGATTTCTATTCTAAGCCACTACGTTACAGAGAAATTTGTGTTGTGTAGCAAACACTGACGGAAACTCTTGGCAAGAGATGATACTGGCCTGAACTAGAAAGGCCAGCAGTGACAAACTGCAGAGCATAGGACCTGGAGATATGTAGGTGTTTTGGTCAAAAGAACTCCATGATTTTTGGCTTGGACCAATAAGTAGATGGTGGGTCCTACTAGCTGAGCTGAAGGATAGTAAAGGAGAAAAAAATACACAGAGGAAGATGGCTAGTACAATTGAGAATATATAGAACTTCCGGTGGCTGGGAAACATCAAGGCAAAGATGTCAAACAAACCAACGGAGGGATGACTAGAGAACACCCAAGAGAGATCCAGGCTGCAAACACGGATTTAGGATTTGTTGGTGTGGACATTGTGAGGGAAGTCATGATAAACTTTCCTGAGCATAATGAGGAGAGTGAGAAGACTAAGGGGCTCTGATAATCACTATACATGTCATTTTGGGCAAGTTACTCAACATTTCTAAGCCTGTTTTACTGCCCATAAAATGATGTAATGTGAACTGACAGACCGGGCTGTAATAAAGATTAAATAAAATTTATTTCATTTCAATCGTCTGGCACATATGAAGGGATAAAAAATGTTGATTATCTTCCCCATCACTTACAATCGAACTACACAGCAATGTATTAGAGTCAGTTTTACCCCGTTTTTTGTTCTTAAATATTTGTGGATTAGGATGAGTTTTAATCGTGGACAATAAGAGTTCTAGATTCTTCATTCTCCTTTTGAAATCTTTAACGATCTTTCTCAAGTTACATGTGTCCAAATTACCTGCGATGATTATTTAAAATGCAAATTCCTTACCTCCACCCTTGACCTTCTGAACCAAAAGTCTAGAGGAGGCAAACAGAAATCTACATTTTTAATAAGCTCCCAGAGTGATTCTATACACACACTCCAAAGGTTTCCAAACCAACCCTTCCCTGTGGCTCCTTATTAATAATTTTAAAACAAGCTGAATTGGTGGAAATGTATCCGATATCCTGTGAAATTCACACGCAAATGACTCCTTCCTAATCAGTTCCCACAACCCTCCCATTGTACTAACTCCGCCCCCACCACCACAGGGTCACAAGGTAAAAGTCTACAAATGCTCCTCAGGCCTGTAAGTCTGACTGGTCACCCTGGACGTGGAAATCCTCGGCCTCCTCCGGAACAATTCTGTGATATTTCTAGAGTGGAGTCTGACCCATCCCACCGTCCCAGATCGTCCCTCGGAGAGCATACTTGATCACCCCTTGAAGTTCTGTCTCATGGCTCAGACAGTTACATACAGTACATGGTGTCAGACTCATGAAATCGGATGCTGACTAAGAATAAATATTGTCTCACAGCTGTTAGAAAGGTTCAAATACTTTAAAGTGATTGCAGAAAAAATTAGTTCCAATCTGTTCTGTTCTGCGAAATGTCAATAGACTGTTAAGCAGGCACGTCAGATACCTTGCTTTTTGCACAAATTACAGGGTAGAAGGGAAACCAGGAGAGCATGACTAGAAAGCCATATTTCAGGAGAATAAAGGCAGCCGCAAATCAGTGAGTGGAACCTGCATAGGTAGCTACTTGTCGTGGGCTTCTGGAGCTAAGTCCATGTGAAGAGGGGGAGGAATGCTCCTAGAGATAGAGCTCTCTTATCACGGAGGCGCTGCGCTAGGCACACGTTTATGTGAACTTGCTTGTTTGTAACACTTAGAACCAAAAACGCAGAGCCCACAGATACACTGTATTCATCTTTCCCAGAGCAATTTGCTTATTTCCCAGCAGCTGGAGTAGAAGGGAGGAGATAAGCTAGGGAGTCACACACGTGATCTAAAATAGCATGAAAGGCCTATGATTAAAATACGTTTAAATTTGTTCAATAACACCTTCCAGCTCAAAGTGCTTCTCCTTTCCAACTCTCTATCTCAACCACCTCCCCTGCAGGGAGCCTGGCCGTTGCAGAACCACCACTGTTGGAAACAAAGGAAAGATAATCCTACGTTGATTAAAATCATTAAGAGAGTGAAGAAGGCCCCAATTCCATGCTCTTATTATGAGATTGGGTTTTATATTTCTTCCAGTACATCATGAGATATTTATTTTTAAATAATATGTTAGCAGCAGGCTGTTGATTTACTCCTGTTTGAATACCAGCCCCCAGACCCCCACGTTCAAGCACATCCTGTGTCCTTAACATGCTTCAGCCCAAATAATAATCAAATAAGATGAGGTATGGTGCTCACCCCGAGAACACTGTGTACCACTCCGTTTCCACCCTCATGTGTAAAAAAAATCTTTGGTCTTAAAAAAATTTTTTTTTATTCTAGAAGAAACCAATATATATGCAAAGTTTTCTCAATCAGAAGGGGGCACTGCTCAAAATGAAAAGATAAAATGTGCCTCCACACGCTTGCTTTGGTTTCTTTGACTCAAGGGCCAATGTCATTGTCACTAATGGCAAATCCCCTTGTGCCCAGCTGTTAGAAAGAGTTGACACTGGGTAACTCAAGGAATCTATTGAGAGCCACAAGTTCCATCTCAAGAGAACCTGAATTTGTCAGGTAAGAAAAGGGGGATGGCATATGTCACTCCTTGTGAGAATTCTTCTCCCTCATGCCTAACTAGATCTCATCAAAATGAAGTTTTGGGGAGTCTCTGATGGCTAAAGATCTCAAAATCTGAGGATTAAAGAAGAAAAATCATTCTCTAATCACCATAATTTAAGTTAAAGTCGTTCCAATATAATTCAACTAACACCTTCTCTGTTCAAGACCCTGCTTGATAAATGATTCAAATACAATAGATTTTGCAAGCTTCTTTCATTAAGGTTTACCAAAAATTGCTTTACAACCAAGTAAAAAAATACGAGCCTCGTTTTAAATACCATAAGAAACCTGAGGCTCAGAAAATTTAAGTAAACTTACATGATATTAAGAAGCTAGAAATACAAAATCATTCTGTAGCCACTATTCTTATTACTGTAAAGACATCGTATTGGAGGAAAGACTAGTGCTAGGGCAATATCTTAGTCCATTTGGCAGCTAATAAAATACCACAGACCAAGTGGTTTACAAATGATAGGAATTTATCTCTTACAGTTCTGGAGGTTAGGAAGTCCAAGATAAAGGTGCCAGCAGATTTGGTGTCTGGTGAGAACCCAGTTCCTGGTTCATTTCTGGTTTGTAACACCGTCTAACTTTGAACTCCCTTGGAGGGGGGAAGAGGTATCTCATCTCTTTTATACAGGCACTAATTTCATTCGAGTTCTGCTTTCATAACATAATACCTCCTAAAGTCCCCACCTCTTAATACCTTAATACCTTAATATCTTAGGGGTTGAGATTTTAATGTACGGATTTGGGGAGAACATAAACATTTAGTCCATTATAGGCAACACCTAAAGATTAAATAGATACTTGATCCTAAAACCAGAGGTGAAGGTTCACTTGATTCCTATAAAGTAGTGGGTACACCTAGAAATAATCTAAGTTTAAAAAAAAATCTCTAAGCCTTTGAATAACCTCAGTCACTATTTTCAACACAAAGTTGAAACTATATCATTTCTTGACCATCCAAATTGTAAAGATTTTAGTGCAAAATTGTATGTCATTTCTATATTTTACAGCTATTACAGTAAATATAGTTGTACATACAGCTGTAAATTTGTGTCGTAAATTTGAGCTGTATTGGGGAATATCTAAGAACATAGTATGTCCTACCCCCACTACTGCCCTGTGAAGGAAACAATTGCAGGTAATGTCTTCTATTAATGTGTTCATGTTTTTATTATGTGACCTCTCTCTACAGGTCAGAACCGAACCAGGATGCCCACAGCAAGAATTCACAGATGCCCACTTCTGAGCAGATGGCAAAATAGTCAGGTCACAAGAATTAATAAGTGGGTCCTGGAATAGTTGTTGAATCTTGGAAAATGTTCCAGTGTTCCATAGACCTAACTTCATCGTGAAATTTGGAAAGCAGTTTTCTTTGCTTCCTCCTTTCTCCATGACTTCTTAAAGTAAATCTCAACTACCTGAAGAAGACAATTCACTGGAGGCTAACAATACATTCGTCAACGTTACCATAATTTTCAACCACAAATATGGAGAACTTTTTTTACTTGCACTGAATACATGGCAGACATAAAAAGATGCTCAACATCACTAACCATCCAAAAAATGGAAATCAAACCCACAGTGAAATATCACCTCACACCTGTCAGACTGACTATTATCAAACAGACAAATGTTGGTGAGGAGGTGGAAAAAGAGAAAGCTCATGCAGTCGGTGTGAATACAAACTGGTGCAGCCACTGTAGAAAACAGTATAGCGGGTCCTCAAAACACTGAAATAGAACGACCATACAACCCAGCAATTCCACTGAATATTTATCCAAAAAATGATAACACTAATTCAAAAAGATGTATGCACCTATATGTTCATGCAGCATTATTTACAATAGTCAAGATATGCAAGTAACCTAAGTGTCCATCAGTAGATGAGTGGATAAAGATGAGGTACACACACACACACACACACACACACACACACTCGCCGGAATATTACTATGTCATAAAAAGAATGAAATCTTGCCAATCACAACAACAAGGATGGACCCAAAGAGTATTATACTAAGTGAAATAAATAAAGATAAATATCATATGATTCTACTTATATGAGGAATCTAAAAAACAAACCTAATAAAACAGAAAGAGGCTCATAAATATAAAGAACAAACGTGTTTGCTAGAGGAGAAGGGAGTGGGAAGATGGACCAAAAAGGGGAGGAGAGCCTGGGTGGCTCAGTCAGTTAAGCATTTGAGTCTTGGTTTTGGCTCATTTTCAGGGTCCTGGGATCGAGCCCCACAGTGGGGAGGCTGCTTGAGGATTCTCTCCCTCTCCCTCTACCCCTCCTCCTGCTCTCTTCCTTTCTCTCTCTCTCTCTCTCAAAAACAAATAAATTGAAAAAAAAAATAGAAGGGATTAAACAGAGAAGACTTCAAGTTATAAAATACATAAATCCTGAGGATACAAAGTGCAGCATAAGGAATATAGTAAATAACATTATAATAGCTTTGTATGGTGACAGATGGCAGGTAACTAGACTTATCCAGGTGATCATCTTGTAAGGTAAATGTATGTAAATGTTGAATCACTCTGCTGTACACCTGAAACTGATATAATGTTGCCTGTCAGTTATACTTCAACAAAACAAAACAAAAAGAGAATTTCTTGAATTTTCTGATAAAAAACAAGAAAGAAATCCAGCCAGCCCTGACCAAAACCAAACAAACATACAAAACCAAAAAACAAAACATCTCTCCTTAAATAGTTCAGCAACTTTATATGGCCTATAAATCTATCATAAATGATTAATGAAATAAAATTTTCCATAACATAGTAAAGTCTCAGAACAAGTGGGTGTTTACTTCTCTTGCTATGTGTTCTGTAATAAACAAATGTATGTTTAATTGTTTCTGTTCTTACTAGACATGTTACCTTGGACAAGTTACTTTGCCTGTCCAATCACCAACGTTCTCACCATAAATGGGCATAAAATGTGTTCTTATTTCATAGAATTATTGGGGGATAAAAAGAGACAATACCTGCAAAGTATTAAATACAATTCTTAGAACATAGTATTTTCCTTTCTTTTCTTTTGTTCTTCTCAGTCTCTATGCCTGGCTCCTTAACAGTTACAACCACCACAATAACAAATATATTTCACTGAAGTTCACAATCTGAAACATTAAAAAAAAAAAAAAAAAAAGGTCCTCTTTCCCTGAATTCTTCAATGCCACCCCCCGCCCCCACCCCAGGTCTCCACATTTCTAAAGTGAGTTGCAGGACCAGCATATGAGGAAAGGTGTGAATGTGAAGTTCAAAGTCTTAGAGAAAGCCTCTTCCTTCATCCCCAGGTAGAGGCAGTGGTTTATTTACCCAATACATAAAGCAACAAGAAGCAAGATTGTGGTCTGTACATTTCATCACAGGATCCTTCAGGCAGTTTCTGAAATTAGGCCTCCTGGCCTCTACGTGTACTCTTTGTCCAGATCCACAACCACAGTTCCTTTTAAACAAGTACAAAACACCCTAACAATAAATAAAACCCCAGCTGCTCTTGGCTGCCATCTCCACCTAAGGGACATGGTCAGGCATAGCTGATAAAACTCTGGCTGACAGGCTGTCAGAAGATCATTTATGTTCACTGCCTGCACATAAAGCGCTTTTGAACCTATGAAACATGCCAATATGTACATTAAAATGATGTCCATTATTTTATATATTATTCCCCATTAGAAGTTTGACTTTCAAAGCAACATAAAGGTCATGTATCAAAATTAAGCAGGTGCAAAGAATCTCAAGATATCAACAATTCAATGTTAGAAACTTGAAATGGTTCAATGAAATGAAATATCCATATTATATTCACCAAGTAAAAAATATTTTGATTCACCACAATAAAGGGATGACTGACAAGCTAACAAGTTAAGTCTGAGACTTTCAGAAGCAACTCAAATTACCTTGAGTTGTAAGTGATATGAAATAAAAAGCCACAAGTGCTAGAAAGCAGATGGGGGAAAAGATGGAGCCAATTTCTCAATGCAGTAGAAACATCTTCCTGGTGATGCTTAAGTATGGAACAGAGTGAGAAAATCTGTACAGGCTTCTGAGTTATAAATTGGGCAAATGTTTTTTGTCCTGTTTAAAATGTGAGAGGGTGATTTAAAAATATTAGTAATCTAATATCAAAGGAATGAAAGATAATTCTCCATATAGTCCTTCCCCATAAAAATAAAAGTCCATTAGACCTTTTTGTTCACTGCCAAGGAGATAAATATATTTTGTTTTGTTAAAGGCCAAAAATGTTGATAGGCCATGGTGGAGTACAGAACTACTTTGAAGAAATCTTCTGCTATACCTTTTATATCACAAGACCTAATCCACTGATCTTACTCAAAAGCCAGGCCAGTAATAATAAAATTATAATAATAAAAAAATAAGTAATGACAAGTAAAATAATAGCACCTACGAAGCACTTACCCTGTACTACTTACAGTTCTAAGTACAACACATACACTTATGAGATAGGTGTCTTTTATTTAGGAGCAATTTAAAGATGAAAGCCTGAAATGCAGAAAGGTTACAGAACAAGACCAAGCCATCCAGCATTGAGTGGTGGAGCTTAGATTCAAACTTGGACAATCTGGTTCCGGGGGCTGTGCACTTAACCACAGATGAAGAGCAGCAACAGGGAAAGAATGAGGACACAGATGCTCAGTTTTATTATTGGGAACAAAAGGGAGTTGGGGAGATTTTAGCTAATTAGAAAACAAGCCCAACCTCGAGTCGAATTCAATCCTTGTCTTGCTGGTAGTCAGCCTTACGCTTGAAGAAGATAAGGACTTCATTGCTCAAAGTAGGACACAGTGGAAGCCGTGGCCTTGAGCATTGAGTAGGGTGGTAGTTCAAAGTCTGATGGTGGTTTGGTTCCCAGAGGACTGGGGAATAGGTAAAGGTAGAGTTCTGTGGAGTGTCATGCACTGGACTATTTACTTGTAGCACCATAAAAAGGACAGGATCTTAGTCGTTGAGAGCTACATGCGTTCCTATGGAAATGGAGGCAAATAGAGCCTGGGCAAAAGCTCCTGGAACAACAGTTAATTCTTGAGAAGAGATGCTACCCACAGAGCAGGACACTTTGAAAAATATCTTATGGAATCAGACAAAAAGCAATAGCAATCACGATGGCTGTAGATCAGAAAGCAAGCGAGGGATTGCTCTTATTTTTCCTGGATTGTGCAAATCACAAGGTTTGGAATAACCCAAGAGATAGGGCAAGACCTGTGAAAAAGGAGTGATATTAGAATTCATCCTTAGAAAATGTGAGCAAGAAAAATTCTCAGAGGGCAAGACCTTGTCTACCTTCTTTTCCAAGAATATCCACAGAATGGAGCACATACCTGGCCTATAATAGTCATATAATGATTACTTGTGAAATAAATAAACCAGATTTTATTTTTATCCAGAAAGTAAGGCTCTATGGTATTTCTTACATCTCAGGTTTTGCAGCAACTCTCGCTCTATTCATTGCTGATTTGTAGGATATTTTTAAGCTGAAAGGGACTTCCAAAATTATTCCTATATTTTATGGATGAGAAAACTGAGTGACCCAAGAACCCAGCCAGTTAGTGGGAGAGCTAGGACTAAGGGCTCATCCAATCCTTCCTCACTCTAGCAGTATAATTACTTACTTACCTTCTCAGAAATTCTTATAGGATCGAGATAAAACTGCTGATTAAGTCATAATATTTCAGACAATTGCTATCTTTTTGCATTACAGGTTTTGCACTCAGCCATGCTTGTGTAGTCACACAAAAGTAACTTCTACCTCCTATGCATGGTCTTTGTGACCTCACCTCCAAATTACACACACCCCATTTACTTCTATCCAGAACGCTTTCCCATATAATTCTTTGTCAGAACATGTCTTACTTGGAGCTCAACCTTTCCTCATTATGGAGACTTCCTTAACTAACAATTCCTTCATTGAAAATTTACCCATTTACAACTAAAAGCCACTATCTGGCAATGGGCCCTTTCCACATTCAAACAGGCAGTTAGGGTCATTCACTCTAAACTGGGTCAAGTGAAACATTTTCTCTGTAATAGATAATTCATCCAGTCAGTTTTAATTCCCTCTGACTCATTAAAGCAGACATTTTGAAGCACAAATCTCTTACCAATAATTTCTAGTGAGTCAGTGTTTTGTTTATTTTTAACTCAAGTTGGAGGGGCTAATCTTTCTTTTCTTTATTACCCTTTTATGGTTGTATCCTGTTCTAACTCAGATGTAGTGGAAATATTTCTACACCCATTTGGTTTTGAAGAAAACCACTGGCGACAAGAAGAAAACCACAGAAGTAGGGGCACTAAAATGCAAGATTATAGTTAGAAGAGATGTCAACATCATGGAGACATAAGATGTCCTTCATTTTTTGCCCTCACTCCCAACAACAAAAATTTGTCATCCATCCACAGACAAAAGTGTCTTTGAGGGTGCTGTGGGGTCCAGCATTATATACCATGGGACTCGGGAGGAGTCTTGCCTATCCTGGTATCAGGCAATGGGCAAATTGAACTCGGTCCCATCTGTGGACTCAGCAGCAGCAATGAACTTGCTCCAGGCTTTCTTGGACCACAGTCTGGGATCCCCTGGAGAACAGTGACTTAGACAATTACTCATGGATAAAAGAGCATCTGTGGAAGTCCAGATTTCCAGAGGAAAAGTTCCAGCACTCTGTCACAGCAAAAAGCAAAAACAAAAACAAAATGCAAGTTTGGATGCATTAGAGTGGTTAAGAACAGTTTTACTTTACTTGTGTCACCCATCTCCCAAGGTGGTATGGCTTAGGGCCAAGAAAGATCTTCCTCAGCATGTGATTCATCTTGCAAGAGAGATGGAGAATGTGTAAGTGAGAATCCAACTTCCCCAACAGTGCAGGAAGTTGCAAAAGGAGCTCATTTCTCTCTCGCCCCATCTGCAGAACTAAATCAGGAGCCCCATGACTAGGGGCAGAATGAGTCTAGGAGATGGGAATCTCAAAGTGACTTCAGCTATCACTTAGAGTAAAAATGGGAAGCTACTGGTAGGTTCTGAGCATAGGAATGGCATAACTGCTGAGAACAAACAAAGAGTAGGAAGGAAATAAGAGTAGAGGACAATTCAGGAACTATTGTGATAATCCCAGACTGCTGGTAACATGGTTTATATGATAGCAGTGGAGATGGTGAGAAATGGTCAAATTCTGGATATTCTTTGGAGATAATGCTAAGGGGAAATGCTGAAAGATTATATAAATAATTTCAAGAAAGGCCCCAAGGTTTTGGGCTATAGCAATAGCAAGGATGGAGATATATTGATCAAGATCAAGAAAACTATGGAAGATTTGGAGCAAAGTTCAGCTTAGGATATGTTGCATTTAAATTGATTATTAGATTTTTTTAAGGTGAAAGTTCAAGTAGGTAGTTAGAAATATGAGCCTGGATTTAGAGTAAATGTCCAGGATATAGTTCTAAATTGTTTAGTCATGAGTACACAGATGGTTTTTAAAACCATGGGACTTGTGACAACCAGGGCAGAGTGCAGAAAGACAGGAAAGTTCACATGTAATCTCTAGATTACTTCTCTTGGAAGATGAGGGAAAACCAGCAAAAGGAACTGAGATAAGAGGAAAATCAGAGGGTGTCTGGGTAGCTCAGTCACTTAAGCTTCTGCCTTCTGTCCAGGTCATGATCTCAAAGTCCTGGGATCGAGTCCCGCATGGGGCTCTTTGCTCAGCAGGGAGCTTACTTCCCCCTCTCTCTCTGCCTGCCTCTCTGCCTACTTGTGATCTCTGTCAAATAAATAAATGAAGTCTAAAAAAAATTATCTAAAAAAAAAAAAAGAGGAAAATCAGAAAAGTACATCCTGGAGGCCAGGAGAAAAAAGTTCTGGAAGGAGGGAGTGATCAACTATACCACTGTTGCAGATTCTTTAATCAGATGAGTGCTGTAAAGTGACCATTGGTTTTAAAAAACTAGAAATCATTGATTGAGTTTGAGTAGAATAATGGAGGAAACCTAATGGAATTGGACTCAAGAGAGAGTGGGAGGAGAGTAATTGAAGACATAAAATACAAAATACTAGTTCAGATCATCTTTCCCTACAGGGAAAAAGAAAGAAAAGAGTCAGTAGTTTGAGAGCAAAGAGGGTGAGGAAAAAGGTTTTTAATAAGCTAACAAACTAACTGCAAGTATACTGGTATAAGAAATTTCACTAAATTTATGTAGAAATTAAAATTTTCCTTCAAAATGTACAGTTCATTTTTATCTGATTCATCTTGAATAAAGCTATATTTAAAACTGGCATGTATTTTGTTAACAAGAAGACAAAGTTGTGGAATCCTACAATTCAACTTGGGGATAGAGAGTCATGTTAATAATTCTAATTACATACAATCCTCAATTAACCATTTCCTTCAATATTTTAATTTGTGTATGAAAAAAATTCTTTTTTAAAATTTTATTTACTTAATTTGACAGAGAGGGAACATAAGCAGAGGGAGTGAAAGAAGGAGAAGCAGGCTTCCCCTCCACCCCCAAACAGGGAGCCAGACATGGGGCTCAATCCCAGGACCCTGAGATCATGACCTGACCCGAAGGCAGACGCTTAACGACTGAGCCAGCCAGCTGCCCCAAATTTGTGTATGAAAAAATTCTTATTGATGCTTTTGATTATTACAGATTACTGAATTGTTTTTTAACTCTCAGTACTAGAGTGGATTAAAAACACCACTGAACCTAAAACTGAGAAGTCAAGCAGGGATGAAAGGTTAATACATCTAACAGTTATGAACACATGTACTGAAACTGTTATAGAATTCATTGAGACATATTCATGTATTGTTAGTCAGGAACTTGTATATTTCTCATGTTCACTTTTATAAGTAAATGATTCCGGGCTCATATAAAAACTGGTTATGAATTAATTTTAATTATATTGAGGTGTTAAAATAGAATTACATTCAAAACCATTGTGGTGCACTGGTCATCCCAACACATAAATGGGATGCAACTGAATTTGTGAATTATCCTGGTACAAATAAATTGGATATTCAGTTTCAAATTTGACTGGCTTCTGTGTTATTTCTTAGAAATGTGTGTATCAATGTGATATGTGCCAGACACCAGTGGTTGTTTGCCAAAATTGTCCTCCCTTTTTCCTTCAGTGCCAGAAGCCCCAAATTTTAGCTAGGCATACAAGGGCTCAGAATGTAGACATCTCCCAACTCTGTTTGCACCTAAGTGTGGCTGTGTGACTGGGAGCAGGCCTATGTGAATATGAAAGTAATATAAGGCATCTTCCAGTAAGCATTCTTGAGGAGAGGATGCTTGCCCTGATTTATCCCTTTTTATTTTCTGACTGGAATGGAGCTTTATTGGACCGGATATCCAGTAGACATAGGAATAGTGACTATGCACAAGAAAGGTAGCAAAGGAGACAGAAGCCTAGATTTTTCCCTGATATTACAAAATACCATTTTGGCTTTATGCTGTCTCCTTCAAACTTCTCAAAGACAAGAAAGAAAAAAAAATGTTTCTATTGTTTAAGCCACTATTAGCTGATGCTTCTCATGACCCTGTTTCATGGGATAATACATGGAGGCCCAGAAATTAAAAGCATTGAATGCTGTAAGATAAAAATAGGGGGCAGAAGTCCTAGAAATAATACCTGAAATAGTTTTTAGAAAGGGAAATGATGAATGTACAGATTCATTTGTAGGATAATTAATTGTCCAGAAGAATTTATCTCTTGCTTTATCTAAGATGTTTATTTCTTAAAGCAATGATTAGAAAGGCATCTATACTATCTTAAGGCCCATTCTTTTTGTTTTTTTTTTTTTTTTTTAGATTTTATTTATTTATTTATTTGTCGGAGAGAGGGAGAAAGCACACGACTGGGGTGGGAGGGAGATGGGGAGAGAAAGCATCCTAAACAGGCTCCACATCCAGCGAGGAGCCCAACATGGGGGTCGATCTCACAATCTTGAGATCACGACCTGAGCCAAAACCAAGAGTCAGATGTTCAACCAACTGAGCCACCTAGGCACCCCAGGGCCCATTTTTGACCACCCGATCCAAATAAGAACAAATGTTTATACTCTGGGTACAAAACATGAAGCCCTTACTAATGGAGTTCAGATGCCCAAGCAAAAATGAAATCAAGAATTTGGGTTAAGCAAGATGATAGTTGCCTACACTGATCTTTGTCTTGAAAGAAATTTATTCAGGGGATATTAGAGATGACTATCAGACGGCCTTAAGAAAAAAGAAGGACATAATAGCCCTTACTAATAAAAATGCCTTTGATGAAAAAGAAAAAAGATAAGAAATATGATCAAAGAAGGAAATTGATGGTGAAGTTCAAAGAGGAAAAACTACTTGTTATACATATGCTTTGAACCACATGAATAAAAAAGAACACCAAATCAAGATTTTCCTACAACTTCCAAAGCCAATACTTTTCTCCTTTGATTGTTTTTATTCAAAAGTAAAGATATTTCTGTTTGGTAGTGAGCACTGTGGGTAGAATAACTTTAATTCTGCCATCTCTCTGTGAATATAGGAATGTAATAGGAAACTGGACAATTGCTCACATTTGACCGTATTAGGCACTGACACTGGAAATAACCAAGGCTTTATTTCAGAGTCCCTGAACATCAGGATGCTTGCTTATCTCTCAATATTAGAAGAGGGCATTTATACCCCTACCTGCCTCACTAACTTCTGTTCTCAGAAGTACATGAAACTTTAAAATATGCACTACTAGTTCTTATTATACAGAAAATAGATTGATTAAATTCTCAAAAGAAGGAGTATATTTGGTCTTTGGTAAATGGAAAGGGTGTACAGTTTCTGAAAAACCGAATGACTTTTTAAAAATTTTATTTATTTATTTATTTGAGAGAGAGAGAAAGAGAGAGAGAACATGGGTGGAGGGAGAGGCAGAGGCAGAGGGAGAAGCAGACTCCCCACTGAGTAGGAACCCCAACATGGGGCTCAATCCCAGGACCCTGGGATCATGACCCGAGTCAAAGGCAGACACTTGACAAACTGAGCCACCCAGGCACCTCTGGAATAACTTTTTAAATTTTTTTTTAATTTTTTTTAAAGTTTTTACTTTTTTATTTGACAGAGAGAGACCCAGCAAGAGAGGGAACACAAGCAGAGAGAGGGGGAGAAGCAGGCTTCCTGCTGAGCAGACAGCCTGATGCGGGCCTCTATCCCAGGACCCTGGGATCATGACCTGAGCAGAAGGCAGATGCTTTATGACTGAGCCACCCACGCACCCCTGGAATGACTTTTTTTAAACGTCTCCATAAGAAGAAGCAATCAGGTGATTAAATAAGAAGGAAACAAATGCATTCTGCTATCCTAGGTGGGGATGAAGAAGACAAGAAGAAACCAACATGACTCTGAACCAAAGAGGAAGAGCATGTGGTAAAAGTGCCTGTGGTTCTGCAGGACTGATAAGAAAGGCAGGGGAGGTGAGGGTATGCAACCAAATCTCTGCTTCCGCATGTCAGGCATAGTTCTCAAGAATTTGGTTTGTTTCCATCAGTTAGGAAAAAAAAAATGCACAAATACATACTGAGTCCAGTAAACTACCACAGATATAGACCTAATACAGTTAAACATGACCTAATATTAAATACAGTTGAACACAGTAGAATGAATAGCTAGACTCTTGGAGGATGATTGCTGGTAGAAAGACTCTAAATTGGAATATGCAAATACACTAAGAAATATGCACACATGGTAACTGTAATTACAACAAAAGCCAAACCCAGCTTAATTTCTGATTAGATTGACTCAACCTCCATGCAAAGATTGAGCAATGTGAGAGATATAACAATTTCCAGGTATCTATTCCCAGATTCTGTTTACCTCAGTCACTGCATTCCTATATAAGAGTAAGATCATGAATGCAAAAATCTACAAGACACAGAAAGAAGCAACTTTTAAAAACTGTCAAGAGACAAGCAATCAACAAAACCAAATCCTGATATGACACAGATGTCTAAGTATTACAGAGGGAATTTAAAATAACTGTGCTTAAAATACTAAAGATTCTAATGGGAAAGGTGGACAGCATGCATTAATGCATGGGAATTTCAGCAGAGATAAAAACTATAAGAAAAATGAAAACAAAATGATATCAATGAAAAATATAATAACAGATGAGTATTTCTTCAACAGACTCATTGGTGGATTGAACATGGCTAAGGAAAGAAGCAGTGAAAATTAAAGGTCAAAAGAAATCAGCCAACTTGGGGGGAAAAAATCAGCCAAACTGAAGCAGAAAGAGGAAAAAGGGAGTTAAAAAAAGGAAGAGAACACCCAAAAGCAGTAGGACAAAATCATTTTAACATACATGTAATTGGAAACCCAGAAAGAAGAAAGAGAACAGGGGAAAGAGCTATTTGAAAGAATTATGGTTATGAGTTTTCCAAAATTATTGAAATACACAAACCACACACACAGACACACACATACACACACATAGAGGGAGAGAGAGAAAAAAAAATTATATTAAAATAGAAAACCAATTACAAAGAGAAAATTTTGAAGGAATGCAAAGAAAGAAGACGTATAGCATATGGAAGAATAAAGGTAAGAATTATAGCAAACTTCATGTCAGAAACCACACAAGCCAGAAAACAATGGAATGATATCTTTAAAGTATTAAAAGGGAACAAACAAAAAATCTGTCATCCTGAGATTCTATACCTAATTAAAATACCTATCAAAACTGAAGGAGAAATAAGAACTTTTTCAGAAAAGCAAAGACAGATAAATTATCATTAGCAACCTAATGGTTGGTTATACTACAATGAAATGCTAAAGAAAGTTCTTCAGGAAAAATCAACACCACACAAAAACTCAGAATTATACAAAGAAATGAAGAATATTGAAAATGGGATAAATTAAGACGAACACAAAAATTTTTTTTTTATTTTTAGTAGTTCTAAAATCGGCTGCCTCAGGCAAAAACTATAGTGTAGGGACATCTGGGTGGCTCCGTTGATTAAGCAACTGCCTTTGGCTCAGGTCATGATCCTGGAGTCTCAGGATCAAGTCCTGCATTGGGCTCCCTGCACCACGGGGAGTCTGTTTCTCCCTCTGACCTTCTCCCCTCTCATGCTCTCTCTTACTGTCTCTCCCTCAAATAAATAAATAAAGTCTTAAAAAAAAAAAAACCTATAGTGTGAATTGTGTGCTTATAGTATTCAGAAAAGTAAAATATATGTCAACAATAGCCCAAAAATGAGAGAAAGGAATTGGGAATATACTGTTGTAAGGTCCTCATACTATGTTAAGCTGTATAACATAATTTAAACACAGGGTCTAACTGACTAAATATTTATAGTAAACTCTATAGTCATCAATAGAGACAATATTCTGGGCCATAAATCTTAACAAAATAAAAGAATTGAACTCTTGCAAAATATATTCCTTGAGCATAATTAAGTAAGCTGAAAATCAATGACAGATATCTGGAAAAATCCTAAAATGCTAACAAAGAAACAATATGCTTCCAAATCCCTGAGTGAAAGTGGAAGTCACAAAGGAAATTAAAGAAGATTTTAAATAGAATGAAAATGAAAACACAGTATATCAAAATGTGTGGGATGAGCCTAAAGTAATACTTAAGGGAAATTCATAGTACTTAATACTCATATTAGAAAAGAAGAAAATTTCAAGTCAATAGTCCAAGCTTTCAATTTGAGTACTAGAAAAAGAAGAGCAAAATAATCCCAAACCAAGCATAGGGAAAGATATAATAAGGAAAAGAGAAGAAATCAAACTGAGAACAATAACTGGTAATCTACTTATCTTATATTCCTTATATATATTCTTATATTCCTTACAACTATCTTTATATTAATTAATATCTCATTACTCCAATCCTCTGCTATAGTCAACAATTCTTTTTATTTAACCTTTCCTTTCCAAATTACTAATTACTGTGTGGTTTCTGTTTCCTGATTGGATACAGACTAATGCAATTATACTTCATTATTCCTCAGAACCAGTGGTTTGAATAACACATGAAAGGTTTTGTACTACCTTCCTCTGAGGATCATCATACCACCTCACTGCAAAGCCCACAAATCCCACTTTAAAAAGGAGGGGGAATCTATTTTTTTTTCTTGTCATGCAAGAAAATGTGAATATGGCACCTGCATAAAATACGGGAGTCAGACACCCAAAGAAGCTTGCAATTTTCCTTTGCCCCTTCAAAAGAAGGCAGAATAGACAGAGCACTTATTCCTCCAACCAATTTTTCGTTAACCCCCCCCCCTTGGGAGTGTGTAGGCTGGGGAAGAGAATTGTTCAATATATGAATAAAGCTTCCCATGGAGAGAGAAGCACAACAGGAGAGCCAAATTCCCCATTGTTCATTTCACATGCCACCTAAGACTTCATTACAAGACTGCATTTCTCTCTAAGCTTAAAAAACAAAAACAAAAACAAAAAAACCTGAAATTCTATGCATAGTCTTCCAAATCCCATGTGATTTTTTTTATATGCTGAATATTTCAATACCATATACTTTTGCATTGAGAGGCTTGTTCCTTGATCCCTACCTGATCGAAGCTAGAAGATAAGATCAAAATCCACAATAATAATGAGATTAGGAAAGAGAGAAAGGAAAAAATCATTCACTTTTTATGTTGATTCTGAATTTGACATGCTTGAAAAATTCTGACTGGCTAATCAACAGATTTGGGGGGGAAATGGCAGAATCGTGAAACTATAGACTACAGATAAGGAAAATTGGAATTCATTTATTCATATTCATTGACACTTGAACATCCCACAGAATTCCCACTATATGAATATCTCACATCATAGGAAACACAGTTATCAATACCACACTCTGTTCTATATGTGGACAACTGATTGTTAGAAAGTCTCTTCTATTTACTTTGAACTGAAGTCCATTACCATTGTTCCTCATTTTATTCCTTGGGTTTATACAGAAGAGGTCTAATTCATTTTTAGTATAACGGTCTTTCAAACAACTACAGATTTCTGCCATGTTCTCTCTTATCACATTTTCTTTGTACCTTTGGTAATGAAAAAACTTTGGTTTGCTCCCAGAACGAGGCTCACACAACTAAGATAGTGATTTCTTATCAGTAATGAGATAAGACTGGGTTCTCCTCACCTTCCCACCTCAAGTGATGAAAAACTGAACACCCAGGTCCAACTTCACTAGAGTCAGAGGGAAGTGAACACAAACCATCTGTCCAGAATTTCTTCTGAGCAGAAGACCCCTCAGCCCAGAAATGCTTCCTTCTTCCCAGAGCACCCATGAGAGGCCCAGAACTTTTGAGATTCCTCTACTTCTGGATATTGAGCCTGTGATCTGAAGTCTGGTCAAGTTTTTTACAAAGGACCTCATGGTAAAAGACTAACATATTGAATATGAAGATGTGAAGAAAGAGATTTTACACTGACATTTCACATTTTTCCTAATGATCTTCTCAATTCATTTTAAGTAGTTCATTTCCTGATATGTCCCGATAAAAATTATTTGTCTCTTGAGATGTCAAGGAAAACATTGATAGCATACTATTTGCAGAAGCTGATTAGAACACAGATGCAAGGTTAAGTCTCGAGTTCAAAGACCCAGCATTTTTCATGCAATCCACGAGAGTGGGCCTTGCATGCTAAAACTTGCATTAGGTTCTGCACCTGTAAAGAAAAAAGATGAAATTATTCCAGTTCCCACAGAAAATGACTGAAAAAGTTCTTCAGTGGAATCTGGAATTTAGAGTTTATACTTCGGATCTTCCAGACTAATCTCAGTTCTGGGAGACCTCTGTCACTTGCTTCCAAACGCCAATATAATCCTATGTCTTATTCCTTAAATGTCTTAAATGTCTAGTGTTGACTGACATTACACAATACACACTGTTTAAGTTAACATATATTTCTCTTAGAGGAAGTTCAAAATAAAAGATAACCACCAGTTGTGTTTGTTTGGTGAAGTAGGATAGCTGGAACAGATTATAGCAAAACCTAAAGCTGGCCTAGAGTATGGAAATAAGTACCAGCTTCATGGACAAGCCCCTCCTTTACATTGGGAGGAGGGGCAATATATATACAAGGCAGCAGATGTTATGTGCCAAGATAACTACATACACAAGAAGGGAGGTATCCTTGTGGGATCCAGTAAATAAGGAAAGCCTCCTGGGAAATGTAGGCTTCTCCCGAGCCCATGAAGTAAAAGTAAGATCTAGATAAATGAAAAGAAGAGAACAAGTCGTTTCAAGTGGTAGGGATGGTACAATCAAATTGGTGGCAAGAATGTGCAGAGTATCTCCATTGAACACCATACTCCAACTGGACTGGGAAGAATGAGTCAGTGAGACATAAGTATAGAAGGTAGGTAGGTCAAGGCCAGAAGGTAGTGTCTTTTAAAAAATTCAATTTAGAGGAGTTTCCATAAGAAAGAGTATTTTAGACTAAAATTAACAACAACAACAACAAAAACAAACAAACAAACAAACAAAAAACAAGATGCTGACAATGGTGCAAAGAAAGGAGAATCCCTTTGCACTGTTGGTGGGAATGCAAACTGGTGCAGCCACTCTGGAAAACAGTATGGAGTTTCCTCAAAAAATTTAAAATAGAACTACCCTATGATCCAGCAATTGCATTACTAGATATTTACCATATGAAATCAAAAATACTAACTCAGAGGAATACATGTACCCCAATGTTTAAAGTAGCATTATCTACAATAACCAAACTATGGAAATAGCCCAAGTGTCTGTTGATGGATGAGTGGATAATGAAGATGTGGTATTGACTTTATACTTGCCTGAAAGAGACATTCCATGTTTAAACCACCAATTAAAAAAAAAAATTTTTTTTAAATAGGCTACCAATTATTTCAGGGCAGATTAAGTTGTCATTTCATTGAAGTTAACTTTAGTCAATCTGTGTTGGTCTATGTGAGAATACATCTGGATATATAAGAAATCAACTAAATTATGTTGAAATTGCAAATGGTTACTTTCGAATGTTATATTATGTTCCCATTGCTTGTCCTAAAACAATAAAAGTTGTATCTTTAAAAAAAAAAAAAGAAAAAGGAGAAGCAGCAGCAGCTGTGGAAGGTGTGTGTGTATGTATACATACATACACAATGGATTATTACTTGACCATAAAAAAGAATGAAATCTTTCCATTTGCAACAACATGGAAGAAGTTAGAGACTATTATGCTAAATAAAATAAATCATAGAACAACAAATACCATACAATTTCACTCATATGTGGAATTTAAGAAAGAAAACAAATAAGCAAAGGGGGATAAAGAGAGAGAAGCAAACCAAGAAACTCTTAACTAGAAAGAACACACTGATGGTTACCGTAAGAGAGGTGGGTAGAATTGCAGGTTAAATAGGTGATGGGGATTGAGGAGTGAACGTGTCGTGATAAGCACAGGGTGATGTATGGAAGTGTTGAATCACTGTACTGACACCTGAAACTAATATTACAATGTATGTTAGCCTGGAATTTAAATGAAAACTTAAAAAATAAAAGTAGACATCGCTTACCAAAAGAAAGAAAGAAAGAAGAAAGAAAGAAAGTAAAGGAAAAAAAGGAAAGAAAAAAGTATTTTTATCATTGGCATGATTTAGAATCACTGGTGCATAGTAATTTTTTTAAGATTGATTTATTTGAGGGAGAGAGAGAGAGCACGTGCACATAAGCAAGGGAGGGGCAGAGGAAGAGGGAGAGGGAGAGAATCTCAGGCAGACTGCAGGCTGAGAAGGGAGTCCAGTGCAGGGCTCCATCTCACCACCCTGAGATCATGACCTGAGCCGACACCAAGAGTCAGATGCTTAACTGACTGAGCCACCCAAGTGCCCTTGGTGTATAGTGATTTTTTTAAAAGGAGACTGATTTTTTTTTAAACTGGTTGAGAAGGAGGGAGCATGCTTTATTGGGGAGAGGAGACTGATTTTAGTTGGTATTGTTACCGTGTTTAAACTCTCTACATTATGAGCACTGAGTAGTGATGTATGGAACTATTGAATCACTACATTGTACACCTGAAACTAATATAACACTGTGTGACAACTATACTGAAATTAAAATGAAAAGCTTTATAAAATAAAATAAAATAAAAATAAACTCTCTACCGGCACTGCATCTCCTTTTTGCCTGCACCCAGGAGCTGACTGCTTCCCTTTCCCCTGTAGTACCACTCTGGCTTAGAATATGTTATAGAAACTTTACTATGAAATATGGTGCTAATTTGTTTTATATTATTCTCCCCCTCCCCATCTCTCTTTCTCTCTTTCTCCCTCTCTGTAAGTACTTACAGTTTTCTAGGCATAGGCTAAACCTTTTACATACATTATCTCTCTTAATCCCAGAGCAATCCTAGAACTATTATGATCCCCCACTTTACAAATGAGGAAAAAAGACAGAAAAGCTAATTGGCTTGCCCAAACTGACAATACCAATGAGTCAAAGTCAGACATCTCTAGTACTAAGGAGCAGTTCCTTAGCCAGTTTCCTTATTTTAGTTGTCATCAATAATTAGTAGTTTTACAACTACCTGCAGCGTATTCAGAACATGTTTTTAAGCCATTATTGCTCTTTGAGCTTTTCTCACACATTCTCTGCTGCCACCATCTGGACTCTTGTAAAACTTTCAAGCTCTTCTCAAGTCATTTTCAGCCTTATCAGAGTTTTGCATTCCCTTGAAAAAGGGCTGAAATTTGTGTGGACTTGATTTATCGTCCTTAAAAATTCCTAATCTTATCAATCGACTCTTTTACTTCTCTGCAATGTGTTAGGGTCATAAAGAGATTAAAATGGGAATTAATTGGCTAATAAACTGTGCTGGCAAAAGAGAAATCCATAGCAAATCAGCCGCTGTGCCAAATGCTGCAGGGGGAATGGGTCAGTTCTGGATTCAGAGAGAAAAGTGTGCCAGACGCATTTTTCCCCCGGTTGACTGTGGGAGCCATGAATTAACAAGTAAGGGAAGGGAAGGAAACGCAACAAATCTAAGGCCATGGAGAAGAGGTTCAAAGGGCAAGAGAGTTACTGGCAGAGATTAAGCACACCAGCCATCGACTTCAAAAGGCTGATGGCCCTAATCCTGTGAAACATAAAACATGCTCACATTTTTAAGAATGGGAAAAACAATCATACCCTTGCCAAGTCCTCTCCATGATCTGGTTTCCTCAGCCAGTCTCTACCTGACTGTGTATTACAATCACCGATTGTGTGTTAAACGCTGTTCTCCCTCCTGGGGGAGGGAGGGGAGAGAAGCAGAAGCAGAAGTATGCATGTTAGGAGGACAGCTTATTGATACGGAAAGAGCAGGAGACAGGGAATTCGCAGTCCTCTCTTCCATCTGGCCCCCCTGCCCTCCACCTGTTCACAAGCAGTTCAGTTTCATCTCTAAGCACCTTCCCACTTCTCCCACCTCGATTTCCTCCTTTGAGCGTAAAACCTTATTATCATAATGAGATTTAGGGAACATTGAGGATGGAAGAGAAGGCATCAGACATTTAGAGCCTACTCCTTTCCAGGAACCATGCAGGGTTCTCCAAATCCATTGCTTCATTTCATGAATCCACAATAACACTATAGAGATCCTCACCCTTATTTTATGGTTGAGGAAACTAAAAGCTTATGAGCTGAGAGTTCAGTTAAGCTGACCAAAATCATGCAAGCTGGTGGCTAATGCTTTCATGATTCAAATCAGGATTTATTTAAATGTGTGAAAAAAATGAATAAAGTCAAGAAAGAAGTGCATTCTTCTTTAATTTAACAAAATAGACATTTTAACTTACTGTATATTTCATTTCTCACTAATCATAGGGACTAAAATTTGGTTCCACTTGAAGACACCTACAAAAAATTCATGTAGGGGCACCTCGGTGGCTCAGTTGGTTAAGCGGCTGCCTTTGGCTCCGGTCATGATTCCAGGGTCCTGGGATCGAGCCCCGCATCGGGGTCCCTACTCAGCAGAGAACCTGCTTCTCCCTCTCCCTCTGCCTGCTGTTCTGCTTACTTGTGCTCTCTATCTCTCCATCAAATAATAAATAAATGAAATCTTTATTTAAAAATTCATGTAATAATAATTATTACACCCCAGCACTTCCTAGGTGTCAGGCACTATTTTAAATACTTAAACCAGTTAATCCTCACAACGACCCTATGAAGTAGGGACTATCACTGAACCCATTTAACAGATAAGGAATGTGAAGACCTGAGAGGTGAAAGAACTTGCCCAAGATCACAATTAGTAAATATGGAGCAGAAGGTTTGACTCCACCGGCTTCCAGAGTCTGTGCTCCTAGCCAGTGCCCTCTAGCACCTCTTCAATACACATACCCACACACACACCCTTCGTATACATGCACACATGTGTACGTATACACAGTCTGACTTATTTCTTACACAAACACGTGGAGCTATAAAGACAATAGATTCCATGCTCAGATGTTCTGGAACACATCCAGTTCTCCCCATCCAATGTAACACTCCCACTCTGTCTACCTAACGAGAAGTTAGAGGATGTAGAGAAACTGACTAAGATAAGGTTTACAACCACCAGGGCTGGAATTCATAAAATCTTCTCAGAAAAGTGAAGACATTTGTCTCGGAATTTCCATAGTTATAGCTGTAGTCTATCACCTTGCTAGGCTGTCATAACTGAGTGCCACAGCCACAGAATGGCTTAACAACAGAAATTTATTCTCTCACAGCTCTGGAAGCTAAAAGTCCAAGATTAAGGTGCTGTTGGGATTGATTTCTTCAGAGGCCTCTCTCTCTTTGGTTTGTAGACGGCCATTGTCTCCATGTGTCTCCACGTGGCTTTTTCTTATAAGAACACGTTGGATTAGTCACTTTGGATTAGGGCTGACACTAAAGACCCATTTTAATTATCTCTTTCAAGACCTTATCTCCAAATACATGCACATTCTGAGGCACAAGGGGTTAGGACTTCAACATATAAATTTGGGGGTTGGCAGGGAGAGACGCATTCAACTCATAACAAGTACTAAAGAACCACATTCTAACAGTTCAGAAATTAATTATGTTCAGAATGATGTTTGATTTTTAGTGATGTCAACAAAATTTGTCTACATCAAGTGAATATTGCCATCAATCATGTTTAAAATTGCCCTTTTATCTTTTCTCTCTACAACAAAGTGAATGACAAGCAATTTTAATACATGAACAAAACAAGACACAGAAATTCTTAAAGTTAATGATGAGAAATTATTTTTAAAGGGAAAGTATTAATTTTGAAAATATTTTTCCACTCTGCTGTGAGACTCTGCTGTCTCACCAAAAAAATAAAAAGGTACGATATGTGATATTTTTAGAAATAAAGTTCTATTTCCTTCGATAATAATTCTCATCATTATTTAAAATCTGCAGTTTAAACTTTACAATAAAAAACATACTTGGGTTTGGTGACTTTTAATTTTTTAATTTCTTTTTTTATGGAAGAATAATTGGCATACGATGTTATATTAGTTTTAGGTATACCGCATATTGATTTTAAAATTCTATGCATTACTCAATGCTTGCCATGATAAGTATAGTCTTAGTGACTTATAATTTAATATTAGTTGGAACTATAGAAGACACATTTCTATATAAGATGATTCTAAATATTTTATTTCTTCTGGCAATTCTGTTTGATTGTTCTCATAGCAAAAACAAGATTTTTCAAGCAAGTAGCAGTATTATTTTGTCTGTAATATTCTAGCAACAGCCTGAGAAGATTCATGTTTCAACACATTTAAATACTTGGAATAAATTTGTTTTTCAAAATAAATAGGAAAGCCTCAGTAATCAGTTTTTCAATTAATTAAATATCCATGTATATAATTATCAATTTCAAACATTTAATACAAATGAAACTGTCTCAGTATGAGAGAAATTGATAGTAGGTAGTAATTATAAGTCAAATATATTTATATTCTGAGTTTTTACAACTTATCCAAAATTAATAGTAAACAGATTCTCAAAAAGTCAGTTTTACTCTAAGAATTGAAATAAATAACAGAAATACTTTCTTATTCTAGAGATGTACACAGGCCAGGCTGTGAGTTTTGGAATTTGTTTGGTTTCATTTCTTTACATGAAACCATAAGAATAGTAAGCATCTGGGCGCCTGGGTGGCTCAGTGGGTTAAGCCTCTGCTTTCAGCTCAGGTCATGATCCCAGGTCCTGGGATCGAGCCCCGCATCCCCGGACTCTGCTCAGCAGGGACCCTGCTTCCCCCTCTCTCTCTGCCTGCCTCTCTGCCTACTTGTGATCTCTCTCTGTCAAATAAATAAGTAAAATCTTTAAAAAAAAAAAAAGAAGAAGAAGAAGAAGAAGCATCTTAATAAATTTCTGGGTGATTTGCCCACTTCTATAGTTAGTCCCAATGGCAACAACTTGTCAACAAGCAAAGATGGCAAATACCTAAGTGCAACTAATGAGTAGCTTAGGAATCTTGGTTGTCTATAAAATTGTGTCAAACTAGATTTAACTTGAAAAAAAAAAAAAAAAAAAAGAAGTTAAAGCCAAAAAAAAACACCGAGAAAAGACTTTTCAAAAGAATACAAATGCAAAATCATTCACTAGCTACCTACTATGTGTGTGGTAGGCATTGTGTAAAACACTGCATACTAAACCAACCTTTCCTAAAACTAAAGGTCTTCCTTCATCAGATAAAAAGTGACCTGTGGAGAAAAATCAGGAGAACTTAATCAGGCAACATTTGAATCCACTATGATAAATATCTTAGTCTGCATTTCTAAGAGAAAATAACTATTGGCACTTAGAATTAGCAGAACTCGTTAAAGGTCTTTTGAATTCAAAACTGAATAAATATTAAAAAGATAAATAAAAGGAACAGAAAGTTGAATTAATAATTATACTCTGATTCTTCCATAATGAACTAATTATGACCTACTCTAATACTATAAAAAGGTTTAATTCATTTTTAAAGATTAAGTGAGAAATAAGTACAAGAAAAATGATAATTAAGGGCAGATGAAAACCATCCTATTTCCTAAATTACCAAAAACTGCATACCACCACCAAGGTGTTCATTAAATCATTGAATTACATGTTATTGTAGCCAAGCTTCAGTTACACAACTTAGTGAACAAAGTATTCAGATCATTTGCCCTACCTCTTTTTTTCTAATAACAATTTTTTGAGCAGGTCACAAATCAGCATTGTCAAAATGGAAAAATAAATTTTTAATATATGGAATTATTTGAATTTGCAATTTATTAACCACTCTGATAGAATGTTCACTTTTCTTGGAAACTGAACCTTGGGTAATGGCTAATTAAGGTTTGGCCCATGCCCATTATTCATGACCATTACTAGGGTTAACCCATAGTTTCCTCTGTTTTCAAAG
Organism: Enhydra lutris kenyoni; assembly: GCF_002288905.1. Taxonomy (NCBI): domain Eukaryota; kingdom Metazoa; phylum Chordata; class Mammalia; order Carnivora; family Mustelidae; genus Enhydra; species Enhydra lutris. The sequence continues at coordinate 65,096,056 of NW_019154093.1, forward strand.
TACTGTTTTTAAACATCTCGAAATATCATAGAAGAGTTTTGACCTTCGCTCAAACTTCTATATTGGATCACCCGAGAGATTTATGTAATCGTAAAGTGTCCCACATGATTCTTTCAAAATTCAAAATGAGTTGTTTGAAGTTGGCATTATAGACAATCTGGGTTTTTTTAATATTAATTTTTTTAATTTGAGAGAGGGAAAGAAAGAAGCGGGGGTGGGAAGGGGCCGAGGGAGAGGGAGAACCTCAAGCAGGCTCCATGCTGAGTACGGAGCTGGATGGGGACTCGATCTCCTGACCCTGAGATCATGACCCCAGCTGAAATCAAGAATCAGACCCTTAACCGACTTAGCCACTCAGGTGCCTCACAGACATCTGTTTTGAAAGCAGTTGTTCGATTTAAAGATTTTTGCAAAAGAGGCCAACTCTTTCCACTTTAGCACCAGGTCCCAGCCCCCCACTCAGATGGCTGGAGTGAGCCATAATCCTGTTTGGAATTTCAGCCAGTGACAACTTCTCTAATCTAAGGACTGACATAAACACATTGTCTTCTTATTTTTCTGGCCCTTGGAGTTATTTCTCTTTCGTGACAGAAAGAGAGCTTTGAACTCTGCCAGAATTGATCCATTTCTCCTATTTTATGAGAATAGCAAAATCAACAAAACTTCGTTTATTACTCCACCACCACCTGTGTTTTCGGGAACAGCAGTCGCTCCAACATTTCTTAGATCTGTATGACACAGTGAAGTTACTTCCCAACAAGCTGGCCTCTAAATTTCATCTTGCTCTGAGCGTAAAAGAATAAAGAGCTCAGTGATGCTGTCATAAGACTCCTGACCACCAGGAAGGAAACCTTAGAGCCTGGCCGTCACTCAATTACTGGGTTCGAGACTGATAAATGGCTTCTCACTCACCCTTTAAGAGTAAATCTTGAGGGCGCCTGGGTGACTCAGTGGGTTAAAGCCTCTTTAACCTTCGGCTAAGGTCATGATCCCAGACTCCTGGGATGGAGTCTGGCATCGGACTCTCTGCTCGGGAGGGAGCCTGCTTCTCCGTCTCTCTCTGCCTGCCTCTCTGCCTACTTGTGATCTCTGTCAAATAAATAAATAAAATTAAAAAAAAAAAAAAAAAAGAGTATATCTTGAGGTTTTTGCCAGGCAAACCTGCCAAGCTAGCTACGGAAGGATCAACATGTGAAAAGATATGTATATCTTAGCTGGTTTTCTTGAAGAGAATGAAAAGATGGAGGTGGGGGGGGGATTGGAAGCAACATCCCATTTCTCTCCACTATATTGCCAAGTTTCTAAAACAACATTTACTTTCCCATATTATTCCTCTTGTAACCTGGCCCCTGGCCCCACCCATTGGGGGTCTGAGAGTCATCAGACACTTTCTTGTTTTCAAATCTAATCGTTTCTCCTCAGTTCTCTCCCTCAGCTTCTGTCATGTTGGACATTGTAGACTCACCTATTAAAATCCCTCTTTTCCATGGCTGCTCCCTGTTTTTTTTCTCTTTTCCCTCATTCTTGCTCTACACTCATTCCCCTGCAAGGGATTAGCACACATGCTAACTCTTTGGGATATAAAAATATTCTACCTCCATGTAAAGCAGTCAAAAGCGTGGTATTTATGAATCAGTTTTTAAAAGCAGATTCACCTGAGCTTGATTCCCAATTGCATCATTTATTGTGGATACATACAATAATGTGTATGTGCAAATGCAGATCATAATAGTTGTGCCATTTTTTTAGGTTTGGAAGAACTCAATTAATTACCATTTGAAACATATTTTCGTATAGCGTAAGAGTTTTTAAGTAAATATTAGTATGATTTCTAATTCCAGTGGTCTTTGGAAGATAAAATTAGAAATGGATAGCATCATAGATCTTAATCAGAATACAACCAAGTGACAGTTGAATTGCAATTTGCTTGAACAGAATTACAAATTTAGGGAGGTAGGAAAGACTACTGAGTCCAGGGATCAGTAAACTAGTGCCCCTAGGATAGACACAGTCTACCACCTGTTCTTTTAAATAAAGAATTCATGGAACAAAGCCATGCCCGTTCATTTACGTTTTGTCTATGGCTGCTTTTACGCTTCAACAGCAGCACTGAGTAATTATAAAAGAGACTATATGGCCAGCAGAGCCTAAAATATTTTACAGAATAGGTTTGCTAACCCCTCTTCCATTCTAACCCCCATCATTTTCCTAATGAGAAGATTAAATACAATCACATGATTCTGAAATTGCTAAGAAACTTCCTAATGTATCATCTTTGTTAGTTTGCAGGAAACTTAATATGTATGCAGACTGTTTACCGATGGAAATTAAACCTGCTTCATTAGCATGTTTTGTTGTTTCTGTGACACAATTATAGTTGCCAGGAGTCCCACAGAACATGGGATTTTTTTTCTGACACTATATATCTAGCACTTGCACTGTGAAAAGAAAGCATTTCCCATTAGGACCAGAAAAACAGAGGTTCAAGAGAAAACCGCATAAGCTCATGCCAAAGGCTGAACCGTCCTTAATATAAAGAAAGGTGGCAGCTTCCCACTTCTGCACAAGGTAGGAGCATCCAATTGCTGTAGAAACTGCTCTCTGGAGACTGATGACCAGAAAGACCCCAGAAGCAATTTTGTATTCTCATGAGTTGGCTTGTATACACAATTTTGTATATCTCATGAGATAGCTCTGGGAAAGAGCAGTGGGTCTTCAGAAAGGTTAGTGTGTTGTCGATTTCCTGGGAACTACCTGTAGAGGTTCCAAGGAGCTGATGCAACCAGACACAAAGCAGGAAGAGGGTCAGACCATGGCATTGCATCAGTGGCTACAGAGGGCATCCACGGATTGTCCAGAAAGAGGAACATTTCATGGTTGAAGCTTTGGTTTGTTTCTATCATATTCGTGTGCACTCCCTCATGCAGTATGAATACCACAGAGAGAAGCCACTCTTGGGGATCCCAAGGGTAAAGCTTAGCTTCCACCTAAAATTCTCAAGTATCAGATGCACTCAGGGGCATGAGCAAGGCAGAGAAAAAGAAAACACTGCTTTTCTTTTGGGGAGACCAGCTCTATTTTCCTCCCTGGCACAGGAAATGGCACTTACTCTCCATTACTCTCCAGGCTGAAGGGAGGCGGAGATAACCTGTAGATTTTGCTACTGGAAGACTTGTGGTGTGATCCCTTGGCTGTGGTTCTACAGTCGCCTACTTCAGGATTACCAAGTGTGGTAGTTAAAAATGCTGACTTCGGGTTTCTGTACCAGACATTGTGAATCAGCACGTCTGTGTCTCACACCCAGGCGTATGCATTTTCAACAAGCTTCCCACGCGACTCCACTGTAAGCTATGGTCTGGGGACTGAGGGTCCGTTGAAGAGAGAACTAGCACCAAATCTTTGAGCTCTGCCAAGGTCTAGCCTTGTGACTTTGAGTAATTGATTTAAAAGGAGCAGAATATAATCTACACTGCTGCCAAGAGGATTTATTCATTTTGAGAATAAGAGGGAAGAGCCCAGGGTGTGATGTCAGTGCAAGGTATAATTACCTGGAAGAGATTAGTGAACTGAGCCAAAATGGCTAACTTGCTCAAAGGCAGGGGTGTGCAGAAGGTTCCATGTTGGACAACATGGCCTCTTTTTTTTTTTTAAAGTATCCTAATTTTATAAAATGTTAGCTTTTAATGTTATTTTGTCACTTCTGTCTGTCCAGTAAATTTAATTGGGTAGACTAATGTCTAATACGCGTTTTCATGAGAATGAAGAAAATCTCAGAAATAAACAATTTACCAAAGCTCTGTGTAGTCCTGCCTGTTCAATATATTCTGTCCAATTAAAATGTCTGGGGGCAGAATTTGAGCTAACCCCACCGAGAAGCCATCTAAACCTGTGACTATGACTACAGACTAAACTAATGAATATTTTACTCTCACCAGCTGCTTCACAATCCTTCCCCTGCCTAAAAGCCATGCGATCACAAAATCCAATCTCACCTTCTCTGGGGCTTTGTACCCCTGAATACACAAGAGCCAAAACGCTCTGCTATTTTACTTACAAAACAAAAGGCAGCAAAAGTGACTGTAATTGAAGTGACTGCTACCAAGTCATTTGCTTTTCTGCTACGCCAGACAGTTAGTTCAAAGCTGGATCTGCTCTGCTGTCCACCCTGGTGCCGTAATAGCTCTTCGGACCAAGGATCTAAGTGGCCACAGATATAAAAGTAGGTAATGCTAGGAAGCAACATCCCCTCACACTCATTTTTTTTAAAAATATGCATTAAAAGATACATATATATATATATATAGTAATAATATTAGATAACAGGTATTGATTATATGACGAATCTTTTAATACATCGTCCCACCTTATCTTCACAAGTGTATGAAGTAGATATTATTTCCATTTTACAGATGAGAAAGTGAGAAAGAGCAGAAAATTGCAATGAAATTCACAGTATGCATACTGAAAAATCACATTAGGTAGGCAGCCCAGGCTTACTTGGTTCCAGATATCCCAATTTTGACCACTACAACAAAATGGACTTCATGGCCTTGATGTAGCTGTCTCTGTCAGCAAACTAATCCGTGTTCAAAATGAATCAGATTTCTCTGTTAGCCATTATTGCCAAGTTACTTTAAAATCTAGGAATTATCTCTATGTAAGGGACTGTCTTTAAGGTATACAGTAAGGTGCTCAGCAAATATTTGTTGACTGAATGAATACCACAGTACTTAGAGGAATTGTCAGTTATTTTAAACCACAAATCCTCTTCCTTAAAACCAACAACTACCAGCATTATCTTCAAGCCAGTGGCTTAAATTTGCAGTTAGTCACAGGTGGATTGTCACTAGTAGTAATTACAGAAACACCATTTATAAATTATTTACGTTTTTTTAGAATGTGAAGTTAGAAGGCAGTCCACCAGTAACCCTTACTTCTGACCAATTAAAAACTCATGGGTCCTTAAGACCATACTTAGTTTGAATAATTCACTAGAAAAACTCACAGAACTCACTGGAAGCCCTTATCCTCATGGTTATGGTTTAAGATATAGACTAGTTTAGGGACGCCTAGGTGGCTTGGTCAGTTAAGTGTCTGCCTTTGGCTCAGGTTGTGATCCCAGGGTCCTAGGATCGAGTCCCGCATCAGGCTCCCTGCTTAGTGGGGAATCTGCTTCTCCCTCTGCTTGCTACTCCCCCTGCTTCTGCTCTTTCTCTGTCTCTCTCTTTTTCACACACACACACACATATACAAATAAATAAATAAAATCTTAAAAAAAATTAAAAGATAGAGATTAGGTTACATTACAAGATACAGATCAAAGTCAGCCAAGAGAGGTACATGGGGCAAAATCCAGGAAAGTTTCAAACACAGGGCTTCATGTTATCCTCTCCGCACTGAGCCACACACAGCATTACTTTTCCAGCAGCAACATATGCTGACACGTATGGAAAATCGCCAAACCAGGGGAGCTCACCCAAGCCTTGGCATCCAGAGTCTTGATTCAGGTTCTGTGGTTGACTAGCCATGTGGCTGACCTCAGTTTCCAGGTAGTCTGGGATCAAGCTGACGCTGTGTAACTCAAAATTCCTACAGTGAATAACATTATTAGTCCATCCAGACATTCTGTCAAAGTATCTGGAAGTTTTGAGGCTGTGAAACCTCTGATATCCCATAACCTCCAGTCCCACAAGACTCCTCTCAGGCATGGCATTGCAACAGTGTAGAGATTACCTCCCAGAAGCTGAGGGCAGAGGGCAGACCTCTCTTGGGAAAGGGTTATTCTTCACTACAGAGTGAATTCAAAGAAAATCCAAGGGTTTTGTTTGTTTGTTTGTTTGTTTGTTTGTTTAAGAATACTAGTTTCACTTGCACTGATATATTTTCCAGTGTAGAAAACCCAGAGACCCAGTGATAGCTACAGGACCAGGATGTGGATGTGAACATCACCTTCCATGCATGTTGTTACTTCAGAAAATATGATTTACAAAGGAAATGGAGCTGGGGTGCCTGGGTGGCTCAGTCTGTTGAGCATCCCACTCTAGGTTTTGTCGCAGGCATGATCTCAGGGTGGTAAAACTGAATCCCGCCTAGAGCACCCACACTGGGCTCCATGCTCAGTAAGAGGAGTCGGCTTGAGATTCTATCTCTCCCTCTCCCTTTGCCCTCCCCTCTGTCTCTCTGTCTACTTCTCTGTCTCTCAGATAAATAACCTTTAAATCTCTCAGATAAATAACCTTTAAAAAAAAAAAAAGGAAATAGAGCTGACTTACACGGCAGCTGAGAACTACCTGTATAAGCATCAATAGCATCAAATTACAATAGAAACCAACATGAATAGTAATGCTTCCATGTGACATTAGAGAATCTACATATGGAGGTAGATCTTAGAGTGTCCTTGGTTTGGAATCCAGTCCAATAACTAGACTCTGAAGTTAGGCCTCTCCTACATGATTGTGGGAGAAAAATCAATCTTCCTCTTAATTCCACCCTTCTTTTCCTCCAGCTCATTTCAGATTCCTTGCTCTTCCTTCTTTTGCTTGCCAAGGAAACAGGTGGTTTGTCCATCTGGAACTCCAAGTTTTGCTCCATTCTGATCATTTCCATGTATGCTGAAGTCTCAAAGGCTTACATCTTGTTCCAGTTATTTCAATTATTGTGTTTTTGGGTTGAAAGCAACAGAAACCTAATGACAATTAATTTGGGCAAAAATTTTGGACCTAGACACACACACCCAGGGAAAATGCCATGTGATTTCTGTTGCATAAGCCACCTCGTGTGTGTTGCAGCAGACTCAACAAACTAATGGACAGACTAAATATGTATTTCTGGTCCTTTGAATATCATGTTTTATAGTTGCCTCATCTCATTGGTCAAAATCTAGCACAGTTCACAAAAGAATTTTCTCTTTTGCCTATGCAACCCCAGTCCCTTAGATTTCATTGTCATTAATCAGCCTATACCTATTGGTTTCTCTATTCACATCACAGATTTTAATCTATGTGGCAGATAAATGCAATTACCATGAGAATTTAGACTAATTAGTCATATGTCAGGCATAAAGACCTTAATTTCAAATACCGCACTGTGCAGATCCAGACCTCTATCAGATTCTTTTAATAGATTCCAAATGTCTGTTGAAATATTCCAACTTGGTATTCATTTTGACCATCTTTTTCTTTATTTTTCAACACCTTAATCATGGTTGTTTTGAACTCCTTGCTAATTATATTCCATATTTATATCTTATCTAGGTCTTTTTCCCCCGTCTTGTCTCTTATTTATTAGTCACTTTTCCTGCTTCTTTGCATGCCTAATACTTTTATATGATATGCTGGATGTTCTAAGTGATACATCATAGGTTCTTTGAAGTATTTTGTCTTCTAAAGAGCGTTGAGTTTTTATCTGGCAGACAAGTAAGTCTCTAGAGGATCTCCCTCATTCTACCATTTGATGTCAGTCTATGTTGGGGTGGGTCTTTTCACTTTTGCCTTTTCTCCTGGAGTCCAGCCCTTACTCCTATCATACTACTAATACTACATACTACATTCTCCTAACTTCTAGGACGCGGTATTTCAATGACAACAGTAAGCCCAGGGCATTCATTAGCTGGACCAAACATTAATGTCTCCTCAGAGTTGTGAAAATTAAAATTCCTGATTATATTTAAGCCTCCCTGCATTTTTTCTCTTGAAAATCTCCAGCTCTTGAAATTTCATTCTGTGCATGCATAGCTTTATGAGTCAGCCAAAGACCCGATGTGAATTTTTGTGTAGATTTTTGAGGGTCCTCTGTAGCTCTCTTCTAATACCCTATCCCTCAAATCCCAGTCACCATGGTAACTCCAAACACCAGCCTGTTTCCTCTCATAGCAAAACTGCTGTTTTCAATTTGGGCTCTATGCCCCCATAGAGGGGTTTGGAAATTGCACTCGGTGAGACATCAGGGTGAATACAGGATGTAACTCATGTGTTTCCCTTAGCTCAGAGACCTTAACCTTGCATTGGTTGCTGCCCGTTTCCTTCAAATCATTGTTTTATATATTTTTCCACATTGATAGACATTTTGGTGGGAGGAAAACTCTGATACAGGCTAATTAATCATGCCAAAACTTAAAGTCAGGAATAAAGTTCTTACATAAAGAGTTAGGTCCTCATAATTAATTTTAGCATTCTTTTATAGCCCCTTCTCTCCTCTCTTTCCATATCTTACTAATGATAATATAATAAAAGCATATTTCCAGGGGCACCTCGGTGCCTCAGTTGATTAAGCATCTGACTCTTGATTTCTGCTCAGTTCATGATCTCAGGCTCCTGGGATCAAGTTCCACATCAGGCTCCATGCTCAGCAGGTATCTGCTTTTCTCCCACTCTCTCTACCCTACCCTCCCTCAAATGAATAAAGTAATCTTTTTTTTTTTTTAATGCATATTTCAGAGAAAGCAAGATGGTGGAGGATTAGCAGACTGAAACAGCATTAGGTCCCAGGAATTCAGCTAGATAGTTATCATATCATTCCAAACACCAACAGAATCAACAGGAGATAGAAGAGAAGAAGAGCAGCAATTCTAGGAACAGAAAATCAGTCGATTTTTGGATTTCTGGAAGGTCTCTTCTGATTTGGATAGTGTATATTTTTCTGGGGTCTTTGCCACCCTCTTATTATTTTATTCTCTCATTCATATATTCACATCTGAATAAAATGACAAGGTGGAAGAACTCACCCCCCAAAAAAGAACAAGAGGCAGTAAGTACCAACATCTAGGGACATAATCAATATAGACATTGGCAATATGTCAGAACTGGAGTTCAGAATGACAATTATCAAGGTGCTAACTGGGCTCAAAAAAAGGCCTGGAAGATATTAGAGAATCCCTTTCTGGAGAAATAAAATCCCTTTCTGGAGAAATAAAAGAACTAAAATCTAACCAAGTTGAAATAAAAAAGCTTTTGATGAGGTGCAATAAAAAATGGAGGCTCTTACTTCTAGGATAAATGAGGCAGAAGAAAGAATTAGTGATATAGAAGACCAAATGACAGAGAATAAAGAAGCTGAGCAAGAGAGACAAACAACTACTGAACCATGAGGGGAGAATGTGAGAGATAAGTGATACCATAAGACAAAACAATATTAGAATAATTGGAATCCCAGAAGAAGAAGAAAGAGAGAGGGGGGCAGAAAGTATATTGGAGTAAATTATACTAGAGAATTTCCCTAATATGGAAAAGGGAACAAGCTTCAAAATCCAGGAGGCACAGAGAAGCCCCCTCAAAATCAATAAAAATAGGTCCACACCCCATCATCAAGTAGTAAAACTTACAAGTCTTAGCGACAAAGAAAAAATTCTGAAAGCAGCTCTGGACAAGAAGTCTGCAACATACAATGGTAGAAATATTAGACTGGCAGCAAACTTAGCCACAGAGACCTGGCAGGCCAGAAAGAACTGGCATGATATAATCAGAGCACTAAATGAGAAAAATATGCAGCCAAGAATACTCTATTCAGCTAGGCTGTCATTGAAAATAGAAGGAGAGATAAAAAGCTTCCAGGACAAACAAAAATTAAAAGAATTTGCAAACACTAAACCAACCCAACAGGAAATACTGAAAGGGTCCTCTAAGTAAAGAAAGAGCCTAAAAGTAACACACCAAAAAGGAACAGAAACAATGTACAGTAATAGTCATCTTACAGATAATACAATGGCACTAAATTCATATCTTTCAATAGTTACCCTGAATGTAAATGGGCTAAATGCCCCAATCAAAGACACAGGGTATCAGAATGGATAAAAAACAAAACCCATCAATATGCTGTCTACAAGAAACTCATTTTAGACCCAAAGACACCTTTAGATTTAAAGTGAGGGGGTGGAAAATAATTTACCATGCTAATGAATATCAAAAGAAAGCTGGACTGGCAATCCTTATATCAGATAAATTAGATTTTAAGCCGAAGACTATACTAAGAAATGAGGAAGGACGCTATATCATACATAAAGGGTCTGTCCAACAAGAAGATCTAACAATTTTAAATATCTATGCCCCTAACATGGGGGAAGCCACTTATACAAACCAGTTAATAACAAAAATCAAAGAAATACATCAACAATAATACAATAATAGTAGGAGACTTTAACACTTCCCTCACTGAAATGGACAGATCATCTAAACAAAAGATCAACAAGGAAATAAAGGCCTTAAATGACACATTGGACCAGATGGACATCACAGATATATTCAGAATATTCCATCCCAAAGCAAAAGAATACACCTTCTTCTCTAGTGCACATGTAACATTTCCCAGAATAGATCACACCCAGAATAACAAATCAGGTCTCAACCAGTACCAAAAGATTGGGATCATTCCCTGCATATTTTCAGAACACAATGCTCTGAAGCTAGAACTCAATCACAAGAGGAAATTTGGAAAGAACCCAAATACATGGAGACTAAACAGCATCCTTCTAAAGAATGAATGGGTCAACCAGAAAATTAAAGAAGAATTGAAAAATTCATGGAAACAAATGAAAATGAAAACACAATTGTTCAAAATCTTTGGGACACAGCAAAGCCAGTCCTAAGAGGAAAGTATATGGTGATACAAACCTTTCTGAAGAAACAAGAAAGGTCTCAAGTATACAACCTAACCCTACACCTAAAGGAGCTATAGAAAGAAGATGAAAGAAAGTCTAAACCCTGGGAGGAGTCAAGATGGCGGAGAAGTAGCAGGCTGAGACTACTTCAGATAGCGGGAGATCAGCTACATAGCTTATCTAAAGATTGCAAACACCTACAAATCCAACGGGAGATCGAAGAGAAGAAGAACAGCAATTCTAGAAACAGAAAATCAACCACTTTCTGAAAGGTAGGACTGGCAGAGAAGTGAATCCAAAGCGATGGGAAGATAGACCATGGGGGGAGGGGCTGGCTCCCGGCAAGCGGCGGAGTAACGGAACACAAAATCAGGATTTTTAAAAGTCTGTTCCACTGAGGGACATGGCTCGAGAGGCTTAACCGGAGTGAAGCCCACACGGGGTCAGCCTAACCTCAGGTCCCGCAGATCACAGAAGGATCAGGGGTGTCTGAGTGTCGCAGAGCTTACAGGTATTAGAACGGGGAAGCCGGCTACAGAGACAGAGCCGAGGAGTGAGCTCTAAACTCGGGTTACCTTGAACCAGTCGCAGTCTCAGTCAGCTCGGAGCGTGGCTGGAGGCCAGGGTGATGGGAGTAATTGGGCGCTGTTCTCTGAGGGCACACTGAGGAGTGAGGCCCCAGGCTCTCGGCTCCTCCGGGCCAGAGACCGGGAGGCCGATATCTTCATTCACGTCCTCCGGAACTCTACGGAAAGCGCTCAGGGAACAAAAGCTCCCGAAAGCAAACCCGAGGGGATTACTCAGCCCGGCCCCTGGTAAGGGCGGTGCAACTCCACCTGGAGCAAAGACACTTGAGAATCACTACAACAGGCCCCTCCCCCAGAAGATCAACAAGAAACCCAGCCAGGACCAAGTTCACCTACCAAGGAGTGCAGTTTCAATACCAAGGAGAGCAGTGGAATTCCAGAGGAGGAGAAAGCAAAGCACGGAACATATGGCTTTCTCCCCATGATTCTTTAGCCTCGCAGTTAATTTAATTTTTTTTCTTTTTTCAATTTTTTTTCTCTTCTGATAAATTTTTTTTAACTTTTACCCTTTTCTTTTTTAACGTTTTTTAACTAGTTTATCTAATATATATATATATATATTTTTCCTTTTTATATTTTTTCTTTACTTGTTTTCTTCTTTTAATTGTTTCATTTTTTTTTTCTTCCTGAACCTCTTTTTATCCCCTTTCTCCCCCCTCACGGTTTGGGATCTCTTCTGATTTGGTTAAAGCATATTTTCCTGAGGTTGTTGCCACCCTTTTAGTATTTTACTTGCTCCTTCATCTACTCTTATCTGGACAAAATGACAAGGCGGAAAAATTCACCACAAAAAAAAAAGAACAAGAGGCAGTACCAAAGGCTAGGGACCTAATCAATACAGACATTGGTAATATGTCAGATCTAGAGTTCAGAATGACGATTCTCAAGGTTCTAGCCGGGCTCAAAAAAGGCATGGGAGATATTAGAGAAACCCTCTCGGGAGATATAAAAGCCCTTTCTGGAGAAATAAAAGAACTAAAATCTAACCAAGTTGAAATCAAAAAAGCTATTAATGAGGTGCAATCAAAAATGGAGGCTCTCACTGCTAGGAAAAATGAGGCAGAAGAAAGAATTAGCGATATAGAAGACCAAATGACAGAGAATAAAGAAGCTGAGCAAAAGAGGGACAAACAGCTACTGGACCACGAGGGGAGAATTCGAGAGATAACTGACACCATAAGACGAAACAACATTAGAGTAATTGGGATTCCAGAAGAAGAAGAAACAGAGAGGAGAGCAGAAGGTATATTGGAGAGAATTATTGGAGAGAATTTCCCCAATATGGCAAAGGGAACAAGCATCAAAATCCAGGAGGTTCAGAGAACCCCCCTCAAAATCAATAAGAATAGGTCCACACCCTGTCACTTAATAGTAAAACTTACAAGTCTTAGTGACAAAGAGAAAATCCTGAAAGCAGCCCGGGAAAAGAAGTCTGTAACATACAACGGTAAAAATATTAGATTGGCAGCAGACTTATCCACAGAGACCTGGCAGGCCAGAAAGAACTGGCACGATATATTCAGAGCACTAAACGAGAAAAACATGCAGACAAGAATACTATATCCAGCTAGGCTATCAATGAAAATAGAAGGAGAGATTAAAAGCTTCCAGGACAACAAAAACTGAAAGAATTTGCAAACACCAAACCAGCTCTACATGAAATATTGAAAGGGGTCCTCTAAGCAAAGAGAGACCCTAAAAGTAGTAGATCAGAAAGGAACAGAGACAATATAGAGTAACAGTCGCCTTACAGGCAATACAATGGCCCTAAATTCATATCTCTCAATAGTTACCCTGAATGTTAATGGGCTAAATGCCCCAATCAAAAGACACAGGGTATCAGAATGGATAAAAAAACAAAATCCATCTATATGTTGCCTACAAGAAACTCATTTTAAACCCGAAGACACCTCCAGATTTAAAGTGAGGTGGTGGAAAAGAATTTACCATGCTAATGGACATCAGAAGAAAGCAGGAGTAGCAATCCTTATATCAGATCAATTCGATTTTAAGCCAAAGACTATAATAAGAGATGAGAAAGGACACTATATCATACTCAAAGGATCTGTCCAACAAGAAGATCTAACAATTTTAAATATCTATGCCCCTAACGTGGGAGCAGCCAACTATATAAACCAATTAATAACAAAATCAAAGAAACACATCAACAATACTACAATAATAGTAGGGGACTTTAACACTCCCCTCACTGAAATGGACAGATCATCTAAACAAAAGATCAACAAGGAAATAAAGGCCTTACATGACACACTGGACCAGATGGACATCACAGATATATTCAGAACATTTCATCCCAAAGCAAAAGAATACACATTCTTCTCTAGTGCACATGCAACATTCTCCAGAATAGATCACATCCTCGGTCCTAAATCAGGTCTCAACCGGTATCAAAAGATTGGGATCATTCCCTGCATATTTTCAGACCACAAGGCTCTGAAGCTAGAACTCAATCACAAGAGGAAATTTGGAAAGAACCCAAATACATGGAGACTAAACAGCATCCTTCTAAAGAATGAATGGGTCAACCAGGAAATTAAAGAAGAATTGAAAAAATTCATGGAAACAAATGATAATGAAAACACAACGGTTCAAAATCTGTGGGACACAACAAAGGCAGTCCTGAGAGGAAAATATATAGCGGTACAAGCCTTTCTCAAGAAACAAGAAAGGTCTCAGGTACACAACCTAACCCTACACCTAAAAGAGCTAGAGAAAGAACAAGAAAGAAACCCTAAACCCAGCAGGAGAAGAGAAATCATAAAGATCAGAGCAGAAATCAATGAAATAGAAACCAAAAAAACAATAGAACAAATCAACGAAACTAGGAGCTGGTTCTTTGAAAGAATTAATAAGATCGATAAACCCCTGGCCAGACTTATCACAAAGAAAAGAGAAAGGACCCAAATAAATAAAATCATGAATGACAGAGGAGAGATCACAATGAACACCAAAGAAATACAGACAATTATAAGAACATACTATGAGCAACTCTACGCCAACAAATTTGACAATCTGGAAGAAATGGATGCATTCCTAGAGACATATAGACTACCACAACTGAACCAGGAAGAAATAGAAAGCCTGAACAGACCCATAACCAGTAAGGAGATTGAAACAGTCATTAAAAACCTCCAAACAAACAAAAGCCCAGGGCCAGACGGCTTCCCGGGGGAATTCTACCAAACGTTTAATTCCTATTCTCCTGAAACTGTTCCAAAAAAATAGAAATGGAAGGAAAACTTCCAAACTCATTTGATGAGGCCAGCATCACCTTGATCCCAAAACCCATCAAAGGATCCCATCAAAAAAGAGAACTACAGACCAATATCCTTGATGAACACAGATGCAAAAATTCTCGCCAAAATACTAGCCAATAGGATTCAACAGTACATTAAAAGGATTATTCACCACGACCAAGTGGGATTTATTCCAGGGCTGCAAGGTTGGTTCAACATCCGCAAATCAATCAATGTGATACAACACATTAATAAAAGAAAGAACAAGAACCATATGATACTCTCCATAGATGCTGAAAAAGCATTTGGCAAAGTACAGCATCCCTTCCTGATCAAAACTCTTCAAAGTGTAGGGATAGAGGGCATATACCTTAATATTATCAAAGCCATCTATGAAAAACCCACCGCAAATATCATTCTCAATGGAGAAAAACTGAAAGCTTTTCCGCTAAGGTCAGGAACATGGCAGGGATGTCCGTTATCACCACTGCTATTCAACATAGTACTAGAAGTCCTAGCCTCAGCAATCAGACAACAAAAGGAAATTAAAGGCATCCAAATCAGCAAAGAAGAAGTCAAACGATCACTCTTCGCAGATGATATGATACTCTATGTGGAAAACCCAAAAGACTCCACTCCAAAACTGCTAGAACTTGTACAGGAATTCAGTAAAGTGTCAGGATATAAAATCAATGCCCAGAAATCAGTTGCATTTCTCTACACCAACAACAAGACAGAAGAAAGAGAAATTAAGGATTCAATCCCATTTACAATTGCACCCAAAACTATAAGATACCTAGGAATAAATCTAACCAAAGAGACTAAGAATCTATACACAGAAAACTATAAAGTACTCATGAAAGAAATTGAGGAAGACACAAAGAAATGGAAAAATGTTCCATGCTCCTGGATTGGAAGAATAAATATTGTGAAAATGTCTATGCTACCTAAAGCAATCTACACATTTAATGCAATTCCTATCAAAGTACCATCCATCTTTTTCAAAGAAATGGAACAAATAATCCTAAAATTTATATGGAACCAGAAAAGACCTCGAATAGCCAAAGCAATATTGAAAAAGAAAGCCAAAGTTGGTGGCATCACAATTCCGGACTTCAAGCTCTATTACAAAGCTGTCATCATCAAGACAGCATGGTACTGGCACAAAAA
The DNA here is from genome assembly GCF_002288905.1 of Enhydra lutris kenyoni. Classification (NCBI taxonomy): domain Eukaryota; kingdom Metazoa; phylum Chordata; class Mammalia; order Carnivora; family Mustelidae; genus Enhydra; species Enhydra lutris. The sequence continues at coordinate 65,111,661 of NW_019154093.1, forward strand.
AAGACACATAGATCAATGGAACAGAATAGAGAGCCCAGAAATAGACCCTCAACTCTATGGTCAACTCATCTTCGACAAAGCAGGAAAGAATGTCCAATGGAAAAAAGATAGCCTCTTCAATAAATGGTGTTGGGAAAATTGGACAGCCACATGCAGAAAAATGAAATTGGATCATTTCCTTACACCACACACGAAAATAGACTCAAAATGGATGAAGGACCTCAATGTGAGAAAGGAATCCATTCAAATCCTTGAGGAGAACACAGGCAGCAACCTCTTCGACCTCAGCCGCAGCAACATCTTCCTAGGAACATTGCCAAAGGCAAGGGAAGCAGGGCAAAAATGAACTATTGGGATTTTATCAAGATCAAAAGCTTTTGCACAGCAAAGGAAACAGTTAACAAAACCAAAAGACAACTGACAGAATGGGAGAAGATATTTGCAAATGACATATCATCTAAAGGGCTAGTGTCCAAAATCTAGAAAGAACTTAGCAAACTCAACACCCAAAGAACAAATAATCCAATCAAGAAATGGGCAGAGGACATGAACAGACATTTCTGCAAAGAAGACATCCAGATGGCCAACAGACACATGAAAAAGTGCTCCACATCACTCGGCATCAGGGAAATACAAATCAAAACCACAATGAGATATCACCTCACACCAGTCAGAATGAACAAGTCAGGTAATGACAGATGCTGGCGAGGATGCGGAGAAAGGGGAACCCTCCTACACTGTTGGTGGGAATGCAAGCTGGTGCAACCACTCTGGAAAACAGCATGGAGGTTCCTCAAAATGTTGAAAATAGAACTACCCTATGACCCAGCAATTGCACTGCTGGGTATTTACCCTAAAGATACAAACGTAGTGATCCGAAGGGGCACGTGCACCCGAATGTTTATAGCAGCAATGTCTACAATAGCCAAACTATGGAAAGAACCTAGATGTCCATCAACAGACGAATGGATAAAGAAGAGGTGGTATATATACACAATGGAATACTATGCAGCCATCAAAAGAAATGAAATCTTGCCATTTGCGATGACGTGGATGGAACTAGAGGGTATCATGCTTAGCGAAATATGTCAATCGGAGAAAGACAACTATCATATGATCTCCCTGATATGAGGGAGAGGAGATGCAACATGGGGGGTTAAGGGGGTAGGAGAAGAGTAAATGAAACAAGATGGGATTGGGAGGGAGACAAACCATAAGTGACTCTTAATCTCACAAAACAAACTGAGGGTTGATGCGGGGAGGGGGCTTGGGAGAGGGGGTGTGGGGTTATGGACATTGGGGAGGGTATGTGCTATGGTGAGTGCTGTGAAATGTGTAAACCTGGCGATTCACAGACCTGTACCCCTGGGGATAAAAATATATTATATGTTTAAAAAAATAAATAAAATTTAAAAAAAAAGTCTAAACCCAGCAAGAGAAGAGAAATAATAAAGATCAGACCAGAAATCAATGAAATAGAAACCAAAAGAACAGTAGAACACAGCAATGAAACTAGGAGCTGGTTCTTTGGAAGAATTAATAAGATTGATAATCCCCTTGCCAGATTTATCAAAAAGAAAAGAGAAAGGCCCCAAATAAATAAAATCATGAATGAAGAGGAGATATCACAACCAACACCAGAGAAATACGATCAATTATAAGAATGTATTATGAACAACTATACGCCAGCAAATCTGACAATCTGGAAGAAATGGATGCATTCCTAGAGACTTATAAACTACCAAAACTGAACCAGGAATAAATAGAAAACCTGAACAGACCCACAACCAATAAGGAAACTGAAGTGGTCATCAAAAATCTCCCAACAAACAAGAGCCCAGGGCCAGACTGGTTCCCAGGGGCATTCTACCAAACATTAAAAGAAGAATTAATACCTATTCTCCTGAAACTATTCCAAAACATAGAAATGGAAGGAAAACTTCCAAACTCATTTTATGAGGCCAGCATTACCTTGATCCCAAATCCAGACCAAGACCCCATCAAAAGGGAGAATTACAGACCAATATCCTTGATGAACCCGGATGCAAAAATTCTCACCAAAATAGATTAAAAGGATTATTCACCATGACCAAGTGGGATTTATTCCAGCTGCAAGGCTGGTTCAACATCCACAAATCAATCAATGTGATACAATACATTGATAAAAGAAAGAACAAGAACCATTTGATATTCTCAATAGATGCTGAGAAAGCATTTGACAAAGTATAGCATCTTTCTTGATCCAAGATCAAACACAAATTTGATCAAAACTCTTCAAAATGTAGAGATAGAGGATACATACCTCAATATCATCAAACCCATCCATGAAAAACCCACAATGAATATCATTCTCAATGGGGAAAAATTGAGAGCTTTTCTCCTAAGGTCAGGAACATGGCAGGGATGTCCACTATCACCACTGTTATTCAACATAGTACTAGATGTCCTAGCCTCAGCAATCAGACAACAAAAAGAAATAAAAGGCATCTGAATCGGCATATGGTTTCACTTACTTGTGGAGCATAAGGAATAACATGGAGAACATTGGGAGATGGAAAGGAGAAGTGAGATGAGGGAAATTGGAAGGGGAAACAAACCATGAGAGACTGTGGACTCTGAGAAACAAACTAAGGGTTTTGGAGGGGTGGGGGTTGGGAGATGGGTGAGCCTGGTGGTGGGTATTAAGGAGGGCACATATTGCATGGAGCACTGGGTATGGTGCATAAACAATGAATTTTGGAACACCAAAAAGAAATATAATTAAATTTAAAAAAGAAAGAATAAAAAGGCATCTGAATTGGCAAAGAAGAAGTCAAACTCTCACTCTTTGCAGATGATATGATACTTTATGTGGAAAACCCAAAAGACTCCACTCCAAAACAGCTAGAACTCCCACAGGAATCCAGCAAAGTGTTAGGATATAAAATCAATGCACAGAAATCAGTTGTATTTCTATACACCAACAGCAAGACAGAAGAAAGAGAAATTAGAGTGTCGATCCCATTTACAATTGCTCCCAAAACCATAAGATACTTAGGAATAAACCTAAACAAAGAGGGAAATAAAGAACTCAGAAAATCATACTGTACATACTGAGTACATTTCTGTACTCAGAAAATCATAAAGTACTCATGAAAGAAATTGAGGAAGACACAAAGAAATGGAAAAACGTTCCATGCTCATCAATTGGAGAAACAAATATTGTGAAAATGTCCATGCCCCTTAAGCAATCTACACATTTAATGCAATCCTTATCAAAATACCATCAACTTTTTTTCAAAGAAATGGAACAAATAATCCTAAAATTTATATGGAACAAGAAAAGACCCTGAATAGCCAGAGGAATGTTGAAAAAGAAAGCCAAAGTCAGTGGCATCACAATTTCAGACTTCAAGCTCTATTACAAAGCTGTAATCATCAAGACAGTGTGGTAATGGCACAAAAACAGACACATAGATTAGTGGAACAAAAGAGAGTGCCCAGAAATAGACCCTCAACTCTATGGTTACCTAATCTTGGACAAAGCAGGAAAGAACGTCCTATGGAAAAAAGACGGTCTCTTCAACAAAAGGTGTAGGGAAAATTGGACAGCCACATGCAGAAGAATGAAACTGGACTATTTCCTTACACCACACACAAAAATCAACTCAAAATGGATGAAAGACCTCAGTGTGAGTAAAGAATCCCTCAAAATCTTTGAGAACATAAGCTGCAACCTCTTTGATTCAGCCACAGCAACTTCTTCCTGGAAACATTGCCAAAGGCAAAGGAAGCAAGACAAAAATGAACTCTTGGGACTTCATCAAGATCAAAAGCTTTTGCACAGCAAAGGAAACAGTCAACAAAACCAAAAGACAACTGACAGAATGGGAGAAGATATTTGCAAACGACATATCAGATAAAGGGCTAGGATCCAAAATCTATAAAAAACTTACCAAATGCAACACCCAAAGAACAAATAATCCAATCAAGAAATGGGCAGAAGACATGAACAGACATTTCTGCAAAGACATCCAGATGCCCAAAAGACAATGAAAAAGTGCTCGACATCACTCAGCATCAGGGAAATACAAATCAAAACCACAATGAGATACCACCTCACACCAGTCAGAATGGCTAAAATTAACCAGTCAGGAAATGACAGGTGTTGGCAAGGATGTGGAGAAAGGGGAACCCTCCTACACTGTTGGTACGATTGCAAGTCAGTGAAGCCACTCTGGAAAACAGCATGGAGGTTCCTCAAAAAGTTGAAAATAGAACTACCCTATGACCCAGCAATCACACTACTGGGTATTTACCCTAAAGATACAAATGTAGTGATCAGAAGGGTCATGTGCACCCAAATGTTTATAGCAGCAATGTCCACAATAGCCAAACTATGGAAAGAACCTAGATGTCCATCAACAGATGAATGGATAAAGAAGATGTGTCATACACACACACACACACACACACACACACACACACACACACACACAATGGAATACTATGCAGTCATCAAAAGAAATTAAATTTTGCCATTTGCAATGATGTGGATGGAACTAGAGGGTATTATGCTCTCTCTGACCATAAGATCATATGATCTCTGATTTGAGAGGCAGGGCGGGGGATTTGGGGGGTAAGGAAAGAAAAAAAATGAAAGAAGATGGGATCGAGTGGGAGACAAACCATAAGAAACACTTAATCTCCCAAAACAAATGAGGGTTGCCAGGGGGAGGAGGGTATGGAGAGGGTGGTTGGGTTACGGACATTGGGGAGGTTATGTGCTATGGTGACCACTGTGAAGTGTGTAAGCCTGACAGTTCACAGACCTGTACCCCTGGAGCTAATAATACATTATATATTAATAAAAATAATTTTAAAAAAGGCATATTTCTAGTAGATAATTCGACACATAGCTATAATCCTACTGTAGGAAGAATCAAATGCTATTATCCTAGAGAAGAAAATCAACAATGCAAGGACAGTAGGAATTCAATTAATGAATAAATTGGTATCTAGACTTCTTCTATGAAGAATTATAGGAGAAACAGGTACTCAAAATATCTCTCATAATTGCCTACTTACTTAAATGCAACTTTTTGGAAATAACCAGGCAAGGTCTTAAGACGAACACTACAAATAACACATAGTGGAGGCACAAAGCAGGCTTCTTAGGTTTAGGTACAGGTATGGGGTTAGCAGAATCATTGCAGTTTTCCAGATTTTTATACACCATGAAGAGGCACACTTTGGCCAGGCACAGTCAGGCATTCTTCATCTTTGTTCCAGGAAAAGTACTCTGACTTCAGCGCCACCCCCGGCCCCCATGTTTAGAAGGGTTGGGAGTAGGGAGAAAACATCCAAACCGCAAAGAAAAAATCCTGGTCTTTGCAATTGAAGTGACAGTCCTTTCATCCTCAGGCACAATGGCCTGAGAAGCTTGCAAATCCACGTGCTTACATCCAGAGACCTTGAGGCTCTCCCGACACAATCCAGCTTGCAGACCGGATAGGGAAAATCTGATTCTCTCTTCACAGACAGTATGTAATTATCTCTGAGTTATTATTGCAAGTTTGTATCATGAAGGCTTTTTCCTAGCAGGGCATATGGTTTTGATTAAAATACAAACACAGCGAAGGGAGGTCTTACCGATTCATCAGCTACACCTCAGAATGATGCCTTTATCGACTCCTTTTCTGATAACGTGATTTTTCAAGTTTAGAAACAGCAGACCAGAGAGAGAATTATCATATGGTTTCGCTTATTTGTGGAGCATAAGGAATAACACGGAGGCCATGGGGAGATGGAGAGGAGAAGCGAGTTGGGGGAAACTGGAGGGGGAGACGAACCATAAGAAACTATGGACTCTGGAAAACAATCTGAGGGTTTTGGAGGGTCAGGGGGTGGGAGGTTGGGTGAGCCTGATAGTGGGTATTCTGGAGGGCAGGTATTGCATGGAGCACTGGGTGTGGTGCATAAACAATGAGTCTTGGAACATTGAAAAGAAATTAAAAAAAAAAATAAAAATTTAAAAAAAGAAAAAAATTTTAAAACACTAAAAAATGCAAAAAAAAAAAGAAAGAAAGAAAGAAACAGCACACCACATGACATGGCTGTGAAAGAAATGCCAACAGAAAGATGTACAAAAGACTCTGCAGAATGAAGTTTGGAGGCTTGAGAAAATCACCAGATTTAGCAGTCTGGGCTCCTAGTGACATACCATGGCTGCCCATACTGACATTTGCTATTGAGAGCATGGCCGTTCATTAGTACATGTGGTACTGTACATTTCATGGAACAAGAACAAATGGCTTTCAGTCTGGAGTTGAATGGAAGATCACCTGGGGAAGTTTTGAAACTCTAGGTGTTCTAACCACACCCCAAACCAACTCCATTAGAGACCCTGGAGATGGAGCCCAGAAAAAAATTGTTTTTAAATCTCTGCAAGTGATGTCAATCGCAGTCAAGGTTGAGAATCACTGACTTGAATTCTCCTGGCTTCAGCTGTCTTCTGTAAAAATAAAACATCAGTCAGATGGTCCCTGAGCATCCTTGCCAGGCAAGTCCTCACCTCTGTAATTCTGCATGAGAGCATTTCCTTCAGCCCGTGTTCTCCTTTCACTGCTCCCAAAACAACGAGGAAAATCCAGGGAGGCCATTTCTGCCTCAGCTTTATGGCTTTGGTGAATACAAACATCCTCCAAAGTTTACCTGGCTTCATAAGATGTTTGCCATCTCTGCTCCCCTCCTCATTCACCAGAGGAAAAGGAGAAACAACTGTGATCATCTGCAAAGGAAAGCACAAGTCAAACATGAAAGATATATTAAAAATAAACATTTTAGAAGTGAGATGAGCCTTTTTGCAAACACAAGGAAGCACCTGCTTGTTGACACCTTGCTATTGTGGAAATTACGTTCAAGTGTTTTCATAATTACAGATCCATACTCCCTGTATGTAGAGCAAAACTGTTTGCACGACCCATTTTGCTGAAGACTTGGAAGCCTCTTGCTCAAGTTCCTGACAGTGCTCAGGGCCCTTCCTTCCTTTCTCCCGTCCCCCCCCACCACCACCCGGAGCAGATGTGGAATGAGAAATGCCATGATTGGCCACATGGGCTTTTTCAGGGAGGCTCTGGGAAGAAGGAAATCTGGAGCCAGGCCCATCTCCACAGCACAATCACCTGCTGTGGACCATTCAGTTCACGTCAGGCATTTTTATCCAGAGCTCTTCCTACCTCACAGATGTGTCATAATAGAATGATGTAATGTGTAAGATGCTCCACAGTGCTATGAAGCAAAAAAACAAATAAATATAGGATATTTGCTTTGCCAAAAACCAGCATCCAAAAGGAAGATGCCAAGCTGCCTGTTAAGGTCAAATGATTTGTGATCTGAAACACATTGCCTCTGTTCAAAATAAATGGTGTGACACCTGTGGCCCCCCAAAAACCTTCAGTACGGTCCCTTTATATTCTTCTTAAACCTATCTGCATATTTAGGCCTCCTCATCCTTGTTTATGCCTTTGCCCAACCACAAGGTCTTCTGCCTTTATTTTTCTGTCCTGTCTCTCCTACTTCCTCAATCCCAACCCCCCCCCCACCACAGAATTACAACCTATCATTCAAGCTCCAACTCCATTAATCACAGCTGCCTTTATTCAGCACTTTCTGTGCAGCAGGAACTAAGCTGCATGCTTTACATACTTCATTTTGTTGCATTTTTCTAACACACCTACAAAGTAAGTTTTATTCAGCCCGTTTAACAGAAAACAACCAGCGTTCAGAGAAGTAAAATCACTTGCTCAAGATCACCACGTCAGAATTCAAACCCAAGCCTGTCTTGATCTAAAGTTGATGTTATTACTCACTGTGTTGCAGTCATTCTTACCAACTCTCCATCCAGATTTCCTTGGTGACTCCACAAGAAAACAATTTCTCCCAATCGAAACTAAGCTCCCCTCCAGAACATATTTTGACATGCTTTATACTCCCTTGATTATTGTTTGGTTTATATTGCTATTTAAGTTTAGATGAGTATGTTTAGTTCCCTTCCCTAAGTATACTGTAAACCTAGGAAAGTCCCAGAACTGTTCAAATGCCTAACCTAATGCAACTATATTCTCCAGCAAGTACTGGTCTTACTTTATAGTCCCGAGTATGTTTTTGTTGCCCTTTTATCATCTAGCATATTTTTATGTACAGCACTCTAACCACACGAATAATTTGTTCTTAATTGTCAATAGTCCAAATACAGGGGGTTAAATGAGGTGATATGAGATTGAGAGGGCCAGGAAAGATGTAACCAGAGATGAACATACCTCCTTCTGGGGCATTAGGTTATGATTTTTAAGTTGATAAGACCTAACAGAACTTTAACAAAAAAAAAAAAAAGAACTAACAAAGCATTCCTTTTTGTACTGGTAAGAATATTTGCCAAAATATACTGATATTGGGCACCATTCTAAATATGTATGAGTCATAATATTTCCAAATCAGCTATTAATAGTTATTAGTGTCTTCTTTGTGGAGAATGCTTTTCTTTTTTTTTTTTAATTTTTTTAATTTTATTTTTTTTATAAACATATAATATATTTTTATCCCCAGGGGTACAGGTCTGTGAATCGCCAGGTTTACACACTTCACAGCACTCACCATAGCACATACCCTCCCCAGTGTCCATAACCCCACACCCCCTCTCCCAACCCCCCTCCCCCCATCAACCCTCAGTTTGTTTTGTGAGATTAAGAGTCACTTATGGTTTGTCTCCCTCCCATCCCATCTTGTTTCATTTACTCTTCTCCTACCCCCTTAACCCCCCATGTTGCATCTCCTCTCCCTCATATCAGGGAGATCATATGATAGTTGTCTTTCTCCGATTGACTTATTTCGCTAAGCATGGAGAATGCTTTTCAATATGCCATAAGACAAAGGTAGAATCAAGCATAAAATAAATTAGCATAGCATTTTATATTTTAGGAATAATGAACACTAGGTCTATCTAGGCAAAGTGATTTGATGGATTAAGAAAAATATTTAGGGGGCGCCTGGGTGGCTCAGTGGGTTAAAGCCTCTGCCTTCGGCTCAGGTCGTGATCCCAGGGTCCTGGGATCGAGCCCCGCATCGGGCTCTCTGCTCAGCGGGGAGCCTGCTTCCTCCTCTCTCTCTGCCTGTCTCTCTACCTACTTGTGATCTCTATCTGTCAAATGAATAAATAAAAAAATCTAAAAAAAAAAAAAAAAAAGAAAAATATTTAGAAAATTCAGAAGGCAAAGCACTCTAGCCAGACAAACAGAAAACTGAGGGAAAACTTTAAGAGTTTGAATGAAAAGGTAATTCTTTAAGAGGAAGAAATAACTTATACAAATGAGTACCTACTGATGAAATGAAATAAAAACATGATACGGAAAGATAAAAATAATTGGCACCCAGGAGAAACCCCACAGGGACTTCCTGTACCAACTACAGTATATTTTTTTTTGTTTTTTTTTTGTTGTTGTTTTTTTCAAAGGAAAGAGGAGTAAACGTTACGTGTTGTGGCTTTCTGAGAAGCGTAAAATTATTCCACTGCTTTTTTTTTTTTAATTCCAGAATTCTTGGCTAAGAATGCTCAAGTTTTTATTTGGGAACACAAAATGGAATATGAAGGGAAATAAGCTAAAGTAGAAAGGTATGCATCTCAGGGAGCAGTACATTTGCTCATGCGCACCTGTGAACAAGACTACCCTGTTTTGGGGGTAAGAATATGAACACGCTTCATCACGCAGAAGCCGAGAATGTGAAATTCACCTTGCTCTTATTTACTGCCTCAGTGTGTGTGTGTGTCTGTGTGTGTGTGTGTGTGTGAGGTGTATTCCCTTCTCTGAGTCTGTCTCCTTTTGTGTTGACCAAGATAATACCCATCTACTTTCCCTCAAAAGTCTCAGGGATGACTCATGAAAAAGGCTCTTCAATTTAGCCAGCGTGCAAAGATATTGTGAATAATCAATAATTTCCGTTAACCCTCCAGAAACTTTTATTTGCATTTACTACTTAGAATCTCAATCGACTTTTCCTATGTATTAGCAGCTGTGAAACTTTCAAGAATTATAACTATAGGTTTTCACCATTTCCTGGCCTCCCTTTGGCTATAGATTTTCTAGCCACATGATCTTAAAGGGTCAATTTAGTTTAGTGAAATGAAAGTGGCTCCAGATATGGCATCAAATGACCCATGTTCAAATTTCAGCTCTGCCTTTTAACCTTGATTAAACCAAGCACCTCCCTAAGCCTCAGCACCTTTCTCTATAAAAGGGGAAAATAATACCTTCCTGTACTTACCCACAGGATTATAGTGAGGCTCAAGGTGAAAAGTATGCAAAAATGCTGCCTAAATCACATCTCTGTAATAGGTCTGTTCACATTATTTTTTCTTTTAGCCCCATTATTTCTATCAAACAGGAATAACATGCAGTTAAGGTTTTCATTTATTTCCTTCCAGTCTTTTTCTATACTAGGCATATACGCATTTGTGTATATGGATAGGTTTACTTTTTTAAATGTAGGCAGTATTTTATTGTGATGTAATTATGTATTATCATACTTACTTGTATGATACTTACTTACTTGTATGATAATACATAATTACATCACAATAAAATACTTATTTGTACGATAATACATACTTGTATATTATGAGATATGTATGTATATATCTCTAGGTTAGTAAAATTTCTTTCCAAACATGGTTAATAACAGCTTGATATGTCTATGATATATAATATGTGTAATATGCATGCATATATGTATATATATGTATTTTCTTATTGTTAAAAATTATTTCCAAATATGGCTAATAATGGATACACTAAAAATAAGATTGGGGCTCCTGGGTGGCTCAATCCATTAAGCATCGGACTCTTGATTTCAGCTCAGGTTGTGATCTCAGGGTCGTGAGATCAAGCCCCAAGTGGGGTTCTGCGCTCAACAGGGAGTCTGCTTGAGATTTTCTCTCTCCCACTCTGTCTGCCCTTCCCCCTCAACATGGGCCTTCTTTTTCTCTCTCTCCCAAATAAATAAATAAATCTTTAAAAAAAATAAAGTCTCTATTAAAAAAATACGGTGGGTAGTGCTCACTTTGGCAGTACATACACTGGAACAATAGAGAGATGAGCATGACCCCTGCATAAGGATGACACAGAAATTTGTGAAGTTTCCATATTTTTGCCCAGGTAGAAAGAAAGAGAAACATAAATACCATGTGATTTCACTCATATGTGGAATTTAATAAATAAAGCAAAAGAGCAAAGAGGTTAAAAGAAAAAAGAAAGAGAGAGAGAAAGAGAGAGGCAAACCAGGAAACACTGTTAACTATAGAGAACAAACTGATGGTTACCAGAGGGGAGGAGGATGGGGGGATGCGTTAAACAGGGGATGGGGTTAAGGAAGGCACTTGTGATGAGCACTGGGTGATGTATGGAAGTTTTGAATCACTAAATTGCACACCTGAAATTAAGTCTACACTAGCTTGAATTTAAATAAAAACTTTAAAAATATATGGTGGGTAATAATTCTGCCATATGAGTGAAACATAATTTGTGGAATCATTCTCCACCTTCAACTCATCAAAAATCCTCATTTTCAGGTTCTTTTGTTTTTGTTTTGTTTTGCTCCTTTGTAGTTGATGATGTTACTAGGTTTATTTCCTATCATAACCAAAACTGTATTAAACATCTGTGTACAAAAATCTTTTTATGAATCCCTAATTCCGTGCAGAAGATTTCTAGAACTGAAATCACTGGATCAAAGGTATGGATTCCTTTAAGGCCTTTGGTTAGCCCTAACATATTGTCAGCTTCTGTTCCTGCAGTATTGTACTATTTAGACAACCCAAGAGACTATTTTTATGTTAGCTTTGTCCTAATTACCTATTTTAATTATTAATCGTTACCAATTTCACAGACAAAAAAGAGTATCTTTTTATTATTTCATGTTTATATGATCACTAGTGAAGTTGAAAATTTATCATGTTTATTGATTTTAATTATTTCTGCCACAAGTCTCTTATGCTTGCTCCATTTCCAGTATTTTCCTTATTGATTTGTTGGCATTATTTGTACCTTAAGGAAATTCATTTCTCAGCTGTCATAACTCATAAGGTTTTCCAAATTTGTCATTTACACTTTAATATTGCTTGTGATTTTTGACATTGCAAGGGTTTTTTAAGTTCTTTTTTTCTCCAACCTTATCAGGATATAATTGACACATAGCACTGTGTAAGTTTCACTTAAGGCCTACAACACGTTGCAAAAGGATAACCACCATAGCATTAGCTTATACCTCCATCCGTTGCATAATCATTTCTTTTTTGTGGTAATTTTTTAACTTTGGAAAAATCAAATTTACCAAGCAGTGTCTTCCATTGCTTCACTTTTTTGTATTTTATGAACTAAGAAGAGGGAATCCCTACTTCATCCGTATAGCAATTCATGGTTTTAATAAAAACCAGACCCTAAGTTCAAAGACTTAGCAATCTAGAGTAAAGTTAGAGTGTGATGATACTGAGATTGCTCTTCTACTAAGAAGTTAGTTTGAAAGTACCTGCAAGGAGATTAATAAGTATTTCTGGTGCAAGAAGAATTAGTGCCAACTCAGACACAGCTCTATCTTAGACCACTCAGATATGTCCTGCATATGGCTTTTAGCCTATGGTGAGCACCCAGAAATTCCAACACTTGGAAAGCAAAAGCTCTGTGCTGGCACATCTATAGGTCAGCTGGGGTCAGGCACAGGGCCAATGACACCAGGGAGAGAGCGGGAAACAGGCAACAGACTAGGCCAAAATCAGTTCTGCTCAAGAAGAGGGTTTGCGAATGTCTGAGATGCGGAAGCTGTAATTAACAAGGTGACTGTAAAAGGGACTGGACTTACCTCCTAGTTTTAAGTGTCCGTCTCACTGTTCTCTGGCCGTATTTGCCTCAGTGCTGAATAAGAGCAAATTTCTTGCTTGCCTTACATTTAAATTCGATACTTCTATCTTTAGAAAGGCCCATGAGGAGGAACACTTGCCACCTTAGCAGCATGAATAGTAATCATGGCTAATAAACTGAATAAAAATTAACATTAATTAGGCTCTTACTTTGGATCAGACTCTGTTCTGAGCCCTTTATATTTATATTTTATATTTATATTTATATAAATGTATTTATTTTATATTTATACTTATAGAAGCCTTCAAAACACTTTTAACTGGTAGAAACATAATTTTCTCCATTTTGTAGTTGAAGGAGGAGAGGCATCGAGAAGGTGGACAACTTATCCAGGGTCACACAGCCCGCAAGAAGTTGAGCCAGGATTTGAAACCAGACAACTGGTTCCAGAATTGGCACCTTTTCAATATTCTATGATATTCTGTATTTATTATTAGAAACTTTGAGAGTCAGTATTAATTTCAATTTATATATGTGGAAAGATGTATGCATATATGTTTATACATATGGAAAGATCTATAAATATTATATCTTAAATATCTGTCTTTATTTATTATGGTCAATGGAAGGGGGGATTAGGAATTAATTAAAGAATTTTTGGCTTATCTAGACCTCTGGTTTTCTCACCTTCTGATACTTCTACCAGAAAACAAAGAACAGAACAAAGGCATAGCACAAGTATGACAATTTTTCTGTAAGTTTGACGTATGTTACTTCTGCTGGGGATTGGTTTAAAGAGAAGCCAGACTGAATGTAGTGACCAAAGTAAGATCAAGTTTGTACACCCACCTATTATATTCCTAGCTTCTCCAGGGCTTCCCTGGGTACCAGCTTAGTGTAGGACAGCGGAAAGGGTAGAATGTGTGTGGATCCCCAGGAACAAGACAATTTAGGCTGTCTCTGAGTGAGGCTTGCCACATAACTGATGGGCTCATGACCCAACTATCCCTTTCTCTTCGCACCCCAGTACCCATGCAGACCCGGGGGTCTCCCATCGCTGCAGTTTCAGGACTACTCATGGCCTGAGGTCTCAGATGGCAACTAGGAGAGAGATTACCCCACTGCCAACAATTTTGTCTCTTGTCTCATTCCCTCCACTCCATCCTCCACAACACTGCTAGACTATCATAGTTTTAGTGTAGGTTTAGTCACCTTCCTCTCCTTAAAATTCTTCCATGGATTCCCACCTCCTATGGGATAAAATCTGACCTCTCTAACATGGCATCCAAGACCCTTGATGATATAGCCCTTCTCCTGTCTCCAGCTTATACTGTGAGCTCTGTACAGGAAAGGAACTCTACTCTTCACCCTTGTGAATGTCATTTAATAAATATTTAATGGATGAATGGCTAGGTGGATGAATGAATGGGTGGCTCAATAAAAGAATGAATAAATAAGTCTTTTACACAGTGATAATTTTTTATTTATGTTGTTCTTTACAATTAACAGAGAACCCCCAAATCTCTCATTTTGTATTTCATTTAGACGTGACCACAAATCTCGGAGATAGATATTGCCAACAATTTACACATGAGGGTAGGTTCCCAGACCTCACAGCTTGGCCACACCAAAACTTGCAGCCTTTCTAATGTCACGGCTCCTTCTCATAATGCGTGAGGTGATTTAAATGTAGTTATTTGATGGTGCAGAAATTTATAAAGTTTTATTGCCAGGAGGCTCCCCTAGTCAACCTTTTTAATTGGAAACATGAAAAACTGAGACCCAGAGATATAAAATTGCTTGAATTTGCACCACTCATTAGCAACAAACTGAAAATAGTTTCCTGGCTCCTAATTCCAACTTTCCAGGTTCTTAAATCCATCCTCTGCCATTCTCTGTACAACTGTATAACTTTATCCTTTTTGTGCCTCAGTTTCCTATACAGATAAATCAGGATAATGATAGTACCTACAGCATAGAGTCGTTTTAAGGATTTAAAAAAGATAATACATGGGAAATTCTTACAAGAGAAAGTACTTTTAAAATATTAGCTATTAACCACCATCATTTCACTTGGATGGGTTCTTTCTCTCTCACAAATCAATAACATTGGATACATGCTAGTGTGGCGGTAATAGTCACACTCAAATAATACAAGCTCAAAGACAGAAAAGAAATATGATACATGTTCAAATGGAAATATTGAGTTATAGGACTGGAGGATACTATGAGTGAATGATAGAAACACTCTACCTCAAGGTCACAGGCAAGCAAATTGTTAGGCTTTTTATTCCCTGAAATTGCCCACTTTCTGAGAGGAGGTAAATTAACTTGTATTGCAATGGGTGGTTAAAAAATAATTAAGTAATAAGCAACCAGTTTTTATTACTTATTTCCCCCCATAAAATAATTAATTTTATTCCTCTCTCTCCTAACTGAAATAGATACATGAACAAACAGACACATAAAATAGAACCAGCAGTAAATACACTGTCCTACCTACAGAAGGACCATTCAAACTATAATCATTGACTCTCCTATTGAGTTCCAGCCACCGGTTTTCTCTAGAGGGAAGGATTCTCCAACTTCTCACTAATCAGCCTCATGCATTTACTCATTGATATCTTACTATCCAAGCTTTCAGTAGCAGTCAGATTAGGCAGAGCTATGCCATAGTCACAAACAAAATTGCATTAGCTTACAGAAGCAGAGTTCCATTTCTCACTCCTGGTTCATGTTATAGTGCACTGACCACAGCTCTGAACCCCTTCTCACTGTGGGACTAGGAGTAGTGAAGGAGTAGTCAATGTCTAGAACACTGTGGACATAACAGCAGAGAAACAGAGTTTGACGAAGTATGAATATCTCTCAAAGCTTCTACCTGGGTGTGACTCATATCACTTCCATTCATCTTCACAAACCGAAGCAAGTCACCTGGCCAAGCCAATCTTCAGTAAGGTGGGGAAGTGGATACTGAACAATAGCAATGTAATCTATCACACGTTCCTATTGCAACCATTATTGATTCTTTTTTTTTTCCCTCCTGAATTAGAGCAAATTCTGGCTTTCTAAGGTTCAGGTAAATTGTCTTTATCATGTTTCCTCCTTATTTCCATGTGACTCCTGATTAGTTTTGTGACGTTTAGTACTGGACATGTATTATTATTCCAAAGAAGACACACATTATAAAAAGGCTAAAGGGTTTATTTATTTATTTATTTATTTATTTACCAAAGTTGGGTCATCAGATCTCTACATGAATTGATTCTAACATAAATTCTCATGAGTTTCTATATCGTTTCTCCAACTCTCTATTTGACCAGTAAATGTGGCTTCTCATCTTCCAAGCCTTTTTCCCCGGGGGGCCTGGCACGTATAATAATTATACATTTTGTGTTTTCATAAATACTCGCTAATAAAATGATTAGAATAGACTGACAGCATCTCCTAGGATAAATATAATAACCTTCAATCTTAGACCTACCACCAAACTGGTCTGCAATGTGACAAAGGGCAGGTCTATGTCTTTGAGTTCGGAAAGTGATGATGTCACTCTTAATGGAATTGGTGAGATTGAAGAATATTCATTATTTAATAACTGTAATGGGCTCTGAAAGCGTCCTGCAATTCATGTGCTTTATAATGCCAAGTCACCGAAATCCAGGAGAAGGGTAAAATTACTTTGGAAGTCATTCTTTCCATGAGTCAGGGAAAAAACAACTTTTGCATAATTTACCTCACTTATAGTTTCCAAAATCACATTAACCAATTTGAGTTTGTAGAGTAACTTTACCCAAATTATCTACATTCACCTTAATTCAGTGTCCTGTCCCCATGAAATGGATCAGAGCCAGAACTCAGCTAAGGCAAGTTACTCTTTTCTGGGAGCTTCATAAAATTCACTGTTTTGCCAAAAATCCATCCACAGCAGTGTTTCTCAACTTAGGGAGCCTTCTTGGATAATCTTTTTCTAATCACCCACACACAATTTCAATACCACAGATATACTGTATGCCTGATTATTTATTATATGTATATCTGTACTTTGTATGTTAAAAAGTAAGAGCTAGGGCGGCTGGGTGGAACAGTCTGTTTAGTGTTAGACTCTTGACTTCAGCTCAGGTTACGATCTCAAGGTCATGAAATCAAGCTCTATGTTGGGCTCCATGCTCTGTGCAGAGTCTGCTTAAGATTCTTTCTCCCTCTCCTTCTGCCCCTCCCCCACGTGTGCGCTCTCTCTCTCTCTCTCTCTCTCTCTCAAATAAATAAATAAATAAATCTTAAAAAAAAATAAGAACCATTTTTTTTTCCTCCCTTGGAAATAATATTGCCCCACATGATCTTTAGGACAGATGCTTTCCTCGACCACATACTTTCACGCCTTTTATGCTTACATTGGAATTTTCTGCTCTTCTTTCTCAACCTTGCCCTTCTGCATTTTCTTATCTCAGGATCTTTGCTCATGGGATACCTTCTTTCTGGAATAATCTCTTCATTTCTGTGGAGTCCATCTATTTTTCAAAAACCAGATCAAGTTCTAATTCCTCCAAGCAGAAGTTTTCCAAAATACTAAATCAACCTCCCTCCCCCTAGAACATTTGCCTGTAATAGAAGACATTTCCTCTGCCATAATAAAATATCTCAGTCTACTTTAGACTAACATTATTTAAGTCCATGACCCCCTCACTAGATTATAAGCTTATAGATGGCAAGGATTATATATCTATGGATCCTCCATTATTCAGAAAGAGTGCTCAATAAATATTTGTTGTATTGAGTTTATTAATTTATGACTCAATTTTTTCCAGGTAGTGCTTCATAGTAAAATGACTTCAGCTGCCTAAGAGTTCATGTTGTTACTTAGATGGGTATATAGACATAGATGGGCATATACACAGTGTCATCTAGCTGGGAAAATGGGTTATTCCTTCAACTATTCATTCTCTGCACATCAAAAGTTGAAAAGTTCCATGGATCTATCAACAGCATCACTGTTCTTTATATTGCACAGGCTCAAAATTTCAGACATGCTTTAATGCCTCCCTCTCCTTCATCCCCTGTATCTAGGTGGTTGCCCAAACTTGTTGATTCTTCATTTTTCATGAATATTTGATTTTTGCTTTTCTCCAGGATCCCACTGCCAGCACCTTATTCTAAATCTATGACATCTTATTTATAGTCAACTCCTCTATCCATAGCTCATATCTATCCACATCACTAGTCATAACAATTCTTCAATCCTTCTTTCTCCGGATTATCTTCCTGAAACATAGACTTTGATCTTACTCTGTTGCTCAGCGGCTTAAGAGTAAGTCCAGACAACTCAACATAAATGCCACAGACTGAGTCACATCCTGCCAAAATGCATATGTTGAAGTCCTAACCCCCAATGTGATGTTATTTGGAGATGGGGCCTTTGCAAGGTAATTAGGTTCAGATGAGGTCATAAGGATGGGGCCTTTATGATGAGATTAGTGCCCTTGTAAGAGGAGACACCAAAGAGCTTGCTCTCTCTTTCTTGCTCTGCTCTGTGAGGATATTGCAAGAAGGTGCCATCCGCAAGCCAGAAAGAGCTCTCACTGGAATCCAACCAAGCCAACATCCTGATCTTGGACATCTGGCCTGCAAAACTGTGATAAAATACACTTATCTTGTTTAAGTCATCCAGTCTATGGTATTCTGTTATGGCAGCCTGAACAGACTAATACAACCTTTGTAATCCTGCTTCAAGTGGCCTTATCTAATCAGCCCCAGCAGGTGAGGCTCCCCACAAGGAACATTCAGATCCAGCAGGCCTACATCCTTTCACACACATGCTAATATGAAATTATCTCTACTTAAATTAGTTAAAATGTTTTTCAGATTAATTGGTTACAATAAAGATTGTTATTGTTTAGATAAACTTTCTAAGGAATGTTTTTGCTAAAGTGGTCTATAAGGCTCAACAATTGTAAAATGAATAGATTGCAGGGTCTGCCCTAAGCTAAAAGAAGCACATTTATATTTAAATTCAAAATACTTTAGCTTTTTATACCAAAAGTAACATAAAGAGGGAGAAATTTGAACTCATATTTATGCATTTAACAAATATTATCGTTCATCTCTCATCAGCCAGACCCTAAGCTAGATGTTATCAATATGATAGTCAAAATGGACAGTTTGGACCTTCCTGAAAACTGCAGTGTAGTCTGATGGATGAACCCAGCTCTTTTCTATAAGCTAGTGTGGAAAATTACTTCATTTGCTTGAGAATAAATCTGTATGTGGTTTCACACTGGGGCCACAGAGAAGCTGTTAAGTGATTTGCTCTGAGTGCCTCCCTTTTATTTCCATTCTCTGAGGCTGCCAATCCTCTTTCTCTCTGTTTCCTTCACTACCTTCTTATGTAGAGATAAATGGAAAAGTTCTCCCCTCACTGAATTTTTCCTTATTCACCTACAGAGGACAAGACTGAAGAGACAACTCTCCGCTGTGCTTTCTCAAGAATATCCTGAGATGCTGTGGGCTTTCTGGGAAACTCATAGTAGAAACTATGACATTCTGCTAAAGGACATTTTCATGTCTGAGGATTTACTCCCTATTTTAAATAAACTTTTTAAATAGACCTTTTAAATAAACTAAGGAGAACAGTAGAGATTTAAGAAATTAAGCTTTGCCTCATGTTTTGTTTTGTTTTTTTAAAGATTTTATTAATTTTTTTTTTATTTATTTGACAGAGATCACAAGTAGGCAGAGAGGCAGGCAGAGAGAGAGGAAGGGAAGCAGGCTCCCTGGAATGTGGGGCTCGATCCCAGGACCTGGGATCATGACCTGAGCTGAAGGCAGAGGCTTTAACCCACTGAACCACCCAGGTGCCCCTGCCTCATGTTTTAGAGGATAATTTTTTCTTTCTGAAGTTAAAACCTGTGCCCTACAAAAGACTTAAATTTAAAGAATATAATTTTAAATTCAAATCTATGTATTTCTTTTGGGGGTTCATGTAACCTCAGAGAGATGGAATGTGCTTTATTTCCTTTTGTGAGAATGAGTTTGCATATTTTACCTGTCCTCCAGTGTCACAAAGCATTCCATTCATTTTGATGACATAATCTTCTACTTAGCCAATTTTTATCCAAAGATCAAATGCTAAACTATCTTAGCATCACCGACAGCCAAACCCAGCTCCATATAGAACCTCAGTGTCTAACACAGGCCTTTTTATTTTTATTCATAGCTGAAACAGGGTGTGTCATTCACTAACTACCTTACTGTCTTTTAGGAATTTAAAGAAGGTCTACCTGTGTGAGCTCCCCTTCGCACCCCATGCATGTCTTGCACGTGTTTGCAGAGGCCATTACCCTTCACCAATGTGCCTGTAGTCCCCAACATGGGAGGGGCCTCACTGTGCAGCAGTCTTACCATTTTAAAATCACAGACTAGGTAGAAAATACATGAATTACACAGGTCTTCTAGTGGTATGGAATTCAAGGTAAAAAAACATTTCTGGGAGAAGAGACAAATGGTTGAAATCTTGTTTTTCATTGAACTATGGACACCACAAACAGAGAAAGAACAGAGAGGCAAGAAATCTTGTTTCTAAAGACCAAATTCTTAGACAGTCTTATCAGGTTTCTGGCAGTTTTTTCAGATCATTTTCTTCTTCTCTAAAATAGAAATAACAAAAGTTTCTCATTTCAAATGTCCTACAAAGAGCAAAACCTTGTTTTTTTTTTTTCCCCTTGGAAGGAAGCTCAAACTTGAGTATTTTCAATGTATTATATCTTAAAATATATTTAGTTCAAAAAAATAATAGCTATAAATCATTGAGTGCTTCCTGAGTTTCACATATTTGTTAAATTCTATTTCACTACAATCCTTAGTGGGTATCATTATTATCCTTATTTTACAGGTTAGAAAATTAAGGCTCATGCCTTTCTTATAAAATGAAAGAGCACACACAGCTAATAAATATTGAAGCCATGACTTTAACTAATCCTCTTTATCCCACACAATATTGCTCCTCTATAATTTTCATTGGGAGCTTCATTACCATCACCAGCCCCAACTCCAACCCCAGTACTAATGCACTAACTCTACCCCAGAAGCAGACAGAAGTCATTCAATACATCAGGCAGAACCAAGTAGATGAAGGAAGTTGCATACCGTATTGGTTAAAAATGAGACTACCACATTTTTGGATGGCTCAGGTGGTTAAGTGTCTGACCATTGATCATAGCCCAGGTCTTGATCTCAGACTCATGAGTTCAAGCCCCATGGTGGGCTGCATGCTGGCCTTAGGAGCCTACTTGAAAAAAAAATTGAGACTTCCAGACCCATCCTACTCTTTTGGGAGCCTGAGCAATTTATTTAGCCTTCTTGTGTTTTGTTTTGTCATCTGTAAAATGGAAATGAGAATAACAATATCTAGCTACATGGTTATTATAAGTATTAAATGATATAATTCCCCTAAAGCACTTAGTGACTGTATGTACATCAGTTATTGTGTTAATATATGAAGACTATATCCTTTTAAGCTTTGTATTCTCAGTGCCTACTTAATGCCTGACTTATAGTAGATTTTCAATAATTGGTAAGTTAATAAAAAATAAAATAGGTATGGGCACCTGGGTGGCTCAGTCAGTTAAGCATCTGCCTAAGGCTCAGGTCATGATCCCAGGGTCCTGGGATAGAGCCCCGCATCAGGCTCCCTGCTCATCAGGCTCTCCCTCCCCCTCTGCCTGCCACTCTGCCTACTTGTGCTTTCTCTCTACCTCTCTATCAAATAAATACATAAAAATATTTTTTAAAAAATAAAATAAGTCAAGATTCATCATCAAAGTAGTGAAAGCTTACCCCAAAACCAGGTTTTATAGCAAATGTGAACTCACAGAGAGAGATGACCAAATTCAGAGCCTCAGTTACTCAAAGGAAAGACAGCAGTTACAAGCAGAGTAAACATGACCATTGGGACTAAGAGCAAGCTCAAGGGCAAAGCTGGCAGAAGCTAAAGGGGAAAAAGCAGGGCATTGGCATGCAGGTACATTTATCAGATTATAATAGGTGACTTGTCTGCCTTTCCTCTTCCTGTCTTCTGCAAACAAACATTTGCTAGGTACTTTTTTTGTATCTAGAACCATATTAGGCTCTGAGATTATAATTAAAAAACCATTAGAAGTACTTAATTTGATTATTTCTTGTCATGCTTATTTGAACTGCAAAGCAGGTCATTACTAACATAGTTACAGGGGTACTACTCCTGACTTGATTTCTACTTAGCCATCAGTATGATCTGTGTCAGTTGCCAAACAGAGTGAGACAAATTACCATATGCAGAATTTCTCCCCATCGAGAAGTTACAGTAGTTTCCCAAGTTATAGATCCACCTCACTCACCTTGAAAATATAAAAAGGATAAAGGGAAAGAGAGAATGAAAGTGGGAAAATATTTGGAAGAAGATTTCTTCAGAGAAAGTTATGCTTTGAGCTTTCTCCCACCTATTCAGGACAGAGAAGTGTCTACCTCATGTCTCTCCAGCAGAGTAAATGGACTTCCCGTGGCACCTACTTGACAACTAGATTTTCCCTCACAATTGATGGGCACAGAAGACTGAAACTCGACTCAATCCTCAGACAGAATGACCTGTGGCAGGGTGGCGCTGCTGACATGGAGCTATTCTCTCAAATTTTTGTGGGATAAGGGATGTATGAATGTTTCTGGTGGATAAGAGTCAAGTCCCTTGGTAGACAGAGCTACCATGGCATCAGAGTGGGCCCAGCGAGGTAGGGACACCTGGACAAGAAAAGAAATTCCAGGAACAAGAAGCTAGAAGACACTTGAAGGGAGTCGAAGTGAACATGCACTGTAGAGATAGATCTGAGAGGGTCAACAAATCTAAATGTGAGAGGTCTCCAGGGATGAAAAGCTCAGAGGAACCCACAAAAATGCCCAGCAGAGAGAGCATCACATTTGAAAAGTACTCAGCCCAGAAGAGCCAGTTTATGACCTTTTCTTCCCCTTCCACCTGCCTTCTCAAACTTTAATAGGGTCAAGAACAAGCTCAAAAACTGGAATGAGAAAAGTGTTAAAGAGGAGGAAAGCACAAAGCATAGGAAGATAGAAGCCAACAATGTCTCTTCCATCATGTCTATCAACTAGAAGAAAGCCTGAGTTGGAAAAGGGGAAAATATCTGATATTGAATCAAGCTCATTGTGTATTAACATCTTAGACTTGGCAACTCTGATTTACTTACTGAGACTTGGTTTGTTTCTTAAGAGTTGGTAGGATATGTTAATAAGAGCAGAAAAGTTAATGGAACCTACCCAAGTTCTGATTCACCAGCAAGAGAGAATTATGCTCATTGGATGTCTGAAATAAACCTGAGGGAGACAATAATGAAGTTGTGTTTCTGTTATGTGTCATGAGTCATGTTTCCCCACAAAGTCCTGAATCTCACAACTAATCTGTCTCAATCCCCTCCATCTTCTCTCTCTTTCTCACACTCCACCTCCTCCTCCTTCTTCTTGTCTCTCGGTGTCTGCCCCCTCTAATCCTTCTCTCTCTCTTATCTGTGTGTCCATCTCTCTCTTTTTCTTTTTCAAGGATCTTTGGAATTATCATTAAAATAATTAGAAATAATTGACATTATAACATACCAAGATAGGTAAGTAACATTCCCAACACAATCCAGTTTGCATCCTCTGTTAGTCTGTGTTCTGTTGCAGACGGCAGAACATGCACATAAAGCAGTTAGTCCAAATAGAGCCTTGCACGTAATAAGTGCTCAATGAAGAAAAGTTATTACTACTTTAAACGCCACCTCTTGAACTTACTAAGGGACAAATCTTCTTGAGAATCACTCACTTTTTCTTTTCAGATGCTGTTCTGCCAGCTTATAAAGAAAGTGTTCTGCACTAATAAAGAAATGCATTGTATTATGCATTCTCTTTCAACTCATACCTTTTGTTTGCAGATACCAAGCCTCTTTCCAATCATTAGAAATAATAAATCATATTTGTACATTCCAACCTCTGAAGGAAGTTAAATATTTACAAAGCTCTGCATGGCAAATAAAGAACAATTCATTGAGACAGGCCCTTAAGAATGATTCTTTATACATTTTTTGAAAACTCTATCAGAAATTTGGCCTGAACACTATAGCAATAATTCATCTGACCTTTAATGTTATCACTGTTTTAACTTCCTCAGATCCATGCAAGAATAAGGTGCAGAAAGAGAAACAGAAGCTGCTAGTAAACTAGCATTTTTCTATAATATAAACTTTTGATGGTGCCCCCTGCAATCACCTAAAAGACATAGTAGGGTGAATCAGAATTTTTTCCATTTTCCTTCTGCCTTTGCCTGCTCCAAAGTCAAATGGTAAAAAGTGCTCAACTTTCCTGCCATCTAATTTTACCAGAAATTGCTAAATTTTCTGGATTTTTATGAAAGCATGCATCCTTAAAATAAAAAATCCAAGTAACTATAACAATTTTGTGAATCTTTGTGGCCTACAGAGAACTTCTACTATTCATCATTCTTGCAATGCTCTCCCTTCCCCCACGAGCTAGACTTCATCATCTTACTTTATACATTAGGCAACTACAGGACAAAGCCAATCAGCCAGCAAGGGCTGGGTTATAACTCAACTAATTAGACTTCTTTTTTTTCTAATTTTATTTTTTTATAAACATATATTTTTATCCCCAGGGGTACAGGTCTGTGAATCGCCAGGTTTACACACTTCACAGCACTCACCATAGCACATACCCTCCCCAATGTCCATAACCCCACACCCCCTCTCCCAAGCCCCCTCCCCGCATCAACCCTCAGTTTGTTTTGTGAGATTAAGAGTCACTTATGGTTTGTCTCCCTCCCAATCCCATCTTGTTTCATTTACTCTTCTCCTACCCCCTTAACCCCCCATGTTGCATCTCCTCTCCCTCATATCAGGGAGATCATATGATAATTGTCTTTCTCCGATTGACTTATTTCGCTAAGCATGATACCATCTAGTTCCATCCACGTCGTCGCAAATGGCAAGATATCATTTCTTTTGATGGCTGCATAGTATTCCATTGTGTATATATACCACCTCTTCTTTATCCATTCGTCTGTTGATGGACATCTAGGTTCTTTCCATAGTTTGGCTATTGTAGACATTGCTGCTATAAACATTCGGGTGCACGTGCCCCTTCGGATCACTCTAATTAGACTTCTGAACTTTGTTCATGTCAGTATTTCATGCTTTCTTAACCTCTTCAAAAAAATAGTATCTGCTCTTTACTGAAAGTTGATCATCGATAAGAAGAAGTGATTCCACATTTAGGAGTTATGAGGAGGACAGAGGAAACCCCAGTTCTTCTTTTACAGTTATTGAATGATCAGAAGATGCAGCAAATACTCTCTGGGCTTTAAGGTTTCTTCCAGTGAAGTAGACATTCTCACCGTCTTCCAGGGAGGCAATGAAAGCAGGAAGGGGGCAAATGAGGATGGGGAAGTGTATCACATGCTAGCTGATCTTAAAAGTAGAGCTGACTGCAACATTTCCAAATGTGTGTTTTACCATAGATCTGGGCAGATGGCATGAGCAAATTCAGAGAGGCTATGAAAAAATGATTAGGGAGATCCCAATAGAACACCCAAAAGCACCTCCTGCTAGCTCCAAATCCAGCATTTGGCAGGGCTGGGCAGCTTCATACACTGAGTCTGTCAGTCAACAACTTCCTTGTGAGCTGAGGAGGTGGAGATGCAATGTGGGCTTGTCTGGAAGCAGAAGAGATCTAAAGAAAGAGAGAAAGTGTCTATGAAGTGTTGTGAGCTCTTTCAAGATAAACACTGTTACTCAAAATTGCCATTATTCATGACTGGTTGTGGCACTAGAAGGGAGATGTTAATTGTGTATTACAAGTGGGCTTGTTTTGCTTACACCTACAAGGATAGTCACTGATAAGCCTGACTCACCAGATAGACACAGTAATCTCACTCTCCCTAGTACACAACAGAAAAGGTTTTGTCTTAACAGTGTTGTTTGCTCTCTTTCTATGCCATCCCTTAAAGATTGCTCACCTTCATCAGCTGCATTGTGAGTTCTGCTTTTCCTTTTTCCCAAACACCTACAATGAATTCTGTCTCCAGATAGGGTTTTACTTTCTTCCTCCTTTAGCCATCTCCTTATCTTTCTTTTACCTAATATTTCCTTCCCATCTAC
The DNA here is from genome assembly GCF_002288905.1 of Enhydra lutris kenyoni. Taxonomy (NCBI): domain Eukaryota; kingdom Metazoa; phylum Chordata; class Mammalia; order Carnivora; family Mustelidae; genus Enhydra; species Enhydra lutris. The sequence continues at coordinate 65,137,735 of NW_019154093.1, forward strand.
CCTCACTTCAAGAGGCAGATAAGTCCAAATTTAAGTTTAAGAAATAGAAAAGACTTGAACTTACAAATATAGTAATCATGAGTCTGAAATATTTAATTTACAAAAGATTAACAGAGTCTTATAAATAAATATTTTCCAAAGTGCATTTAAAATGTATTTAATATATTTTTGAAGTATATTATCAAGTACTTTTCTAATTGCATAAAATGAGGTATCCACTTATATTATCTTCTCTTACAGAATCATTAGGCAGCCAAATAAAGAAGTAAATAGAATCATAATTCCTTCTCAATATTGCATTATCATATTCTTACAGCTTACTGGCTTCAGCAATGAAGGGGATAATACTACATCAGCCAATGAATTTCATGAAAATTATAGCTAAATTTTAATTTGGGCTTCACTACAAAAATCACTTCAGTCCCTAATTACTTTTGGGCATGGGACAATTTTGTCATTCCTCAACATACTAATGAGCTTGGTGATCTATTGAACAGAGGGGCTGGACTATTTCAATTCTCCAGTCTACAAAAAGGCCACTCGATTCTAGTCATCTTTCAAAATTACACATCTTTGTGAAAAATATACTGGAAAAAAGCTTTGAACAATTATTTCCTAACTCTTTTTAAGGCATAATTTCTTGCTCTTAGAATTCCTTCAACATACAAACTAAAAGCCAATTTTAAATTTGTCAAATCCCCTCTCTGTGCCTCTTTTCCTAAGCCCCATCCAGCCACGGAGATAAATTGCTATGCTCATGATACCAGGTTTAAAATTCTAACCACAGGGACACTGTAGGTGAGTTCTATTGCAGAAAGAATTAAGCTTGGCATATACATGAAAGTTAAATTTCCTATTAGGTTAGCAAAAGAGAAATTTATCCTCCTTACAAAAAACAAAAACAGGGGCACGTGGGTGGCTCAGTCAGTTAAACACCCAACTCTTACTTTCAGCTCAGGTCATGATCTTGGGATCATGACACTGAGCCCTGCATCTGGCTCCATGCTCAGTAGGGAGTCTGCCTGAGATTCTCTCTCCCTCTCCCTTTTCCCCTCCCCTGAATACAAATAAATCTTTTTTTTTTTTAAAGGCAAAAACAAAGACAAAACCCTGTGCTTAATGTGGAACCAGTTTTATATCTTCACTTTTCTTTCCCTAAAAGGCTTTAAAATAATGATCAAGGTGTTTCAATAAATTGAGTGCCAGGTCACAATGAGGTCATAGTCTGCTAGAAGGAGATACTTTGCAGTATTAGCATGACCTGGTCAAGAAAGTTATAAAGAAAAACTACACATTCTTCCAGTTTCCAGATCTAATAGACTTGTGGGAAAATAGGTAGGTGAATAGATAGATGATGGATAGATGGATAGATAGATAGATAGATAGATGTATTGAAGAAATCCCTCTTAACCTGCTGAAAAGCTATAAAATTTTGTGTATGTTTACAGACCATAGCTGGACCCACATCAAACATATAGTTTATTTCCTTAACATAAGACAAAAGAGAGTATATAACAAGCTATACCCTTTTTTTCACTTCTATCTAGTTCTGACCCAGTATTTAGATGCAAAAAATTTATAGTTTTTTTTCCATTTCTAGATCACTCTGAGATTATTAAACATTCAGCAATACTCAATCAATCTATTTCAGATAGTCTAGAAAAAGCTTGCTTGAGAGAAACCAGTCATCCTGTATTTCAATCTTCTGACATCTACCCAGGTCAAAGAAATCTGTCACCACCAGCAGGCTTAGTACCACCCTCTTTAGTTACAACCACAATACTTACCATCTTTTGTTGTTGTTTGCCCACCCACTAACACAGCCTAACACAACCAACACAGCCTAACAAACAGACTTAGGTCAAAACTACCTGTATGTTAAGAAAAAAAATCTGCTGTTGAAGCTCTCTCCCTTGCTCTCTACTGATCACATTAATCAACTTTTATTTTCCTTCCATGACTTCTCCAAATGTTCAAATAACAGTAGACAAGACCTTCCACACAGCATTTTTCCTTCTAGATAGCAGTAAATAGGGTAATTGCTGGCATCAGGATGGTCAAGGTCAAAGAGGCAAAAACAATGACTTGCTTATGATGCTTCTTCTAGAAATACATCACCAGCCTCATGTCTTTAGGAATATTTGTCCTGAATTAAAAGAAATGAAAATACTTTAAATTACTCTCTGGAAAAGTCATCTTGGAAAATATCCTTCACTGAATCCTCATTCCCTTCATTTGTTCCTCCTTTCCTCCATTCCTGTTGATCCTCAGTGTGAATCTTCTCTCTTTTCAACTTCTATGACAGCCACTTCCAACTTCATTGCTGAGTTGTTGCCAGAAATAGTAACAGGTTCATGAAAAGAGCATCAGCAGAAATCACTTGGAAATATTTCCTTTCAAGGAATGCTCTGACCTTCAAATAACCTTCAATCTCTGTTCTCACCAATGTCCTGCGATGCATGTAACATCACTCTTAGACTTGTGTTCTGAAGTCTTAGAACAGACATCCTGACTATTTATTCCACAGAATCCTGGAACCACCCCAAAGGCAAAGGCAGGGCAAATCTATACCTGCTGTAACCCAGGGCACACACACACACACACACACACACACACACAACCACACACACACACACACACACACACACACACACACTAAACACAATGTCACATCCAATTTAGCTGTGGTTTTTTGGGTTTGTTTTTCTAATTTTGAATTTCTATGTAAGTTTCCCTTGGGGAAAAAAGGATTATACTGTTAGGAAAAATTTTGACTCAAGTTTATTCTCTGTATTTTATAAATGAGAAAACTGAAGAGAGTAAATGATTTTCCCAAGGCCACATAAATAATGAGTAACCAAGCAAGGTCTTGAATCCAGAGTTTATGAATCTATATCTAGCCTCTTTTTAGTACTTTGTTATTTTTCTTCATGTCAAAAAGTCAAAAGTTTACCCAATATGTCCACTTCTGTGACCTACATTAGTTTATCCAAAACAAGGCAAATTGACGATCAAATTATTAATTCCACCAATTACGTAGACTGAATAAAAATCAATAAAACTAAACTTTCTTCTCTCACAAATTTTTTTAAATATTCCTATCCCTTGGCAGAACCTTCCTTCAAGTATTTATTCTGATAAATGTCAATAAAACCAAGAAAGTGTCCATGTATAGATTCCTGTACATCTGCTGAGGCAAGGTAATTATGTGGTCAAAGAATGACACAGACCCAAAATGGATTTTTAAGGTTTCATCATAAGTTTCTTGAGGAGGGGGGATGCAGAATAATATGACTAAGGCTTAAGAAGATACAATTTGATATTTAGTTCATCAACATTGTCTATAAATACAAACTGATCATGGAAGAGAAAGGAACCCAGAGAAGAAACCCCTGCATTCAAGGCCACTTTTTCTGGAGACTTCTGCTTCTTTTAGGAAAGACACTGAGATGCTGAACAGACATTCTGGAAACCTTACACGATAGGGGGAGAAACTTGCTCTGGTGAAACACTCTACACTTTGGGTTATAATCCCAAAGGGTTGAGTCTAGGAAGAAGGATAAACCAGAAATAGTTCAACCTTTGCAGGGACTAAAACACAACTTCATGTCATATTAATTTCTATAATTAGAATGAGTTGTTCTGGGATGGCTAATGCTTCTACACTCTTGACAAGAAAAAAAAATACAGTTAGTAAGGCCAGGGATAGCACTACCATATGGTTCAAATTAATCTTACAGTTTTCATAATACATTGTTCAGCACACTCAAAAGTAACAAGACAATGTAATTAAAAACCAAAAGAAATAAGAGAAAACAGATTTGGGAGATTCAGATGATGAAAATTGATACACAGACTTTAAGCCTTTATTAATATGACAAAAAAGACAAAAAATATGAAGAATTTTGACAAAAATATAGACTATAAAATAAAACCAAATGGAAATTCTGGACATGAAGAATACAACTGATATTGGAAACTCAATGGATAATTCTAAAATTAAATTATGCACAGCTGAGGACGGAAATAGTGACCTAAAAGCAAAATTTGAATAAAATCATCAAAATGAAGCTTGGAGAGATAAAAGTAAAGAAAATACAGAGAAGAGGGTAAGTAATATAGGAGATATTATAGTGAGAAAGTCTTAACTACTTTTAACTGAAATCCCAAAAGAACAGAGAGCTAATGGGGCAGAAAGTAGGAATTCCAAAGTTTCTGAGAAAGTGCCTTTCAAAACAGTTAAAATCAGGTAGTTTCAGCACTACTTTTTGCAACAGTGAATGCTAAAATAAAATGATAGAATTGTCAGTCAAGGCCTAAAATTTTTATGACTAGCCTGTTGTTTCTCTAAAATCAGAAGTCAACTATGAAAGTTATTCTCCTTACTTAACTGAAATAAATAGGTATTGAGGTATATGACAGTTATATTAATGTCTTAGCTTTTTAGTGATAAAAATGTTTTAATGTATTTATTTTTTATATATTTGTCTGTTTTAGTGCTTATAAATCTGATGTTTACTAGCCTACAAAAATCCAAAGCAAAAAGTATCTTACAATTATTTTAGGTAAACTTTCAAATATAACCTAAGTTTTAAGGAACAAGGCACAGCAAATATTTGATACACTCCCCAGTTAAATATTCTTATCAAACTAAATGTGACCAAGAGGTAACTGAACTCTGGGGAATTTTTGCCTAGTGATGTAGCACTAAGTAATCAATTGGGAATAAAAAGTCTGTCCCTGGGGAAATCTGTAGTTGTAAAAGCAGACTCTTAATATTAAAATGTGTTCCAATTTCACAACATTCCTCTCTTAAGAGTTGCTGATAAAAATTTCTCAATTCTGAGTAATAGAAAGGTGTCTCCTGTGGAAGCCAACTGACTGAAGGCTAACTTGGATTCTATTCGATAGTGCATGAAATGAGCTTGATCGGACAGTTATCTAGCAGTACTTGCTTTTGAAGTTGAGGGAAATCTAATCATAAATTGCCTAACTCATGTAAGAGTGAACATCTCTGGCATACTGTTTGGTGCTGAAGTTACCTGAAAGGATCCATTTGCCTCTAAAAGGTGAGTCCTTTACTACCCACTCACTAGTCAGATGACATCAATATTGGTAAATTTTTTACAGTTTCGTCTTAGTAATATTCATTTTCCAGACTTAACTGAGAGAAAGGAAAATTGATTTGAGGAGAGGAAATCCACAGTGCTTCTGCATATTTGTACTTTATTTTCTCAACCTTGATGAACTGTGCTCAATAAAATAACACACAAATAAAACTTCATTACAATTATGACACATTGTAAAAGGTCACAAGATTCCAGAACAATACTGGGTTGACCAGATGACCATAACAAGGGGCCCCTTTATATCATGTGGTAATTCTATTGTTGTACAGAGAATGAAATTTAATGCCAAAATAATTATAGAGGCAACTCCATGATAACAGTGATTTCAAAAAGGGTTCTCTTTCGAAAGTTGAAATGAAATTTTCAAGGCCCATCAGAGATTGAAGAGGAAAGAAAATATAATTCTAAACAGAGACAAAGCAAATATTTAAACCTAGCCACAGAGCATAGTTCATGTCCGGGCCAGCAGATGAGAGGTCAACAACACTAGAATCCAAAACAGGGTTCACAAGTCAGAACAAAAGTCAAACTAAGAAAGATAAGGAGCCCAGTGCAGATTCTTTCTACACATAAATAAGGATATTGGGCACCCTGTCTCCTTTATGAAAGGAGAACTGACTGATAATGTTGGCCCTTGGATAATGCCAATGTGGGTCAATAGGTCATTCTGCTCCCATCAATCAAGGGAATACATGGGCACTTAGGTATTGACAGGACAATGTTTTCAATGTTAGTTCTGTGATTTTAGGTGTAGCAGAATCTCTCCTTTAATGCAAAGCCTTTTTAGTTGACAAAGGTGATCTAGCCAACATAAAAAGTAGACAAAGCATGCAATTAGAAGCAGTATTTGTTGGATTTCACTATATAAACAAACTCACTATAGCATGTACTTAGTGTATATTTCATGAATAAAGGCTGGGAGAATAGAGAATCCACTCACATTTCAGGAATCACACCACAGGGACAATAGAGGCCATCAAATTCTGCCTCTCACTCATGGAAGGAATAGCTCTCTACAACTTCCCTGGTTAATGGGCAGGCACCCTCAACCCAAACACTCCTGGAAAATGGTATGGGTAAATTCTTAAGATTGCCAATTCTACCTTTTTTGTCCTTTTATAAAATTAGATAATTAATATATTCACAGGGATCAGATTTTTTAAACTATAAAATAGTACAAGCAAAAGTCTCCCTCCAACCCATCTGCCCAGTTCAACAACAAAGTTACGTTAGACCAGCAGCCCCACTGTACCCCACCCTGCAACAAAGAACCAACATTATAAATGTCCTGTTTATTCTTCCAGGGGTTTAATGCATACAAAAGTGAATGCGAGTATTTTTTTCCAGTTCCACTTTAAGGAGTTCAACTTATTAGAAAATACTCATTTGCTATGTTGCTAATTTGACTTCCTTTCATTGAACAGAAAACTTGTAACAATCATGTTTAAGATATTAGGTAGTATTAAATTTGAACATAAGAGAGTGTTTGTACACTACCTTAAATGCTTTACAGTTTTTTCCTGCATCATCCTTACAAAAATCCTAACAAAAAATAATGTAGGTATTATTTTCATTATAAAGAAAATAAATCCTTGGCACAGAAAAATCAGCAAATGGCAATACAGATTAACAAAAATATCCTCTGACTTTTTTTCTTCTTCTCCATCTTCCCTAATGCTCACATCTACACCGATATCATCTTTTTCTTCTTTTTTTAAAAATTTTATTTATTTATTTGACAGAGAGAGATCACAAGTAGGCAGAGAGGCAGGCAGAGTAAGAGGAGGGAAGCAGGCTCACCACTGAGCAGAAAGCCCGATGTGGGGCTCAATCCCAGGACCCTGGGATCATGACCTTAGCCAAAGGCAGAGGCTTTAACCCACTGAGCCACCCAGGTGCCCCTTATTCTTAAATTCTGCCATGTTCACCTCTAAGGGAGCCATGTAATTAATACCAAACTCTCAGTTCCTTAACCTATATAGGCTTTAGAATAAACTTTGGAGACAGATCTAAGTTTGAGTAAACTTTCACCATTCATGAGCTATGTGAATCTGGATTTTGTCCTTGCCTCTCTGAAAGTAAGAAATTGTGGGTGGGGTGGGGTGAGTGTGAGGGAGAACAATGGGATAAATTCTACAGATTTTTGTAACCAAAAATTTATGATTCGGAACCATAAGTGGTACCCAGATTTCTTTTATTTTTGTCCCTTTTTAATGTATTCTATGGTGATTAACCCAAACTATCATCATTTTCTTTTTTCCTCCTTACCTCATATCTATAACCCTCATTATCAGCATATGAACTTCAGATAACACCATATAGGCAAGTGTGATATTAAAGGAAATACATATTTAATCTCTGCCCCTTGTTCCTGACACAGAGCTCCTAAAAACCTTGTAATTTCCTAAGAGATATGGATGTTAGGAGCATCATTTTTTCCTAATACTTCAGTTTTTACTTCAGTTCCTGACACAGAGCTCCTAAATCTTTTGGAATTTCCTGGGTGATTAAAAAAAGAAAGAAAGAAAGAAAAGAAAATGCATTATTTTAGAGTAAGTCTTTAGAGTAAGTCTATTAATAACAAATAATTCTCTCAGTTTTCCTTCATCTGAGAATGTCTTGATTTCCCCTTCATTTCTATTGTTCAAATGAGGCAACTCTTAGTGGGTTCCTGGATAGTTTTAGGATAGGGGCTGATAATCAGAAGACCAAGCCATGATTAAGAGCTTGGAAATTTCTGGGGCCCCTGGGTGGCTCAGTCATTTGAGCAGCCAAATCTTGATTTCTGCTCAGGTCATGATCTCAGGGTTGTGGGATGAGCCCACATTGGGCCCTGCATCAAGCTCTTCACTCAGCGAGGAGCCTTCATAAGATTCTGTCCCTCTCCTTTTCCTTCTGACCCTCCCTGCATTCACTTGCATGTTTGCTCTCTCTCTCCCTCCCTCTGTCTCTCAAATAATAATAATAATAATATTAAGTCCTTTAGGAGAAAAAAAAGAATTTGAAACTTTCAGCCCCTCCCACATTCTTTAGAGAGGGATGAAGGTCTAGAGATTGAGTTAGTACTTAATCATGCCCACATGATGCAGTTTCCACAAAAATTCCTAAATACAGGATACAGGAAGTTTCTAGGTTGCTGAAAACATCTACATGCCAAAAAGCTGGTACACCTCAACTTCCTGAAGACAGAAGATTCTCTGCTCAGGATCCTTCTGGACATTGCTGTTTATGCCTCGTCATCTGGCTATTGATTTGTATATAATAAACTAATAAGCATAAGTAAATGTCTTCTTGAGTTTTCAAGCTGTTTCAGCAAATTATCAAATCTGAGGGAGGTTTGTGGCAAACCTCAACTTTGTAGCCAGGTTGAACCAAACCATGGAGACCCATTACTTGCAACTAGTGTCTGGAGCAAGGACAGTCTTATGGAACTGTGTCCTTAAGCCTACGATTAGTTAGTGGCAGAACTAAATTAAATTATAAGATACCCAGTTGATGTCTAGAAAGCTGGAAATTGGTTGGTGTTGTTTGGGATTGGTGGGTACAAGGAACACACCTATTTGGTATGAGAAACATCCAAAAAAAAAACTTAACAAATTTTTAAAAATTGAAGTTATCCAGAGTACATTCTCCAACCACATCAAATTAGAAATCTGTAAGAGAAACATAACAGGAAAATATACAAAATTGGAAACTAAACAACACAATAATTCATAGATGAAAGAGGAAATCTTCAACTAAAAGAAAATTTCACTGAACTAAATGAAAACAGAAATATATCAAAATTTGTGGGCTGTAGCTAAAAGAGGAGTATGAAAGGCATGTGTTAGAAAATAAGAAGTTTCACACCAATAATCTAATCTCCCATTTCAAGAATCTAGAAAAAGAAGAACAGAAGAGCAAACTGAACCCAAAGTAAGCAAAAGGAAAGAAATAATAAAGAGCAGAAATCATTGAATTTAAAAACAGGAAAACAGAGGGAAAAAATCAGTGAAGTAAAGAGCTATTTTTCCAAAGATCAATAAAATTGACAAGCTGCTAGCAAGTCTCACTGACAAAGTGCAAAGAGAAAAGACATGAATCACCAATACCAGTAATGATATGGAGGATCTTACTACAGAGCCTGCAGACACCAAAAGAAAAATGGGGGAAACTGAATAAGTTTGACAAAGTAGGAGAAATGAGCCAATTTCTCAAGCTACCACAATTAAACTAATATGAAATAGATAATTTGAATATACCTGTAACTATTAAGGAAATTGAATTCACCAATTAAAACCTACCAAATAAGAAATCTTGAAATAGAGGTGGTTTCATTGGAGAATTCTACCAAACTTTAAAAAACAAATACCAATTCTGCACAATGTCTCCCAAATAACAGAATAGGGGAAAGCTAGCACTTTGATGAAGTTAATATTATCTGACAAAGACATTAGAAAAATGAAAACTGCAGATCAACATTCTTCTTGAGCATAGATACACAAATCCTTAATAAAATATTACCCAATAGAATTCAATAAAATACAAAAAGAATTATACACTATGACCAAGTGAGGTTTATTCTGGCTGGTTTGATATTTAAAAATCAATCAATATAAACCATCATGTTAATAGGCTAAAGAAGAGAAAACATTTTATCATATCAATTGGTGTAGAAAAAGCATTAGAAAATAATTATTCATTCATGGTTTTTAAAAACTCTCAGAAAACTAGACATGGAGTGGAACTCCCTCAGTTTGATTATTAAAATTTACAAAAAACTACAGATAATGATGAAAGACTGACTGTATACACATCTACCCCCACCACCCAGATCAGAAACAAGGCAGTGATACCCCTCTCACCACTATAGTTCTGGAAGTTCTAGCTAGGAAATAAGGATAAGGAAAGAAGGGGAGGGGAAAGGCAAAGAGATTGGAGAGGAAAAATGAATCAGCTTCTATTTTCAGATGACACGATTGTCTATGTAGAAAGTCCTAAGGAATCTACAAAAGAACCTGTAGTACTTCCCAAACTAATAAATGAATTCAGCAAGGTCACAGGACATTAACATATAAAAATCAATTATATTTCTATATACTCTCAATGAACAAATAAATGCTGAAATTGAAAATGCAATACCATTTACAATTGCTAAAAAAAAAAAAAAAAAAAAAAAAAATACCAGGCATAAATCTACCAAAACTAGGACAGGACTTATATGTTGAGAAGTAAAAAACACTTATGAAAGAAATCAAAGAAGATCTACTAAATTAAGAGACATAACATATTCACAGATTGGAACATTAGGCAAAAATGCTGTAACTTCTCCCCAAATCTATATGCAAGATTTAATACAATTCTCATCAAAATTTAGTAAGATGTCTTATATAGACAAGTCTGTTCTAAAATTTGTATGGAAAGACAAAGGAACTGGAATAGTTAAAACAACTTATAAAAAATAAATAAGGAGGAGGAGGAGGAGAAAGATGGCAGAGGAGTAGGAAACCTAAATTTTATCTGGTCCCAGGAATTCAGCTAGATAGTTATCAAACCATTCTGAACACCTACAAACTCAACAGGAGATCGAAGAGAATAGCAACAATTCTATTACCACTTTCTGGAAGGTAGGACGTGTGGAGAAGTGAATCCAAGCTGATATTTGGAAAGATAAACTGCAGGAGAAGTGAATCCAAGCTGATATTTGGAAAGATAAACTGCAGGAGCCTCCGTCAGCCACTTACTACCAAGTGAGAGAGCACTGGAGGACAAAATTGGAACTTTTAGAAGTCTAGTCCATGGAGGGACTTAACTCCAGTGGCTAAGCGAGGGATGCAGCCCTCAGTGGGTCAGTGTGCTCTCAGGACCCTTGGAGTCACAGAAAGACTGGGGGTGCCTGAGTGTGGCAGAGCTCCCAAATATCAGAGCAGGGAAGCCGGCTACAGAGATGGAGCCGAGGAGTGGCCTCTCACCTCGGGGTTGCCATAAACAGTGATCCAAGCCACTTCTCTTCAAGCGGGGACCTCACAAGTGGCAGATCTAGGGAGACTCTCTCCTTCCTCCACCAAGAAGAGTGGCACGGGAGTGTACAATAGAAATCTGCTGGGTTTAGAGACTCCAAACAGACCGTGCGCCAGAGATAGAAACGCTCAGTCACAGGCTGGGTGTGATGGGAGTGCAGCTGGAGACGAGGGAGACAGGAGGGATTGGCTGCTTTTCTCTGAGGGTGCACTGAGGAGTGAGGCCCCAAGTTCTCAGCTCCTCTGGGCCAGAACTAGGAGGCCACCATTTTCATCCTGTCCTTCAAAGCTCTACGGAAAGCATTCAGGGAACAAAAGCTACCAAGAGCGAAACTAAGCAGATTACTCAGCCTGGCCCCTGACAAGGGTGGTGCAATTCCACCTCAGGCAAAGACACTTGAGAATCACTGCAACAGGCCCCTCCCCCAGAAGATCAGCAAGAACATCCAGCCAAGACCAAGTTTACTGATCAATGAGAACTACAAAATAGCAATGCTAGGGGAATACAGCACATAGGATTCATGGATTTTCCCCCATGATTCTTTAGTCTTTCAAAGTTAAATTTTTTTAATTTTCTTTTTCTACTTTTTAAATTTGTCCTCTTTCCCATTTTAACCTATTATAACTACTTTATCTTATGAATTTTTAAAAATCTTTTTTAATTCTCATTTTTATAGTCATATTCTATCCCTTCATTGTATTTTACCTAATTTTTTTGTATTCATACAAGTTTTTATTTCTTTAAAATTTTGGGATACAGTTTCTTCTAACAGACTAAAATATATCCTAAATCTAGTATATGGCTTTGTTTTAGGCTCCAGCCTGATCACATTTCTTCCTTTGTTTTTTCACTTTTTTCCACCAACTTCTTATCAATTCTTTTTAAAAACCTTTTTAATTTTGGGGCACCTGGGTGGCTCAGTGGGTTAAAGCCTCTGCCTTCAGCTCAGGTCATGATCCCAGGGTCCTGGGATCGAGCCCCACATCAGGCTCTCTGCTCCGCGGGGAGCCTGCTTTCTCCTCTCTCTCTCTGCCTGCCTCTCTGCCCACTTGTGATCTCTGTCAAGTAAATAAACTTTTAAAAAAATCTTTTTAATTTTCATCTTTACACTCATATTCCATCCCTTCATCATGTTTACCCTTATTTGTGTGTGTGTGTGTGTGTGCGTGTGTGTGTGTGTGTGTGTGTGTGTGTATCGCCAAAGGTAAGGGAAGCAAGGCAAAAATGAACTATTGGGACTTCATCAAGATCAAAAGCTTCTGCATAGCAAAGGAAACAGTTAACAAAACCAAAAGACAACTGACAGAATGGGAGAAGATATTTGCAAATGACATATCAGATAAAGGGTTAGTACACAAAATCTATAAAGAGCTTATCAAACTCAACACCCAAAGAACAAACAATCCAATCAAGAAATGGGCAGAAGACATGAACAGACATTTCTGCAAAGAAGACATCTAGATGGCCAACAGACACATGAAAAAGTTCTCAATATCACTCGGCATCAGGGAAATACAAATCAAAACTGCAGTGAGATACCACCTCACACCAGTCAGAATGGCTCAAATAAACCAGTCAAGAAAGGACAGATGTTGGAGAGGATGCAGAGAAACTACACTGTTGGTGGGAATGCAAGCTGAGGCTGCCACTCTGGAAAACAGTACGAAGGTTCCTCAAAATAGTTGAAAATAGAGCTTTCCTATGACCCAGCAATTGCACTACTGGGTAATTACCCCAAAGATACAAACGTAGTGATCCGAAGGGTCACATGCACCCAAATATTTATAGCAGCAATGTCCACAATAGCCAAACTATGGAAAGAACCTAGATGTCCATCAACAGATGAATGGATAAAGAAGATGTGATACACACACACACACACACACACACACACACACACACACACATATACAATGGAATACTATGAAGCCATCAAAAAATAATGAAATCTTGCCATTTGCAATGACATGGATGAAACTAGAGGGTATTATGCTAGCGAAAAAGTCAGTCAGAGAATGACAACTATCATATGATCTCACTGATATAACGAATTTGTAAACATGACAGAGGGTCTTAGGGGAAGGGAGGGAAAATGAAAGAAGATGACACCAGAGAGGGAGACAAACCATAAGAGACTCTTAATCTCAGGAAACAAACTGAGGGTGGGTAGGAGGGATGGGGTGGCTGGATGATGGACATTGGTGAGAGCATGTGCTATAGTGAGTGCTTTGAATTCTGCAAGACTGGTGAATCACAGGCCTATACCCCTGAAACAAATAATACATTATATGTTAATTTTAAATAAATAAATAAAGAATAAAAATAAGAATAAAAACCTTAAAAAGATAAATAGAAAAAGAAGGAGATGGGTGGCTGGTTGGCTCAGTCAGTTGAGCATCTGACTCTTTGTTTCGGCTCAGGCATGACCTTTGGGTCGTGGGATGGAGTCCCAAGTCCATCTGGCTCCACTCTCACAGGGGAGTCTGCTTCTCTTCCCCTTCCTTTGCCCTTCCCCCAACTCAGATGTGCTCTCTCTCTCTTTCCCTCTCAAATAAATAAATAAATATTTAAATAAATAAATAATAAAGTGGAAGCAATCAGTCTATCTGCATTCAAGACTTATACTATAACTGAAGTAATCAAGACTATGTGGTAATGTTGGAGGGATAAGCACACAGATCAATGAAACATAATAGAGAACCAATTACTGAAGCAATTGGGCATCCATAGGTGAAAGAAAATAAAAATAAAGGGGAAAAAAAGAACAATAACAAAAAAAGAAACTTGACCTAAACTTTACCATATATAAAAATTAACACAAAATAGATCATGGACTTAAATGAGAAACATAAAACTATAAAACTTTTAGATGAGCATGTACAAGAAAATCCTCACAACCAAGGACTAGACACATTTCTTAGACTTGGTACCAACAAAAAATTGATAGTTTAGACTTTATCGAAATTAAAACTTTTGCTGTATGAAAGATCTTGTTACTGCAAGCTATGGACTAGAAGAAAATATTTGCAAACCATGTATCCAACAGAGGACTGTTATCTAGTAATTAGAATATATAAAGAACTCTCAAAACTCAACAGGAAAAAAATCCGGTTGGTAAGTAAGCAAAAGATGAAAAGACATGTCAACAAAGAGGATCTACAGATGACAAATAAGCACATCCAAGACGCTGAACACCATTCACCATTGGAGAAATGCAAATGAAACCTGCAAGGATGTACCACCACACACCGATCACAATGACTAAAACAAAACAAAACAAACAAAAAAAAAAAAATGTGACAATCCCAAAGGCAGCAACGATGCACAGAAGCTGGATCATTCACACTTTGCCTCTAGGAATGTATAATGATACAACTGCCCTAGAAAACACTTTACCAGTTTCTTCAAAAACTAAACACAGCTACCATGCCATCCGAGAACAGTTGCACTCAGGCATTTAACCCAGAAAAGCAGACTTTTGTGCACTTAGAACCCTGAACATGAATGTTTATAGCAGTTTTTTTTTATTTTATTTTTTATAAACATATATTTTTATCCCCAGGGGTACAGGTCTGTGAATCGCTAGGTTTACACATTTCACAGCACTCACCATAGCACATACCCTCCCCAA